>NC_090406.1:53659337-53971406 GCF_036365525.1 Heterodontus francisci | reverse complement strand
TGGGCAAAGAGGTGGCAGATGGAATTTAATAATGACAAGCATGAGGTGATGCATTTTGGCAGAAGGAAGATGGAGAGGCAATATAAACTTAATGGCACATTTTTAAAGAATGCACAGTTGCAGAAGGACCTGAGGGTGTAAATGCATCGATGTGTGAAGGTTGCAGGACATATTGAGAACTTGGTTTGTAAAGCATATGGAATCTTGGACTTCATCAACAGAGACATTGAGTACAAAAGCAGGGGAATAATGCTGGACATTTATAAAGCTCTTTTGAGGCCCCCAACTACAGTTTGGCATCCAGTCCTTGTCACTACACTTTAGGAAGGATGTGTGGCTCCTTGAGAGGGTGTACAAGAGTTTTTGCAGAATGAGTCCAGTGATGCGTTGGGTTAGATTGGAAAAACTGGATTTGTTTCCCTGAGAACAAAGGCGATTGTTGGGAGATTTGATGAACTACACAAGGTTATGATTGGCTTAAATAAGTTAGACAAGGGAAAATGTCCACATTAACTAAAG
Source organism: Heterodontus francisci (assembly GCF_036365525.1). Classification (NCBI taxonomy): domain Eukaryota; kingdom Metazoa; phylum Chordata; class Chondrichthyes; order Heterodontiformes; family Heterodontidae; genus Heterodontus; species Heterodontus francisci. The sequence continues at coordinate 53,970,887 of NC_090406.1, read as the reverse complement.
GCAAAAGGACCAGGGACACATATTGAAAATTTGGTCTAGAGATTCAGTGAGCAATATGAGGAAAAGATTTGTTTTTATGCAGCAGCTGGTAATGACCCGGATCTTACTGCCCACGTCTGTTGCAGAAATGAAGTCAATCAGTGGTTTCAAAAGGAAATTGGATGGACGCTTGATGGACACGGACTTGCAGGTCTACAAGAATCGAGAGGGAGAATGGGACTGACTGAACAGTGGAGTGCCAGCAAGGACTGAATGGGCCGAATGGCCTCCTTCAGTGACATAAATTACTCTATGTCGCTCTGATCTATCTTGGATATGTCGCCTGCTCCTGGTGGAAAGATCCAGATGCATAGAAGGTCAATGAAACTGTCAGCTTAACGGCCACTGGCAGTAATGTCGTCACCTTGTTGTGAGGTACCAGGTCACGTTGCAGAAGGTGGTACAGGTCTCTGACCACCTCCTTATTGAATCACAGTCACCTGACACACTGCTCCTTGGTTAGCTGTAGATAGGAAAGGTGCTATTGGAAAACCTGGGGTGAGTAGGGCAGAGCCCCCTCGTCCTTATTTACAGAGCTATCCCTCTCTGCACTTCTGCTCCATGTGTTGCTCATGTTACAGACCCAGAGACACTGTAACTACAGTCGACACAGCTCGTCCACAGTTGGGTCATCAAATCCTCTGGCCTCCCTGAAAGTCTGCTGCAGCTCGCAATACAACCTCTGGAGAAACATCCACAGCACCTCCACTAACTTCACAGTCGCAGGAGTAAGTCAAAAGTCCCTCACCTGTAAATTGGATGCCTGGTCCCTTTAAATAATACTCGAGAAAGTTCCTCATGATGCTGAATGTATGTTCAGCTGAGAGTGACTAACACATGCGGTCAGTGGACAGGCACAAACCAATATTCAAACATGTGCATCAAAGCTGTCAGAGTGGCTGATTGAAATTACATTCAAAGCCCTCCTCACACTAACAACACATTGCTGTGTCCAGGCTACAGCTCTGCCCAGAATGAGGCACTGTGTTGGCCATAAAAGAAGTGAGCTGCTGTGCAGTTCATAATAACAGCACATACATGCTACACCCGCTGGAGCCCTGATTAGCATGCGGCATTCTGAGATACAGAGGGAATGCAATTCACTTTATAAAGGGAATTGGTTAACGACTCAAAGGCATACGGTTTTCAAGCATATGGTTATGGCAGGGAGATGAGACTAATTGAAAGGATGACTCCATGGAGAAATTCAAAAACAAGAATGAGAATATCAAAATTAAATGTCTGCCAGACCGGGAGCCAATTTATATTTTTTGTATTCATTCATGTGATGCAGGTGTCACTGGCCAGGCCAGCATTTGTTGACCATCCCTAATTGTCCTTGAGAAGGTGGTGGTGAGCTGCCTTCTTGAACCGCTGCAGTCCATTTGGGGTAGGCATACCCACAGTGCTGTTAGGCCGGGGGTTCCAGGATTTTGATCCAGCAACAGTGAAGGAACAGCGATATAGTTCCAAGTCAAGATGGTGTACGACTTGGAGGGGACCTTGCAGGTGGTGGTGTTCAATGCATCTGCTGATCCTGCCCTTCTCCTTCTGGTTGTTAAAGTTCGCGGGTTTGGAAGATGCTGTCTAAGTAGCCTTGCTGCATTTCTGCAGCGCATTTTGTAGATGGTACACACTGCGGCCCCAGTGCGTCGGTGATGGAGGGAGTGAAAGCTTGTAGATGGGGTGCCAATCAAGCAGGCTGATTTGTCCTGGATGGTGTCGAGCTTCTTGAGTGTTGTTGGACCTGCAACCATCCAGGCAAGTGAAGAGTATTTCATCACACTCCTGACTTGTGCCTTGTGGACAGGCTTTGGGGAGTCAGGAGGTGAGTTACTCATCTCAGGATTCCTGGCCTCTGATCTGCTATTGTAGCCACGGTATTAATTTGGCTACTCCAGTTCGGTTTCTGGTCAATGGTAGCCCCTAGGATGTTGATAGTGGGGGATTCAGCGAGGGTAATGCGGTTGAATGTCAAGGGGAGATGGTTAGATTCTCTCTTATTGGAGAAAGTCATTGCCTGGCACTTGAGTGGCGCGAATGTTACTTGCCACTTGTCAGCCCAAGCCTGGATATTGTCCAGGTCTTGCTGCATTTCTACATGGACTGCTTTTGTATCTGAGGAGTCACGAATGGTGCTGAACATTGTGCAATCAACAGCGAGCCTCCCCACCTCTGACCTTATGATTGAAGGAAGGTCATTGATGAAGCAGCTGAAGATGGTTGGGCCTGGGACACTACCCTGATGAACTCCTGCAGTGATGTCCTGAAGCTCAGATGATTGACCTCCAACAACCACAACCATCTTCCTTTGTGCTAGGTATGACTCCAGCCAGCGGAGGGTTTCCCCCTGATTCCCATTGACCTCAGTTTTGCTAGGGCTCCTTGATGCCATACTCGGTCAAATGCTACAAATATCAGTAAGCGAAGGGGTGATGAGTGATCGGGATTGCGAGCTAGTATCCAGGCAGCAGAGTTCTGGGTGGGCAGTGGTTTATTGAAGTTTATAACTGGGAGGGTGGCCAGGAGAGAATTGGAATAATAAACTGTGGATTTAACAAAATCACGATGAGGGTTTATGCAGCAGGTAGGCTGAGACCCACCGGCCGTCCATGTCTCCGTTATAAAGACGTCTGCAAACGCGACATGAAATCGTGTGACATTGATCACAAGTCGTGGGAGTCAGTTGCCAGCATTCGCCAGAGCTGGCGGGCAGCCATAAAGACAGGGCTAAATTGTGGCGAGTCGAAGAGACTTAGTAGTTGGCAGGAAAAAAGACAGAGGCGCAAGGGGAGAGCCAACTGTGCAACAGCCCCAACAAACAAATTTCTCTGCAGCACCTGTGGAAGAGCCTGTCACTCCAGAATTGGCCTTTATAGCCACTCCAGGCGCTGCTTCACAAACCACTGACCACCTCCAGGCGCGTATCCATTGTCTCTCGAGATAAGGAGGCCCAAAAGAAGAAAAAAAAAAAGAGGCTGAGGTAGAGACGGGGATGAGCGATATCATGGAGGTGTTATTTGTGTCAAGGAAACACAATATGCCAATGATAAACTTTAATTAATCTGTTGGAAACTTACATTAAAATTTTAATGGAAACAAGTTAACCTTCAAGAAACTGGCAGCCAAGATGGCCACCGCAATTTGCATCTGAAACACCTTTTCACATTCCAAAGCCTCCAACAGAAAATACGTGTCTGATGAGCCTGGACCCAAAATAATGGCTTTCTCTCGAGATTTAATTACCCAAGATTGCGTTAGCAAGATATCCAAGGTCATCCTGACACATGGACTTTCAAACAGCAAACGCCTCCAAGAGTCAATGCCTGTATTCTGAGGCCTGAGGAGATGGAAACTCCTAACCTTGAATCTAATTAGAAGAGTCCAGAGAATATATTGAGGGAGTCATGAGACTGTCTGTCCATCTCTATGGAAGCTGGCAGTTTCCCTTGGACAAAGACAGACAAGCCAGTGACTCAATCTTTGCAGACGCAGAAGGGCTGTCTCCCTTCACACCGCGCCCCCACCATCCTAACACTCGTTCAATTTCTGTCTCTTTCCAGATGGCATCACAAGTTTGAAAACCATCTGCGACTGTGGACTCTCCAAGCTTACAGATTGCTACAGACAGAGACACCATGGGAAAAAAGGCCAACTGCAGGTCTGCCTCCAGGAAAACCCTGAGTCAAGTGGGACAGCCACAAAGGACACTTCGAACAGCCAAAGACTTCAAGAATACAACTTCAGATGGATGACCAGGGAATCATCCAACCTCACAGTGTGAATATTATTTATTTTATTTATTCTGGGCTCTAATCCAGCCACAAATTCACTTCTCACTCTGTAATCTTTTCGTGTGTGTGTGACTCTTGTGTCAGTGTGTGCATAAATGTGCAGCGTATTTTTATTATTATTTTGTTTAGATCGGGTTTAGATTGTTAAGTGTAACAAACTCACCTCTGTCACGTTTAAACTCAAGACAACCTGCCCAAGTGGTTATCCTATCATCACACCAAAGGTAAAATATAAATACTCACTGAGATGTTAAACACATCCACTTTCAAAAAAAAGGACAGACACTCTTGTGATCAACTAAGAGGAAGGACAAGTAGAGTCTCTGTGACCCCTCCTCACAAGGCCGTAGCATTAGATAGGGATGTGGATGGAGAGAATATGGAAATGAACGCTCAGCATTAAATAGATACTAGAGGTTGTAAACTTCCTGGTTCAGCCTCAGAGAATGGCCGGTGAATGGGGTAGAGATCGTGCATCGGGAATGGAGTTTATGACAGAAGAATAAGACAATGGCTTCAGTCGTTTCACGATTTAAATGGCAATGACATTCATACAGTGAAATATAGTTTATGAATCAAATAGTTGAACACAAAGACTTACCAGGGACACCAATGATAGCGAGGATAGGATAGTAAATCGATTGAATCATCATCAGTGAATAAGTGATCCGCCATTCGAATGTCATCCAATAATAATCTGCAGTAACTAAGCCAAACCAATAGGAGAAACTCCTGCTGTCCATTGTCGTAACATTCCAATCTGTTGTTCTCAAATTCTGACCCATAGTTGTTTCATACCAAACTATTGTCCTCATATTCTGATCTATCTTCTCATTCTCTCTGTAGCTGCTGATTCCTGTTAGTGCCAGGATTGATGCTCCCACTGATACTATGGGATAACACTTTGAAAGGAGTCTGTTATTAATAGCAGAGGGAAAACCTCCAGTGACACAATTAGGGTCCATGGAGACTGAGATTAATTACAGTCAGTGAACAAACAGGTTCAGTTAACCTCTTTTAATCCACCACTTTTTGTTGCATCAATGATACTGAAGGCACAACGCCTTTCAAATGAGTGCAGCAATTTACAATGGGTCTCATCCATTCCGGTTTTAAGGTCTCCCATTTGGGGGAACATCAGAGATGGAGAGAGCTGCAGTCCCCAGGTATTGGGCTGCAGCACCTAGAGAGGGACAAGGATCTAGAGGCTACAAGAGAGTGTGGATGAGCAGGGTGTCTTGAGTGCCGAAGCTGGTTCCCGCCAGAGAGGGTTTATCAATAGAGGCTCTGCTTCCTGAAAATGTCGGAGCAGCAGTGTCAGTGTAGATTATGCTTCTCCAGGGAGGTGTACCCTATGAGCTGTACCCTATGATGGAGGAGGATCTGAACCCAATGGGAAGTGGTAGGCACCCATTTCCTGTGGCAGTGAAACTCACAGTGGCACTGAATTATTGCACCTCTGGATCATTACAGAGATCCTCTGGAAACACCAACTGGAGTAAACAGTCTGTGGATTATCACTGTATCAACATGGCTGCAAATGCCATGCTCAAGAAGGTGAGCCAATACGTGCACATTCATACCAATCTGGACAGCCAGACTGAGATTGTTGCAGTATTCAGGGAAATCGCTAGATGCAGGGTGTTATCGGCTGCATGCATGTGGCCATCAAGACTTCCACAGTCCAGGCAGCAAAAGGAAGGGCTTCTATTCTCTGTGCAAATGATTTTGGACAATTGAACATGCTTCTTGTGTTTTTGTGCAAGGTTCCCGGGAAGTTGTCACGATGCCTTCATTGTAAGGCAGTCTGAGATGCACGAGTTTTTCAGGCCCCCCCATGAGACGTCCAGGCTGGATAATTGGAGACACGGGCTACTCACTGAAGGCATGCTTCTTATGCCGGTGCAAAAACCCAGCACAAATGCAAAGAAGAGCTGCAACATCAGTCAAGCAACAACTCGAACGACCATTGAGCAGGCGATAAAGCTTCTGAAAATGCTATTCAGATGCTTTGATAGATCTCGTGGAGCCCTTCAATATCGTGGTGCTGTGCTGTACTCTGCTCGTGGAGAGTGCAGAGAAATGACGTCACGCTGCATCCTCAGAGGTCTCCTGCTGCTTAGGGTTGCAAGACTGTTCTGCAGGGTCGTGCGTGTGAGAGAGAGAGAAGAATTGTGAGAGGGTGCTGCACACGTTCTTCTGACTCATTCTCTGGAGGTGCATGACGCCAATGATAATCACATCAACGCTATGCTTATTGCACACCAGCATTTGTTTTTCCTCATCTATTAGGGCACAAACTTTCTGGTGCCTCCGCACACATCTCACCATCTGTGCCAGGTTGTTCTGTCTCCAGGCCTCGTAGCTTCCACGGCCTCTTCCTCCACTGGCATCAGGACTATGGGATATGGAACGCCTCCTCCAGACCTTCTTCTCTGATGCACACTGTGAACTTACTTCTCCTGCAAGCACACAAACTGACATTGTCATTTACCCGTCATTGACCCGGCACAGTGGCGCAGTGGTTAGCACCGCAGCCTCCCAGCTCCAGCGACACGGGTTCAATTCTGGACACTACCTGTGTGGAGTTTGTAAGTTCTCCCTGTGTCTGCGTGGGTTTCCTGTGGGTGCTCCGGTTTTCTCCCACATGCCAAAGACTTGCAGGTTGATAGGTAAATTGGCCATTATAAATTGCCCCTAGTATAGGTAGGTGGTAAGGAAATATAGGGACAGTTGGGGATGTGGTAGGAATATGGAATTAGTGTAGAATTAGTATAATTGGGTGGTTGATGGTCGGCACAGACTCGGTGGGCCGAAGGGCCTGTTTCAGTGCTGTATCTCCAAACTAAATTAAATACCTTTGTTGCCGGCAGCCTCAGTGTCCATCATGGCACCACAAGGATGCCTGCTGCATGCAGCATTCAGTGCTGGACGTGCAGGGCTCAGATGTGACTGACCAGTGTCCTGCACAGAGAGGTTAATGCTGCTCCCAATTACATGGAGCATCCCAGAATGTCCAGCGTTTCACTCACACTTTTGTCAAATTTTCCACGAGAAAATCTTATAACTACATTTCTGATATATATTAGTGATTTGGTCTTGGGTATTAAGGGCAGAATTTCAAAATTTGCAGATGAGTTGAAACTCAGAAATATAGTAAGCAGTGAGGCAGATAGTAACAGACTTCAGAACAACCCAGACTGACTGGTCAAACGGGCAGACACATGGTCGATGTAAGTTAAAACAGTGAAGTGTGAGGTAATATTTTAGCCGAAGGAATGAGGAGAGGCAATATAAATTAAATGGTACAATTTTATAGTGGGTGCAGGTACAGGGGGAACTGCATGTGTCTGTACACAACTCTTTGAAATTCCCATGATAATGGGAAAACGCGGTTAAACAATCAGACAGGATTCTTAGCTTTATTAATGGAGACACAGAGTGCAACAGCAAGGAAGTTACACCAAACCTCTACAAGACACTGATTCTGGCTCAGCTAGAACATTGTGTTCAATCCCGAGCTTTAGGAAGGATGTCAAGGCCCTGGAGAGGGAGCAGAGGGGATTTACTAGACTGGGACCAGGGATGATAGCAAACAGTTATGTGCACTGTCTGGAGAATATGGGGTAGTTTCCCTTGGAGGAGAGAAGGATAAGAGGAGGCTTGTTTCAAGGGTTCAAAATCATGGATAGTTTTACAGATTAAAGAAGGAGAAACTCTTTTCTATGGAAGAAGGGTCTGCAATGAGAGGCCACAGATTTAAGATGATTGACAAGAGACCCATTGGTGAAAAGTGGAGCCATTGTTATACACAATGAATTGCTTTCATCTGGAATGCATTGCCTGAAAGGGCACTGGCAGCAAATTCAAAATCCACTTTCAAAAGAGAATTGAATAAATAAGCGAAGGCAAGAACATTGCAGGGCGCTTGGAAAAAACCTGAGTCAGATTCATTGGATAACTCCTCCAGAGAGCTGCCACAGACATGATGGACCGAATGGCCTCCTACAGTGCTGAATCATTCTGTAATACTAAGGTGTATTGAGTAAAATGGTTGTGATATCTTTTCACGCTGTCATTGCACTATCCTGTCAATGGTAGTGTGGAATCTCAGCTTCTCCTCCAGCAACTCCACAGCCTGTACAGCAGAGGAATCCCTGTTCACCAATAACTCCACTTCTCAGCTTCACTAATTGCTGTCAGTTTTTCTATTAAGTATCGATAAATATTATCTAAATTATGTGTGTTATATAAAAATAAAGACCAAATATCTGACTTTCAAATGGAGATTAAAGGACGCATTTGTAAGGGCTGGAAGGCTAGGAACAGAGGAAGCCCTTGATGAACATAAAGACAGGAGGAAGGAACTTAAGCAAGAAGCAAGGGCTAAAAGGAGTCATGAAAAGTCATTGGAAAACTGGATTAAGGAAAATCCCAAGGCTTTTTATACGTATATAAAGAGCAAGAGGGTAACCAGGGAAAGGGTTGGCCCACTCAAGGACAGAGATGGGAATCTATGAGTGGAGCCGGAGGAAATGGGTGGGGTGCTAAATGAGTACTCAGCATCAGTATTCACCACAGCGAAGGACTTGGTGGATGATGAGCCGAGGGAAGGGAGTACAGACAGTCTCAGTCATCTCATTATCAAAAAGGATGAGGTGATGGGTGTCTTGCAAAGCATTAAGGTAGATAAGTCTCCAGGGACTATTGGGATCTACCCTAGAATACTGAGGGAGGCAAGGGAAGAAATTGCTGGGGCCTTGACAGAAATCTTTGCATCCTCATTGGCTACAAGTGAGGTCCCAGAGGACTGGAGAATAGCCAATGTTGTTCCTTTGTTTAAGAAGGGTGGCAAGGATAATCCAGGAAATTATAGGCCTGTGAGCCTTACGTCAGTGGTAGGGAAACTATTAGAGAGGATTATTCGGGGCAGGATTTACTCCCATTTGGAAACGAACGAACCTGTTAGCGAGAGACAGCATGATTTTGTGAAGGGGAGGTCGTGTCTTACTAATTTGATTGAGTTTTTTGAGGAAGTGACGAAGATGATTGATGAAGGAAGGGCAGTGTATGTTATCTATATGGATTTTAGTAAAGCCTTTGACAAGGTCCCGCATGGCAGACTGGTACAAAAGGTGAAGTCACACGGGATCAGATGTGAGCTGGCAAGATGGATACAGAACTGGCTCGGTCATAGAAGACAGAGGGTATCAGTGGATGGGTGTTTTTCTGAATAGATGGAGGTGACTAGTGGCGTTCCACAGGGATCAGTGCTGGGATCTTTGCTGTTTGTAGTATATAAATGATTTGGAGGAACATGTAGCTGGTATGATTACTAAGTTTGGAGACGACATAAAGGTTGGTGGAGTTGTGGATAATGATGAGGATTGTCAGAGGATGTCAGGATATCGATCGGTTGGAGACTTCGGTGGAGAAATGGCAGATGGAGTTTAATCCGGAAAATGTGAGGTAATGCATTTTGGAAAGTCTATTGCAGGTGGGAGGTATACAGTAAATGGCAGAACCCTTAGGAGTATTGGCAGGCAGAGATCTGGACGTACAGGTCCACAGGTCACTGAAAGTGGCAACGCAGGCGGATAAGGTGGTCAAGGAGGCATGCGGCCTGCTTTCCTTCATCGGTCGGGGCATAGAGTATAAAAATTGGCAAGTCATGTTGCAGCTGTACAGAACCTTAGTTAGGCCACACTTGGAATATTGCGTGCAATTCTGACGCCACACTACCATAAGGACGTGGAGGCTTTGGAGAGTTTACAGAGGAGGTTTACCAGGATGTTGCCTGGTCTGGAGGGCATTAGCTATGAGGAGAGGTTGGAAAAACTCGGATTGTTTTCACTGGAACGACGGAGGTGGAGGGGAGACATGATAGAGGTTTAAAAAGATATGAGCGGCATGGACAGAGTGGATAGTCAGAAGTTTTTTCCAAGGGTGGAAGAGTCAGTTACTATGGGATATAGGTTTAAGGTGCGAGGGGCAAAGTTTAGAGGGGACTTGCGAGGCAAGTTTTTTACACAGAGGGTGGTGAGTGCCTGGAACTTGCTGCCAGGGGCGGTGGTGGAAGCAGATACGATAGCGACGTTTAAGAGACAAATGCCAAATACATGAATAGGAAGGGAATAGAGGGATATGGGCCCCGGGAGTACAGAAGGTTTCAGTTTAGGCAGGCATCAAGATCCGCCCAGGCTTGGAGGGCCGAATAGCCTGTTCCTGTGCTGTACTGTTCTTTGTTCTTTGAATGAACTCTGTATGTGTTAGTTCCTGTCTCTCTAAACCTTAGCCCTCATTTGAGCTGAGGGTTACATCATGGTCTTTATTCCCCGTGTGGAACACCACATGAGATCGATTAGTAACACTTTGATTTGATATTATTCCTGCTCCATCTGCCTTGGTGATTTCTGTGGTAAGTCAGTACTTGTCTCTGCAGTCTGAGTTTTACCCTTTTGATTCCACCTCTGCTGCTTTAACAAAAATCTATTTCCCCCTTTCTCTTCCTTTCTCCTTCATTCTCCTTGTATTTTTGGCTGTTATATTGGAACATGAGAAGGAAGACCAGCCAGAGTCCATTTGGCCCTTCGAGTCTGCTCCACCATTAAACACGATCAGGACTGGTCTTCTCCCTCAACTCCACATCCCCGTCCTATACTTATAGTCCCTTAATTCCCGGAGTATCTACAAATCTGTCGGACTCTGTCTTGAATATAGTCACGGCTGAGTATCCACTGTTCGCTGGGTAAGAGAATTCCAAAGATTCACATCCGTTCGAGTGAAGACATTTTTCCTCATCCCTATCCTAAATGATGAAAGCCTTATTCGGAGGCTGTTATCCTCTGTTATAAAATACCCTGCCGGCGGATCATTTTATCAGCCTCTACCCGATCAAGCCGCTTCTGTATTGTATCTATTTCAAATTGATCACCTCCCATTCTTCGAAACTCCATGGATTCCCGACCGAGTCGACGCAGCCTCTCGTTATAGGACAATCGTCTCATCTCAAGAACCAGTTAGTGAACCTTGCTTGCACTCACTCTCGGGCAATTATGCCCTTCCTTATGGATGGAGATCAAAACCGTACAGAATACTCCAAGTGCAACTTCAGCAATGACCTGCATGATTGCAGTAGGATTTCTTTACTTTTATACTTAGGTGAGGGAACTGAGTGTAATATATGCCTCGTTGCTGATGATACAAAGTTAGGTTGGAAAGTATGCTCCGAGGAAGATGCAAATAAGATGATGAGGGAAATAGACAGCTTGGGAGAGTGGGCAAGAACATGGTAGATGGAATACAAGGTGGTGAAATTAATACATAAGCGTTCGCCAGAGCTGGCGGGCAGCCATAAAGACGGGGCTAAAATGTGGTGAGTCGAAAAGACTTAATAGTTGGCAGGAAAAAAGACAGAGGCGAAAGGGGAGAGCCAACTGTGCAACAGCCCCGACAAACAAATTTTTCTGCAGCACCTGTGGAAGAGCCTGTCACTCTAGAATAGGCCTTCATAGCCATTCCAGGCGCTGCTTCACAAACCACTGACCACCTCCAGGCGCGTATCCATTGTCTCTCGAGATAAGGAGGCCAAAGAAGAAGAATACTCCAATCACTTTGTAATAAGTGCTAACATCCCATTTTCCATTGTATTTACTTGCTGTACTTGCATGTTTACTTTCTGTGTTTTAAGTACAAGGACAGCCATGTTCCTCAGAATGCAAACTTTTCCATGGCTTTCACCAATCAACAAATAATCTGCTTTTTTATGTTTCCTATCTTTGTTGTTAATTTCACCACCTTGTATTCCATCTACCATGTTCTTGCCCACTCTCCCAAGCTGTCTATTTCCCTCAGCATCTTGGTTGCATCCTCCTCGGAGCTTACTTTCCAACCTAACTTTGTATCATCAGCAAAGGTGCATATATTACACTCAGTTCCCTCACCTAAGGCATTGACATAAGTTTTAAATAACTGAGGCCTAAGTATTGATCCTTGTGGTACCCGGCTGGATACAACCTGTCAATATGTAAATCTCTCATTTATTCCTACTCTCTGTTTGCTATATTTCAATCCTTGGGAACTCTTTCTGGGGTAGGTGGGAACTCTACAAACAGGATGGTCTTCACCTGAACCAGAGGGGTACCAATATCCTGGGGGGGGGGGGGGAGATTTGCTAGTGCTCTTCGGGGGGGGGGGAGTTTAAACTAATTCAGCAGGGGGATGGGAAACTAAATTGTAGTTCCAGTGTACTTAATGTTGAGAATAGTGAGGTCAGGGATAAGGTTACAAGGACTAAAGAGGGCACTGGCAAGCAAGAACTTGGTTTAAGGTGTGTCTACATCAACGCCAGGAGCATCCAGAATAAGGTGGGTGAGATTGCAGCATGGGTTGGTACGTGGGATCTCGATGTTGTGGCCATTTCGGAGACATGGGTAGAGCAGGGGCAGGAATGGATGTTGTAGGTTCCGGGATTTAGATGTTTCAGTAAGAACAGACAAGATGGTAAAAGAGGGGAGGGGGGGCGGGTGTGGCATTGTTAATCAAGGAGAGTATGACAGCGGCAGAAAGGATGTTTGAGGACTCGTCTACTGAGGTAGTATGGGCCGAGGTTAGAAACAGGAGAGGTGAGGTCACCCTGTTGGGAGTTTTCTATAGACCTCCCAATAGTTCCAGAGATGTAGCGGAAAGGATAGTGAAGATGATTCTCGACAGGAGCGAGAGTAACAGGGTAGTTGTTATGGCGGACTTTAACTTTCCAAATATTGACTGGAAATACTATAGTTCGAGTACTTTAGATGGGTCAGTTTTTGTCCAGTGTGTACAGGAGGGTTTTCTGACACAGTATGTAGACAGGCCAACCAGGGGCGATGCCACATTGGATAGGGTACTGGGTAATGAACCCGGCCAGGTGTTAGATTTAGATGTAGGTGAGCACTTTGGTGATAGTGATCACAATTCGGTTAGGTTTACCTTAGCGATGGGCAGGGACAGGTATATACCGCAGGGCAAGAATTATAGCTGGGAGAAAGGAAATTATGATGCGATTAGGCAAGATTTAGGATGTGTAGGATGGAGAAGGAAAGTGCAGGGGATGGGCACAATCGAAATGTGGAGCTTATTCAAGGAGCAGCTACTGCGTGTCCTTGATAAGTATGTACCTGTGAGGCAGGGAGGAAGTTGTCGAGCAAGGGAGCCGTGGTTTACTGAAGAAGTTGAAGCGCTTGTCAAGAGGAAGAATACGGCTTATGTTAGGATGAGACGTGAAGGCTCAGTTAGGGCGCTTGAGAGTTACAAGCTAGCCAGGAAGGGTCTAAAGGGAGAGCTAAGAAGAGCGAGGAGAGGACACGAGAAGTCATTGGCGGATAGGATCAAGGAAAACCCTAAGGCTTTCTATCGGAAAATCAGGAATAACAGAATGACTAGAGTTAGATTAGGGCCAATCAAGGATAGTAGTGGGAAGTTGTGTGTGGAAGCAGAGGAGATAGGGGAAGCGTTAAATGAATATTTTTCGTCAGTATTTACAGCAGAGAAAGAAAATGTTGTCGAGGAGAATACTGAGATACAGACTACTAGGCTAGATGGGATTGAGGTTCACAAGGAGGAGGTGTTAGCAATTTTGGGAAGTGTGACAATAGATAAGTCCCCTGGGCCAGATGGGATTTATCCTAGGATTCTCTGGGAAGCCAGGGAGGAGATTGCAGAGCCTTCGTCCTTGATCTTTATGTCGTCATTGTCGACAGCAATAGTGCCGGAAGACTGGAGGAGAGCAAATGTTGTCCCCTTGTTCAAGAAGGGGAGTAGAGGCAGCCCTGGTAATTATAGACCTGTGAGCCTTACTTCGGTTGTGGGTAAAATGTTGGAAAAGGTTATAAGAGATATGATTTATAATCATCTTGAAAAGAATAAGTGCATTAGAGATAGTCAGCACGGTTTTGTGAAGGGTAGGTCATGCCTCACAAACCTTATTGAGTTTTTTGAGAAGGTAACCAAACAGGTTTTTGAGGGTAAAGCAGTGGATGTGGTGTATATGGATTTCAGTAAGGCGTTTGATAAGGTTCCCCACGGTAGGCTATTGCAGAAAATACGGAAGTATGGGATTGAAGGTGATTTAGAGCTTTGGATCAGAAATTGGCCAGCTGAAAGAAGACAGCGGGTGGTGGTTGATGGCAAATGTTCATCCTGGAGTTTAGTTACTAGTGGTGTACCGCAAGGATCTGTTTTGGGGCAACTGCTGTTTGTCATTTTTATAAATGACCTGGATGAGTGTATAGAAGGATGGGTTGGTAAATTTGCGGATGACACGAAGGTCGGTGGAGTTGTGGATAGTGCCGAAGGATGTTGTTGGGTACAGAGGGACATAGATAGGCTGCAGAACTGGGCTGAGAGATGGCAAATGGAGTTTAATGCGGAAAAGTGTGAGGTGAATCACTTTGGAAGGAGTAACAGGAATGCAGAGTACTGGGCTAATGGGACGATTCTTGGTAGTGTAGATGAGCAGAGAGATCTTGGTGTCCAGGTACATAAATCACTGAAAGTTGCCACCCAGGTTAATAGGGCTGTTAAGAAGGCATATGGTGTGTTAGCTTTTATTAGTAGGGAGATCGAGTTTCGGAGCCACGAGGTCATGCTGGAGCTGTACAAAACTCTGCTGCAGCCGCACCTGGAGTATTGCGTGCAGTTCTGGTCACTGCATTATAGCAAGGATGTGGAAGCTTTGGAAAGGGTGCAGAGCAGATTTACTAGGATGTTGCCTGGTATGGAGGGAAGGTCTGACAAGGAAAGGCTGAGGGACTTGAGGTTGTTTTCGTTAGAGGGAAGGAGGAGGAGAGGTGACTTAATTGAGACATATAAGATAATCAGAGGGTTAGATAGGGTGGATAGTGAGAGTCTTTTTCCTCGGATGGTGATGGCAAACACGAGGGGACATAGCTTTAAGTTGAGGGGTGATAGATATCGGACAGCTGTCAGAGGTAGTTTCTTTACTCAGAGAGTAGTAGGGGCGTGGAACGCCCTGCCTGCAACAGTAGTAGACTCGCCAACTTTAAGGGCATTTAAGTGGTCAATGGATAGACATATGGATGAAAATGGAATAGTGTAGCTCAGATGGTTTCACAGGACGGCGCAACATTGAGGGCCGAAGGGCCTGTACTGCGCTGTAATGTTCTATGTTCTGTGTTAACTATACTCAGTGATTCTGAAAGGTCAAAACCAACACATTCGCTGTCTCTGCAGCTACCGCTTTTAAAAATCTATGGTGCAGGTCGTCAGGTCGAGGGGATTTGTCACCTCTTCGTTCGTTTAATCTCACCAGTACAATTTCTTTACTTATACGGATTTCACTAAGTTCCTCATTTACTCCAGACACTTGTTTCCCCATTATTTCTATAATGTGGATGCTTTTATTACTACCGTGAAGATATATACAGATTATTTGTTTAATATCTCTGTAATTTCCTTATTCCCCATTATGATTTCACCAGTCTCTGCCTCTAATGGATCCAGTTTTATTTTCATTAATTCCTTCCTGTTTAAATAGAAATAGAAATGTTTGCAATAAAGGGTTACTGTCCTGAAACGGTAACTCTGCTTCTGTCTCCACAGATGCTGCCAGACCTGCTGAGTATTTCCAACATTTCTTGTTTTCATTTTAGATTTCCAGCATCTGCAGTATTTTGCTTTCATTTATTGAAATGCTTGCAATCTGCTTTTATGTCTTTTGTCTACATTTATAGTCTCTTTTCTGTCTCCTTAGCAATTTACTGGATCGTTACCAAAGTCTGAAATGTTACCAATGTACAGCATTACAACTCTTTTTGGCAACATTATAAGCTTCTCCCTTTGATCTAAAACTAACTTTAACTCTCTTGTTAGCCACAGTTGAATCACTACTCATGTGTGGCTGTTGTGCCATTGTAAACTAAGCATCAATTGTAAATGCTAGCGATTGCTTGTGTACCATCATATAGTTTAATGTAGTTTCCCAATCTACCATAACTATCCGACCTCTGATACCTACCCAGTGTTATCTGGTTAGATTTAAGACCGTTGCTGTCGACTTAAATGCATCACTTTCAAACTCTATTCTGTCATATTGTGGTCACGCTTCCCAAGAGGCCCCATTACTGCAAAGTTATGATTTACCCTTTTCTCATCGCATGACTAATTACATAATGAAAATGTTGCATTTGTGTCTTAATTCGGGCTTATATCACCACCCTGAGGTCCCATCCTGTGCCATCAGCGATGTGCCAGGCCTTGTCAGGCTCGGCCAGGTCCGATAACGTGGTCCATTGGGTCTTCCTTCACTCCCAGGGGCAGTGTATTTCTCCATAGCATCTGATAACACATAAGCATTGGTGGTCCTGTAAAATCGAGGAACAGGCGAGTGGGAGTAGGCCATTCAGCTCCTCGAGTATGTTTTACCATTCAATTGCATCATGACTGATCTGCATCCCAACTAGATTTACCGAGTTTAGTTTCATATCCTTTAACAATGTTAAACAACAGTTCCTGATCGAAAATGGTGGCCACATTAACCAGCATTCTCAGTGGGAGGGAATGTGCCCTATTTATCACAGTGGTGGCCCCCGCGTAGCCACAGTGGCGGCCAGTTTCTGAAGCATGGGCACTGTCTCTGTGGAAGCTGAAGCCTAGAGGTGTCAGTGGGAAATAGATTGTGCTGCTGCAGTGACACTCGGTGGGAAGCAGGATAGGAATGGAACCGGCGGAGGGCCGAAAGCCTTCATAAACACCTGGTATAAACCGCAAGCCCCGAATAAGAAGTTCCAGGTCCCGCTGTGGCAGTTCCGAGGCTTTTACTCTGGTAACAAGTTGCGGGAAATGGCGGCCATCTTTGTAAAGGAAACGAGATGTTTCATCCGCTGCCATCTTGGTGCGGGGGCAGCAGAGCGCATGCGCATTATCACGGTGATGTCAGTGTGAGGGGGCGGGGCTTTGGGTCCCACTCTGTTGTGTTTGGAACTGTCACAGCACAGGCTGGGGATGGAGGCTGGGATCTTCCTATGCTCTGTCTGGGGCTCAGTACTGCACTGTCAGAGAACAGCTAACTCTGCACAAGCTGGGGTTGGAGCTTGGGATCTTCCTGTGATATGTGTAAGGTTCTCAGTACCACAGTGGCTGAACACAGCTCACTCAGCACAGGCTGGCGATGGAGGCAGGGATTTCCCAGTGCTCTGTGTGTGGGCTCAGTAGCTTACTGGCTGAGAGCAATTGACAGAGCACGCATTGGGATCTTCCTGTGCTATGTGTATGGTGCTCAGCGTCACCTTTTCTGAGAACAGTTCACAGCACAGGCTTGGGCCGGAGCCTGGGATCTTCTGGTACCCTGTGTGGGGCTCACTACAATACCGTGCGTTTAGCCCTCATTGTGTCGTTCTAATTGCTGCTTCCCTCTCTCTTGCAGTGGTTCTGGGAATTCCTGACTGAGCATAATGTCCTGAATCTGTCCCCACATCAAGTTGGAAGTGATTGAGAACTGCAGCCTTCAATCCACTCCACAGTGAGGTAAGATCACGCCCTGATAACAACAGGTACAACAGGGTGGCAAGTTCAGGGGTTAGACTGACTGAGGGTGCAAGAGAAATTAAGAGGCTCACTGTTCTCAATGAAAAGATCAAGAGTGGATATGTGGCCAGAGGGAGAGGTACAGGTGGAAGGAGATTACTGGCGTGGGTGAATGGGTTTGCTGATCGGAGGGAGGACTCCTAGCCAAAGAAGTGATCCTGGAGGCGGTCAGGACGGATGAAGTGCTCGACAACATGCTGAGTGTGAAATGCATTGCGGTGGGGGTGGAAGGGTGTTAAACTGATACATTTGTTAAGTACAGATTGTTCAGCATCAGAGATGGGAAGATCAGAGGGTAAAGTGAATACATGGCAAGGGTTGAGATTAAAAGCAATGATGGTGTCAAAGAGAAAGGGAGGGGAAGAATGATGTGGAGGGACGGTGATACCTTTGAGTTGTTGGAGCTTGCGATCCTTAACAGAAAAGCAAGATTTTCGTTAAAGTGTCGGATAAGACGAAGGATGCAATATTCCTACAGAGTATTCTTATCTATCTAATCATATCCAGAGAATCACTTGCAATGATTTGTCTTCCTGCTCCTGCACCATTACCTCTGGCTCCCCCATGGATCTATCCTTCACCCCGTCCCCCTACCCACCCTTATTTCACATCTACATGCTGAAACGTGGTGTCATCATCCGACAGCACAACGTTACTTTGCATATGTACACTGCTGGCACCCCGTTCTACATCTCCACCACCACTCTCGACCCCTCCACTGTCAATAAAATATATGGCGTATTATCCAACATCCAGTATTGGAATTGCAGACGTTTCCTCCTATTAAATATTGGAAACACTTCAGCCATTGTCTTTTGTCTCTGTTACAAACTCTGCGCCCTCTCCACTGAATTCCTCCCTCTCCTTGGCAACAGTCTGAGGCTGAACGAGACTCTTTGTAACCTTGGGATCACATCGTATTCCGAGATGAGCTTTCAACCACGTATCTACACCATCACTATGACGATGCATTTCCACTTCTGTAATATTACACCACTCCGCCCCTGTCTCAGCTCTTCTGGTGCTGAAACTCTCATCTATGCCTTTGTTACCTCCAGACTTTCCTGGCAGCCCTCCCACTTTAGGTAATCGAAACCTCTGCTGCCAGTGTCCGAACCTACAGCAAATGCCGTTCACCCATCACCTTTATTCCGTCTGGTACACATTGCCTCCCAGTTAAAAGACTGCTCTATTTTAAACTTCCTGAACTCCAAATCCCTCTGTGGCCTGGCCGCTCCATCTCTCTGTAATCGCCTACTTCCCTCCACAATATAATTACTTCTCTAAAACTAGTCGCTTCAGCATCTCCAATTATCATTGCTCTATGATTAATGACCATGCCTTCAGCTGCCCTCTGCCTTGATCTATGGAATAGCCTCCCGACAATTCTCGCTTTCCTCCTTTAAGATTCTCCATAAAATATGCCGATTTCAAAAAGTTTTTTTTCATCTGCCCTAATGTCTCCTTATATGGTTGGGTGACATATTGTTTTATAAAGCCTCTGTGAAGTGACTTGGCACATGTAATTATATTAAAGGTGCCATACAAAATAATTTGTTGCTGAAGTTTGCCAGACATGATTGGCAGTCGCATATCAGTGATGTTTGCCAATTATCATCCCATGTTTTTTTTTCTGAGGAATGATTGCTTTCCTCCTGATTGTGACTTATGGAAATTTCCCCACCAACAATGTTAGATCGGTAAGTAATTACAGGGCTTATCCAATCTCTCCTGTTTTTCAACATTCAGCATTTAGAACCCTCCAGTCCCATGTCGTCAGTCCTATATCCAAGGAGAGTTGGAACATTCTGGACAGTGCCTCTGCTATTTCCACCACTCCTTCCCTCAGTAACCCTCATACATCCTTTGCAGACTGGTTAAATGTTCCATTTTATTGTGGCATAAAGTTGTTGTATTGAAAGGGGTTAACTGAAGTTGTTTGTTCTGTGACTGTAATGAAATTCAGTCTCCATGGTCCTAATTTTGTCAATGGAAGGTTGGCTTCTTCTATGGAAAGGGTGCAGAGGAGAGGAGATTTACTAGGATGTTGCCTGGTATGGAGGGAAGGTCTTATGAGGAAAGGCTGAGGGACTTGAGGTTGTTTTCGTTGGAGAGAAGGAGGAGAGGTGACTTAATAGAGACATATAAGATAATCAGAGGGTTAGATAGGGTGGATAGTGAGCGTCTTTTTCCTCGGATGGTGATGGCAAACACGAGGGGACATAGCTTCAAGTTGAGGGGTGATAGATATAGGACAGATGTGAGAGGTAGTTTCTTTACTCAGAGAGTAGTAAGGGCGTGGAACGCCCTGCCTGCAGCAGTAGTAGATTCACCAACTTTAAGGGCATTTAAGTGGACATTGGATAGACACATGGATGAAAATGGAATAGTGTAGGTCAGATGGTTTCACAGGTCGGCGCAACATCGAGGGCCGAAGGGCCTGTACTGCGCTGTAATGTTCTAATTCTAATTCTAATTACTAAAGGGCTCCTTTCCATGTGTTATCCCATAGTGTTAGTGGGAGCATCAGCCTCAACACTAACTTGGATCTCTGGCTCCAGAGGTTGTATCCGAATGCGAGAGCAGGAGTTGGGAATGTGCCAACAATGGATCAGAATCAGAGAACAATAGATTAGAATGTTACGACAATGGACAAGAGTTTATCATGGTCCCTTTACATGCTTTCTTCGTATGGTCCGCTGGTGTTAACATCTCGGATCTATCACGCACTTTTGATTATTCAATGCATTTATTATCCCATTCTCGCTATTGCTGGTGTCCCTGGTAAGACTCTCTATACAGCGATTCATTTTATAAACCATGTTTAAATGCATTACTGTTCCTGTAATTTACTCTGCCCTCCTTGCTGCTGCTGTTATTCCCAGTAATTCTTTATCTCCAGCTATTTTCTCTACAAATCATCGCTAACTAGAACACAGAACATTACAGCACAGTACAGGCCCTTCTGCCCTCGATATTGCGCCGACCTGTGAAACCATCTGACCTACACTATTGCATTTTCATCCATATGTCTATCCAATGACCACTTAAATGCCCTTAAAGTTGGACAGTCTACTACTATTGCAGGCAGGGCGTTCCACGCCCCTACTACTCTCTGAGTAAAGAAACTACCTCTGACATCTGTCCTATATCTATCACCCCTCAACTTAAAGCTATGTCCCCTCGTGTTTGCCATCACCATCCGAGGAAAAAGACTCTCACTATCCACCCTATCTAACCCTCAGATTATCTTCTATGTCTCTATTAAGTCACCTCTCCTCCTCCTTCTCTCCAACGAAAACAACCTCAAGTCCCTCAGCCTTTCCTCGTAAGACCTTCCCTCCATACCAGGCAACATCCTGGTAAATCTCCTCTGCACCCTTTCTAAAGCTTCCACATCCTTCCTATAATGCGGTGACCAGAACTGCACGCAATACTCCAGGTGCGGTCTCACCAGAGTTTTGTACAGCTGCAGCATGACCTCGTGGCTCCGAAACTCGATCCCCCTACTAATAAAAGCTAACACACCATATGCCTTCTTAACAGCTCTATTAACCCGAGTGGCAACTTTCAGTGATTTATGTACCTGGACACCAAGATCTCTCTGCTCATCTACACTACCAAGAATCTTCCCATTAGCCCAGTGCACTGCATTCCTGTTACTCCTTCCAAAGTGAATCACCTCACACTTCTCCGCATCAAACTGCATTTGCCATCTCTCAGCCCAGCTCTGCAGCCTATCTATGTCCCTCTGTAACCTACAACATCCTTCGGCACTATCTACAACTCCACCGACCTTCGTGTCATCCGCAAATTTACTAACCCACCCTTCTACACCCGCTTCCAGGTCATTTATAAAAATGACAAACAGCAGTGGCCCCAAAACAGATCCTTGCGGTACACCACTAGTAACTAAACTCCAGGATGAACATTTGCCATCATCCACCACCCTCTGTCTTCTTTCAGCTAGCCAATGTCTGATCCAAAGCACTAAATCACCTTCAATCCCATAGTTCCGTATTTTCTGCAATAGCCTACCGTGGGGAACCTTATCAGACGCCTTACTGAAATCCATATACACCACATCCACTGCTTTACCCTCATCCACCTGTTTGGTCACCTTCTCGAAAAACTCAATAAGGTTTGTGAGGCATGACCTACCCTTCACAAAACCGTGCTGACTATCGCGAATGAACTTATTCTTTTCAAGATGATTATAAATCCTATCTCTTATAACCTTTTCCAACATTTTACCCACAACTGAAGTAAGGCGCATCGGTCTCTAATTACCAGGGCTGTCTCTGCGCCCCTTCTTGAACAAGGGGACAACATTTGCTAACCTCCAGTCTTCCGGCACTATTCCTGTCGACAATGAAGACATAAAGATCAAGGACAAAGGCTCTGCAATCTCCTCCCTGGCTTCCCAGAGAATCCTAGGATAAATCCCATCTGGCCCAGGGGACTTATCTATTTTCACACTTTCCAAAATTGCTAACACCTCCTCCTTGTGAACCTCAATCCCATCTAGCCTTGTAGCCTGAATCTCAGTATTCTCCTCGACAACATTTTCTTTCTCTACTGTAAATACTGACGAAAAATATACATTTAACGCTTCACCTATCTCCTCTGATTCCACACACAACTTCCCACTACTACCCTTGATTGGCCCTAATCTAACTCTAGTCATTCTGTTATTCCTGATATACCGATAGAAAGCCTTAGGGTTTTCCTTGATCCTATCCACCAATGACTTCTCATGTCCTCTCCTCGCTCCTTTTAGCTCTCCCTTTAGATCTTTCCTGGCTAGCTTGTAACTCTCAAGCGCCCTAAATGAGCCTTCACGTCTCATCCTAACATAAGCCTTCTTCTTCCTCTTGACAAGCGCTTCAACTACTTTAGTAAACCACGGCTGCCTTGCTCGACAACTTACTCCCTGCCTGACAGGTACATACTTATCAAGGACACGCTGTAGCTGCTCCTTGAATAAGCTCCACATTTCTATTGTGCCCATCCCCTGCAGTTTCCTTCCCCATCCTACGCATCCTAAATCTTGCCTCATCGCATCATAATTTCCTTTCCTCCAGCTAGAATTCTTGCCCTGCATAACTATTATAGTTACTGTAATTTACTCTCTCATCTTTGCTGTTGTTGCTGCCCCTGGTAAATCTTTATTTCCAGCTAGGAGATCTGTCAACCCTGTTTCACTGAAATACTGTTCTTTGAATTTAAATTTTGGGAACACCGAATCCAGTGTGATTGGTCTCCATCACAAAATCCGCCCCTTATCCGTGAACTGCTTTACCCTCACTGGCCAATCTCTGAGGCTGAAACAAGCTGTTTCCAATCTCTGTGGTCTATTTATAACTGAGTTGAGATCATCTGCATATTCTCTCCATCACCAACCCTGCCTGCTATGACCTTTGTAAAATTACCTCTCTCCACCTCCTGCATAAGCCCTCATCTCTGCCTTTGTTAAATCCACACTGGGTTATTCGAATTCTATCCTGGTCACTCACCCAATTATAAACCTTGATAAAACACAGCCCATCCAGACCTTTGCTGCCTCTCTCCAAATTCACATCAAATTCTGATCATCCATCACCCCTGTGCTCACTGATCAATATTGGCTCCTGCTCTGGCAGCACCTGAATTATAAAGTGCTCATTCTTGTGTTTGAATCCTTCCATGGCCTCTCTCCTCCAATTAGTCCCATTCCACTGCCCATTTCCATTTTTCCTGAAAATTATTTGCTTTCAAGTCTATTTCAAATTCCCCTTTTAAGTGAATTGATTTCCCGCTGTAGCTCACCCTAGCTGCAGGCTTTAGCTCCACTGCACTTCTAGTCTCCACCTATGGAAGATTGGATCCATAAAATGGTACGAAATGAGCTGTTGACCACTTCCAACGCGGACAGCAGAGTACCCCATGCTGGGCAGGGTGAGAGCCCGGGTACAACATGCATGTACCAGTAGTGGGATGAGAAATCTGAATGTTACGTCAATCAGCCATTCCAACAGCATGGATGCACGTGTTTGAAAGTTTGTCTGTACATGTCCACCTACCGCCTGTGTTAGTCACTCTCAGCTGAGCATACATTAAGCAGCACGAGGAATCCCCTCTGGTGTTACTTAAAATGACCAGGCATCCAACTTACAGGCTTTTGACTTACTTCTGCCAGTTTCAGGTTAGTGGAGGGGCTGTGAATGGCTTTATGGAGGTTGTGTTGTGAACTGCTGCAGACATTCAGGCAGGACAGAAGATTAGTGACCCAACTCTGGATGAAGTATGGGGACTGCAGTTACAGTGTCGCTGGGTCTTTCACATGACCAACAAATTCAGCAGACGCTGCAGAGTGGTGAAGCTTTGTAAAGAGGGAGGAGGACGGGGATCTGCCCAACCTACCAGGGATTTTCCATGAGCAGTTTTCCAAACTACACGTAACTCAACAGCTTGTTCCAGGGAGAAAATTCAGAAGGTGGAGGAACGGAGGGGTGAGGATAAAATCCTTACATCGGGGATTTGCGGCCTAGTTCCAGGGAGAAGACTCGGAGGGCAGAGTACCGGAGCAGAGAGCATCAATCGTGACTTACCTCGGGTGGGAAAAAAATGGGAAAAGTGACGTCGCAGGAAAGCTGTGACCTGATTGGATGGTAGAGAATCGGCACTGAATTTGAAAATAAAACATTAATGAACTAATTAACCCTAATTAACTAATTAATTCATAAGTGGAGGAGTAACTAAACCAGAGGGAGGAGATTACTGTATTTAGCATTAAATATTTATTGTAGAAATCTAGCACTAGGGACCATATGGTTAATTGTAACTTAATTTAGTAAGGATTTTAATAAGTATTTATTTTATATGAATTTATTAATTAGTGCTAGAAATGTCAGTTCGTGGGGTAAAGTGCTTTACCTGTGAGATGTGGGACGTCAGTTCCAGACAACTCCATCTGTATGAAGTGAACCCAATTGCAGCTACTCACAGACCGCATGTATCGGTTGGAGCAGAACTTGGATGCACTCAGGAGCATGCAGGTGGCGGAAAGCAACATAGGAGTTTAAGAGACGTGGTTACACGCAAGGTGCAGGCAGATAGATAGGTGACCGCTAGAAGGGGCAGGTAGTCAGTGCAGGAATCCCCTGTGGCTGTCCCCCTCTCTAACAAGTATACAGTTTTGGATACTGTTGGGGGGCGGGGGAATGGCCTATCAGGGGAAGACAGCATACGCCAGACCAATGGCTGGCACTGTTGTTCAGCAGGGAGGGGCAAATCGCAGAAGAGCGATAGTTATCGGGTACTGTATAGTCAGGGGTACAGATAGGCGCTTCTGTGGACGTGAAAGTGACTCCAGGATGGATTGTTGCCTCCCTGGTGCCAGGGCCAAGGAGGTCTCTGAACAGGCAGAGGCATTCTGAAGGGGAGGGTGAACAGCCAGAGGTTGTGGTACACATTGATACTAACGACACAGACAGGCAGGAAGAGTGACGAGGTCTTGCAGGGGGAGTACTTGGAGTTAGGTAGTAAATTAAAAGACAGAGCCTCTCGGGTTGCAATCTCGGGATTACTCCCTGTGCCACGTGCTAGTGAGGCTCGAATGGGAAGAAAGTGCTGCTAAACACGTGGCTAAACAGCTGGTGTAGGAGGGAGTGTTTCAGATATCTGGACAACAGGGATCTCTTCAGGGAAGATGGGACCTGAACAGGAAGGACGGGTTGCATCTAAACTGGAGGGGCACAAATATCCTGGCTGTGACATTTGCCTGTGTCACTCGGGAGGGTTTAAACGAATGTAGCAGCAGGCTGGGAACCAGAGCAGGAGGACAGCAGGTGAAATAACTGAGGGGAAACTAGTGAATAAGGCCAGTAAGACTGAGAGGAACAGCCGGCAGGGAGATGTTGCTGAACACAGCGGAACTGGTGGTCTGAAGTGCATTTGTTTCAATGTGAGAAGTATTACAGGTAAGGCAGATGAACTTCGAGTTTGGATTAACACTTGGAACTATGATATTGTTGCTATTACAGAGAATTGGTTGAGGCAAGGACAGGATTGGCAGCTAAATATTCCGGAAGTTAGATGCTTCAGGTGGGATAGAGGGGGATGTAAAAGGGTTGGGGGAGTTGCATTACTGGTTAAGGAGAATATCACAACTGTACTGCGGGAGGACACCTCAGAGGGCTCATGCAGCGAGACAATATGGTTAGAGCTCAGGAACAGGGAGGGTGCAGTTACAATGTTTTGGGTTTACTACAGGCCTCCCAACAGCCAGTGGGAGATAGAGGGGCAGATCTGAAGACAGATTTTGTAAAGAAGGAAAAGCAACAAGGCTGTTATGGTGGCTGCTTTTAACTTCCCCTATATTGACTGGGACTCACTTAGTGCTAGGGGCTTGGATGGGGCAGAATTTATAAGGAGCATTTAGAAGAGCTTCTTGAAACGAATTGTAGATAGTCCAACTAGGGAAGGGGCCGTACTGGACCTGGTATTGGGGAATGAGCCCGGCGAGGTTGTCGAAAATTCAGTAGGGTGCATTTCGGGAACAGTGACCATACTTCAGTAAGTATTAATGTACTTGCGGATAAGGATAAGAGCAGTCCTCGGGTGAAGGTGCTCAATTGGGGGAAGGCTAATTATAATAATATTAGGCAGGAACTGAAGAATTTAGATTGGGGGCGGCTGTTTGAGGGCAAATCAACATCTGACATGTGGGAGTCTTTCAAACGTCAGTTGATTAGAATCCAGGACCGGCATGTCCCTGTGAGGAAGAAGGATAAGTTTGGCAAGTTTCGGGAACCTTGGATGACGAGGGATATTGTGGGTCGAGTCAAAAAGAAAACAATTAACCATTCGTCAGGGGTAGAAGCCTGGGAACAGCCGAATCCCTTGAGGAATATAAAGGAAGTAGGAAGGAACCTAATTAAGGAGTCAGGTGGCCTAAAAGGAGTCAAGAAAAGTCACTGGCAAACAGGATTAAGAAAAATCCCCCCAAAAAATCCGGACAAAAATAGCAAAAGGGTAACCAGGGAAAGGGTTGGCCCATTCATGGAAAGAGGAGGGAATCTATGTGTGGAGCCAGAGGAAATGGGCGAGGTACTAAATGAATACTTTGCATCAGTATTCACCAAAGAGAAGGACATGGTGGATGATGAGTCTAATGAAGGGAGTGTAGAGAGCCTGGGTCATGTCGATAGTCTGGGTCATATCGACAGAAAAAAGGAGGACGGGTTGGGCGTCTTGAAAATCATTAAGGTAGATAAGTTCCCAGGGCCTGATGGGATCTACCCCGAATACTGAGGGAGCAAGGGAAACATTGCTGGGGCCTTGACAGAAATCTTTGTATCCTTATTGGCTACAGGTGAGGTCCCAGAGTACTGGAGAATAGCCACTGTTGTTCCTTTGTTTAAGAAGGGTAGCAAGGATAATCCAGGAAATTACAGGCCGGTGCGCCTTACGTCAGTGGTAGGGAAATTATTAGAGAGGATTCCTCAGGACAGGATTTACTCCCATTTGGAAACAAAAGGACTTGTAAACGAGATGCACCATGACTTTGTGAAGGGAAGTCGTGTCTCACTAACTTGATGGAGTTTTTTGAGAAAGTTGCGAAAATGATTGATGAAGGAAGGGCAGTGGATCTTGTCCATATGGACTTCAGTAAAGCCTTTGACAAGGTCCCTTATGGTGGACTGGGACAAAAGGTGAAGTCACACGGGATCAGAGGTGAGCTTGCAAGATGGATACAGAACTGGCTCGGTCAAAGAAGACAGCGGGTAGTGGAAGGGTGCTTTTCTGAAGAGAAGGCTGTGACTAGACGTGTTCCATAGGGATCAGTGCTGGAACCTTTGTTGTTTGTCGATGGAAGCTCGGGCAGTTGCATGCTCCTCTTGCAGGATGTGGGAGGTAAGGGGCAACTCTTGTGACCCTGCTGACTTCACCTGTGAGAAGTGCACTCAACTCCAGCTCCTCGCAGACCACGTTAGGGAACTGGAGCTGGAGCTGGATGAACTTCGGATCATTCAGGAGGCCGAGGGCGTGACAGAGAGCAGTTACAGGGAAGTAGTGAAACACAAGTTACAGGATAAAGGTAGCTGGGTAACCGTCAGGGGAGGGGGAGGGAGAGGAAATAGATGCACAGTGCAGGGATCCCCTGTGGCCGTTCCCCTGAATAATTAGGATTCCGTGTTGGATACGGTTGGGGGTGGGGGGGACGACCTACCGGGAGAAAGCCACAGTGGCCAGGTCTCTGGCACTGAGCCTAGCTCTGTGGCTCAGAAGGGAAGGGGGGAGAATAGGAGAGCGATAGTGAGAGGAGATTCAATGGTTAGAGCAACAGACAGGAGATTCTGTGGTCGCAAACAAGACTTCCGGATTGTATGTTGCCTCTCGGGTGGCAGGGTCAGGGATGTCTCGGATCGGGTCTACAGGATTCTTAAGGGGGAGGGGGACATAGCTAGGAAAAGGGATGAGGACCTGAAAAGCGAGTGTAGGGCGTTGGGTTGGAAGCTAAAAAGCAGGACGAGCAGCGTAGTAATCTCAGGATTGATACGGTGCCACGTGCTAGTGAGGCTAGAAACAGGGAGCGAGTGCAGCTTAACACGTGGCTACAGAGCTGGTGTAGGAGGGAGGGCTTCAGATATGTGGATCATTGGGATACCTTCTGGGGAAGGTGGGACCTGTACCAGAAAGATGGGTTGCATCTGAACTGCAGGGCCACCAATGTCCTGGGCGGGAGGTTTACTAAAGCTCTTCGGGAGGGTTTAAACTAGTTTAGCAGCGAGATGGGAACCGGAGCTACGGATCAGTGGATGGGGTAGCTGTTGAACAGGCAGATACAGAGTGTAGAGAGTCTGTGAGGAATGTTAGACAGTTGACAGGGCAAAGTTGCAGCCAGTATGATGGGTTGAAGTTTGTCTATTTGAACGCAAGAAGTGTCAGGAATAAGGGTGATGAACTTCGAACATGGATCAGTACTTGGAGCTCCGATGTTGTGGCTATTACGGAGACTTGGATATCACAGGGGCAGGAATGGATGTTGGATGTTCCGGGGTTGAGGTGTTTCAAAAGGAATAGGAAGGGAGGTAAAAGAGGTGGGGAGTGGCATTGCTAATCAGGGATAGTATCACAGCTGCAGAAAGGGAGGTGGTCGAGGTGGGTTTGTCTGCTGAGTCATTATGGGTGGAATTCAGAAACAGGAAAGGAGCAGTCACTTTATTGGGAGTTTTCTAGAGATCCACCAATAGCAACAGAGACACGGAGGAACAGATTGGGAGGCAGATTTGGAAAGATGCAGAAGTGACAGGGTTGTTGTCATGGGTGACTTCAACTTCCCTAATATTGATTAGAACCTCCTTAGTGCAAATAGTTTGGATGGAGCAGTTTTTGACAGGTGTGTCCAGGAAGGTTTCCTGACTCAATATGTAGATCGGCCGACTGGAGGGGAGACTATGTTGGACTTGGTGCTTGGCAACGAACCAGGCCAAGTGGCAGAGCTCTCGGTGGGGGAGCATTTCGGTGATAGTGATCACAACTCCCTGACCTTTACTATAGTCATGGAGAGGGACAGGAGCAGACGGGATGGGAAAATATTTAATTGGGGGAGGGGGAGTTACAATGCTATTAGGCAGGAACTGGGGAGCATAAATTGGGAACAGATTTTCTCAGGGAAATGTACGACAGAAATGTGGAGGTTGGTCAGGGAGCACTTGCTGCGACTGCTGGATAGGTTTGTCCCAATGAGGCAAGGAAGGGATGATCGGGTGAAGGAACCTTGGATGACGAGACATGTGCAACAGCTAGTCAAGAGGAAGAAGGAAGCTTACTTAAGTTTGAGGAAGCAAGGATCAGACAGGGCTCTAGAGGGTTACAAGGTAGCCAGGAAGGAACTGAAAAATGGACTTTGGAGAGCTGGAAGGGGGCATGAAAAAGTCTTGGCGGGTAGGATTAAGGAAAATCCCAAGGCGTTCTGCACTTATGTGAGGAACAAGAGGATGGCCAGAGTGAGGGTAGGGCCGATCAGGGATAGTGGAGGGATCTTGTGCCTGGAGTCGGAGGAGGTAGGGGAGGTCCAAAATCAATACTTTGCTTCAGTATTCACTAGTGAGAGGGACCTGGTCGTTTGTGAGGGTAGCGTAAAACAGGCTGATATGCTCGAACAAGTTGAGGTTAAGAGGGAGGATGTACTGGAAATTTTGAATGGTATGAGGTCAGATAAGTCCCCGGGGCCAGATGGGATATACCCAAGGATATTACGGGAAGCGAGGGAAGAGATTGCTGCCCCTTTGGCGATGATCTTTGCGTCCCCAATGTCCACTGGAGTAGTTTCAGATGATTGGAGGGTGTTAGATGTTAATCCCTTGTTCAAGAAAGAAAATAGGGATAACCCTGGGAATTATAGACCAGTCAGTCTTACGTTTGTAGTGGGCAAATTATTCGAGAGGATTGGAGAGACAGGATTTATGATTATTTGGAAACGTATGGTTTGATTAGAGACAGTCAGCATGGCTTTGTGAGGGGCAGGGCATGTCTCACAAGCCTTATTGAATTCTTTGAAGATTGACAAAACACATTGATGAAGGAAGAGCAGCAGATGTGGTGTATATGGATTTTAGCAAGGCGTTTGAAAAGGTTCCCCATGGTCGGCTCATTCAGAAAGTAAGGAGGCATGGGATACAGGGAAAGTTGGCTGTCTGGATACAAAATTGTCTAGCCCAATCAGGACAGAGGGTGGTAAAAGATGGAAAGTATTCAGCATGGAGCTCGGTGACAAGTGGTGTTTCACAGGGATCTGTTCTAGGACGTCTGCTCTTTGTGATTTTTATAAAGGACTTGGATGAGGAAGTGGAAGGCTGGGTTAGCAAGTTTGCCGATGACACGAAGATTGCTGGAGTTGTGGATAGTGTGGAAGGCTGTTGTAGGTTGCAACGGGACATTGACAGGATGTATAGCTGGGCTGAGAAGTGGCAGATGGAGTTCAACCTGGAAAAGTGTGAAGTGATTCATTTTGGAAGGTCGAATTTGAATGCAGAATACAGGCTTGAAGACAGGATTCTTGGTCGAGTGGAGGAACAGAGGGAACTTGGGGTCCATGTCCATAGATCGCTCAAAGTTGCCACCCAAGTTGATAGGGTTGTTAAGAAGGCGTATGTTGTGTTGGCTTTCATTAACAGGGGCATTGAGTTTAAGAGCTGCGAAGTTATGCTGTAGCTCTGTTATGCCCTGGTTAGACCACACTTGGAATATTGTGTTCAGTTCTGGTCGCCTCATTACAGGAAGAATGTGGAAGCTTTAGAGGGGTTGCAGAGGACATTTACCAGGGTGCTGCCTGGACTGGAGGGCATGACTTACGAAGAAAGGTTGAGGGAGCTAGGGCTTTACTCATTGGAGCGAAGAAGGATGAGAGGTGACTTGATAGAGGGGTACAAGATGATGAGAGGCATAGATAGAATGGATAGCCAGAGACTTTTTCCCAGGGCGGAAAGGGCTATCGCCAGCAGACATAATTTTAAGGTGATTGGAGGAAGGTTTTGGGGAGATGTCAGAGTTATGTTCTTTACACAGAGAGTGGTGGGTTCGTGGAATGCGCTGCCAGCGGTGGTAGTAGAAGCAGATACATTAGGGACATTTAAGCGACACTTGGATAGGTACATGGATGATAGTAGAATGAAGGGTAGGTAGGTAGTTTGATCTTAGAGTTGGTTAAAGTTTCGGCACAACATCGTGGGCCGAAGGGGCTGTACTGTGCTGTACTGTTCTATGTTCTACGTTCTATGTATATATGAATGATTTGCAGGAAAATGTAGCTGGTCTGATTAGTAATTGTGCGCACGACACAAAGGTTGGTGGAGTTGTGGATAGTGATGAGGATTGTCAGAGGATACAGAAGGATATAGATCAGTTGGAGACATGTGCGGAGAAATGGCAGATGGCGTTTGATCCGGACAAATGTGAGGTAGTGCATTTTGGAAGATCTAATACAGGTGGGATGTATGCAGTAAATGGCAGAACCATTAGGAGTATTGATAGACAGAGAGATCTGGGCGTACAGGTCCACAGATCGCTGAAAGTGGAAACGCAGGTGGATAAGGTAGTCAAGAAGGCAAACAGCATGCTTGCCTTCATCGGTCGGGTCACTGAGTATTAAAACTGGCACGTCATGCTGCAGCTGTACAGAAACCTAGTTAGGCCACACTTGGAATATTGCGTACACTTCTGATCGCCACACTATCAGAAGGATATGCAGGCTTTGGGGAGTGTGCAGAAGAGGTTTACCAGGATGTTGCCTGGTCTGGAGGGTATTAGCTATGAGGAGCAGTTTGATATGCTCGGAGTGTTTTCACTGGAACGACGGTGGTGGAGGGGTTATGAGTGGCATGGACAGAGTGGATAGACAGAAGCTTTTTCCGAGGGTGGAACTGTCAGCTACTAGGGGACAAAGTTCTAAGGTGCGAGGGGCAAAGTTTATAGGGGATATACGAGGAAAGTTTTTTTACACAGTGGCTGCTGAGTGCCTGGAACTTGCTGCCAGGGGAGGTGGTGGAAGCAGTTACGATAGCGACGTTTCAGAGGCATCTTGATAAATACATGATTGGGATGGGAATAGAGGGATACTGTGGGAGCAGTTTTGCTGAGCTTTTGTTTCTATAACGGTTATTTGAGTAAGTAGATTAATATAATCCTAGTGAATATACGTATACATATATATTCTCATATATGATTTGAAAGTATAGCCACATATTGATACAAAATGGAGTATTTGACCGAGGTATTGTGGGACAGATTAGTTAGCTCCCAGTTGGAGCTTGGTGCAGCATCGCACAGATACCAAAAGGGGGCCCCTCTTATCAGTGTAACTGCAGACTGCACGGCACCCTCAGCAATGCAGACCCAATTAAAAGTGATAGTTGGAAGTATCCAGGATAATTGATGGGGCCTGAGATCATCAATTGGTGATCAGGGGCTGGCACGAGCTGATCACGTAGCCACATGATGCCTAATCAGTAATCTAATTGGTAATATGTGTAATGTATGTAATCAATAACCGTTCTGATTGGATTGTGTTCAGCCGGGATGGGCTGAGTAACTGTATATCCGTTGTGGATTTCCTTTGTTCTGTGGAGTAGCATTGGACCGTTTTTAGGTAAGGTGTGTCCCCATGATATCAGGAATAAATTGTTTATTCTCAATGTCTGAGTCCGGAGAATTTGTTGAATAATTGGGCATAATCTGGATTATTCTCCAACAGATACGGACCCCAGAAGTGCAGAAGGTTTTAGTTTAGACAGGCATCATGTTCTGCGCAGTCTTGAAGGGCTGAATGGCCTGTTCCTGTGCTGTACTGTTCTTTGTTCTTTGTTCAGTGTGTGATGAAACTTTGGTTCAATCAGGCTGTTGTTACAGTGCTGTGTCACCTCCTGCAACACGATCTGGAGCCTGACACACGTGTGAGGACGGAGCTGCCTGTCACCGTTAAGGTCACAGTTTAATTGAATTTCTCTGCATCCTGATCTTTTCAAGCATGAGCCCGCGACATATCCAATATTCCAAGTGTGGCCTCACCATCGGGAACATCCTTCCTTCATCTACTCTGTCAAGTCCTGTTAGAATTTTGTAGGTTTCTATGAGAACCCCTCACTCTTCCGAACTCCAGCGAATATAATCCTAACTGATACAATCTCTCCTCATACATCAGTCCCGCCATCCCATGAATCAGTCTGGTAAACCTTCGCTGAACTCCCTCTATAGCAAGAATATCCTTCCTCAGATAAGGAGAACAAAACCGGTCACAATATTCCAGGGGTGGCCTCACCACGGCCTGCATAATTACAGCAAGACATCCCTGCTCCTGTCATTGAATCCTCTCGCTATGAAGTTCAGCATACCATTTGACTTTCTTACCGCTGTTGCACCTGCATGCTTACCTTCAGTGACCTGTGTACGAAAACACCCAGGTCTCTTTGCACATTCCCTTCTCTCAGTTTATTGCGTTCAGATAATAATCTTTCTTCCTGTTTTTGCTACCAAAGTGGATAACCTCACATTTATCCACATTATACTGTATCTGCCATGCATTTGCCCATTCACTCAACTTGTCCAAATCACCATGAAGCCTTTCTGCTTCCTGCACACATCTCACCCTCCCACCCAGTTTTGTGTCATCTGCAAATTTGGAGACATTACATTTAGTTCCCTCATCTAAATCATTAATGTATATTGTCAATAGCTGGGGTCCTAGCACCGATTCCTGCGGTACCCCACTAGTCACTGTCTGCCATTCGGAAAAAAGACCCATTTATTCCTACTCTTTGTTTCCTTCTACCAACCAATTTTCTATCCATCACAATACACTACCCCAATCCCATGTGTTTAATTTTGCACGCTGATCTCTTATGTGGGACTTTATCGAAAACCGTCTGAAAGTCCAAATAAGCCACATCCACTCGCCGTCCCTCGTCAACTCTACAAGTTACATGCACGAAGAATTCTGGCAGATTTATCAAGCATGATTTCCCTTTCATAAATCCATGCTGACTCTGTCCGATTATACCACTGTTCTCCAAGTGCTCTACTATAAAACCTTTGATAATGGACTCCATAAAATTCTAACAGGACATGACAGGGTAGATGCATGAAGGATGTTCCCGATGGTGGAAGAGTTCTGAACCAGCGGTCATAGTCTAAGGATACGGGGGAAACCTTTCAGGACTGAGATGAGGAGAAATTTCATCACCTAGAGAGTGGTGAGACTGTGCAATGCGCTGCCCCAGAAAGCAGTTGAGGCCAAAACATTGAATGTTTTCAAAAGGGAGTTATATATAGCTCTTGGGGCTAAAGGGATCAAAGGGTATGTGGTGAAAGCCAGAACAGGCTACTGAGTTGAAAGATCAGCCACGATCATAATGAATGACGCAGCAGGCTTGAAGGAACGAATGGCCTACTCCTGCTCCTATTTTCTATGTTTCAAGATGGAGAAGGGTGAGCCGATGCATTTGGGGAGGTCAAACAAGCCAAAGGAATGCACGATGAATGGTAAAACACTGAGAAGTGTAGAAGAAGTAAGGGACCTTGCAGTGAATGTCCATAGATCCCTGAAGGTAGAACAGGTCGATAAGGTTATTAAGAAGGCAAATTGAACCTTTCAGATGTTCGCCGAGGTATAGAATACAAGAGCAGCAATGTTCCTTTCTGGAACTGTATAACTCATTGGTTAGGCCACAACTTGAGTACTGTGTACAGTTCTGGTCACTGCATGACAGAAAGGATGTAATTGCACTGGAGAGTGCACAGAGGAGATTTACGAGGAATTTGCCAGGACTGGATAAATGCAGCTATGAGGAAAGATTGGATAGGCTGAAGTTGTTCTCTTTGGAACAGAGAAGGATGAGGCAAGATCTAATTGAAATGTACAAAATGTTGAGGGACCTGGATGGAGTGGAAGTGAAGGGTGTATTCACCTTACCAACGAGGTCAGTGACGAGGAGACATAGATTTAAAGTGGTTGGTAGAAACATTAGAGGGGAGATGATGAAAAACATTTTCACCCAGTGGGTGGTGATGATCTGAAACTCACTGCCTGAAAGAGTAGTTGAGGCAGAGATGCTCAACTCATTCAAAAGAAGTATGGATATGCACCTCAAATGCCGTAATCTGCAAGGCTACGGGCCAAATGCTGGAAGGTGGGATTATGATAGGTGTATCGTTTTTCGGCCGGCACAGACACGATGGGCCAGGTGGCCTCTTTCTGTGCCTTATACTTTCTATGATTGTATGATCTTCCATAAAGTTTTATTGCATGGACAGCGCTGTGCAGCACGCTCATCCCTTGGTCTGCGGTGTAAAGAGGGAGGTCTCCCACGTAGAGAGACCTCCACTGGGATATCCATCACCACCATATGGTATCACCGACCGCCTCGGCGGTTCGGGTGGCAGATGAGGGTGAAAGCTTCCTGTACAGGAAAACCCAAGTGCAGTCTGGAATGCTGCGATGGCTCAGGTTGTGTGGGACCAGCTCCTGAGGAGGATTTCGGGGCTTGCATCCAATGAACAGTTGCGTTTGCGCGTGGGTCACCTTGGCTCGGCGTGCTCCAGACTACTGAAGCCCATCGTCACGGCAGTGCACAGCGATCCGGAGGATTCAGCGAATCATTTATACATTGGTCCATCCCCAGGACCGGCCGCCCGACAGCCATGGCTCTCTCCTCCGCTGGCGGTAAAGTATGGAAGAAGAGGGGTGTAATGTTCTCCTGGCTGTTAAAATAAGCAAGAGAGGAAATAGCAGATCGTCTGTCCATCATTTTCCAGTCCTCACTGGATACAGGCGTCGTGCCTGTATGCTGAGGTGAATGGATCATTCAAATCCACTCTATCTAGGCCCCTGTACATTTTGTACATTTCAATCAGATCTCCCCTCAGCCTTCTCTGTTCTAAGGAGGACAACCCCAGCCTATCCAACTTTTGCTCATTGCTTCATTTGTCCAGTGTTAGTAACATCCTCATAAATCTCCTTTCGACCTTTTCTTGTGTAATTGCATCCTTTCTGTAATTAGGTGACCAGAACTGCACACTGTACTCAATTTGTGGCCGAACCAATGAGTTATACAGTTCCAGCATAACCTCCCTGCTCTTATATTCTGTACCTCGGTTGATAAGGGAAAGGATTCCATGTGCGTTCTTAGCCATCTTATTGACCTGTCCTGCTGCCTTCAGGGATCAGTGGACATTTTCTCAAAGGTCCCTCACTTCCTCTACACCTATCTGTATTTTCCCATTAATCGTGTATTCCTTTGCCTTGTTTGACCTTCCCAAATACATCACCTCTCACTTCTCCGTGTTGAAACCAATTTGCCACTTTTCTGCTCATCTGAACAGACCATCAGCATCTTCCTGCAGCCTACAGCTTTCCTCATCGCTATCTATCGCAAGGACAATATTTCTGTCGTCTGCAAACGTCTTTATCATGCCCCCTACATTTACATCCATATCCTTAATATACACCACAAAAAGCCGGGGACCCACTACTGTGCCCGATGGAACGCCAATGGATAAACCCTCCAGTCGCAATAATACCCGTCAACAATTACGCTTTGTTTCCTGCCACTGCACCAATTTTGTATCCAACTTGCTAGATTTCCCTGAATCCCATGGGATTTTATTTTGTTAACCAGACTTCCATGTGGGACCTTGTCAAAAGCCTTGCTAAAATTCATGCAGACCTCATCGAGTGTACGAACCTCATCTATCTTCTTTGTTACTTCTTCAAAAAAATCATGCAATTTCGGCAGACACCATTTTTCCTTAACAAAGCCATGCTGACTATCCTTGATTAATCCTTGCCTTTCTAAGTGACAGTTTGTCCTGTATCTCAGAATTGATACCAATAATTTTCCCACTACTGACGTAAGACTGATTGGCCTGCATTTATTTGGTCTTTCCCTTGCTCCCTTTTTATTTATTTATTTTTATTTCGAGATACAGGCCCTTCGGCCCACCGAGTCTGTGTCAACTAACAACCATTTATACTAACCCTGCAGTAATCCCATATTCCCCTACCACCGATCTACACTAGGGGCAATTTATAATGGCCAATTTACCTATTAACCTGCAAGTCTTTGGCTGTGGGAGGAAACTGGAGCACCCGGCGAAAACCCACACGGTCACTGGGAGAACTTGCAAACTCCTCACAGGCAGTACCCGGAATTTATCCCGAGTCCCTGGAGCTGTGAGGCTGCAGGGCTAACCACTGCGCCACTGTGCCACCTTTAATCAGAGGTACAATGCTCGCAGTTCTCCAATCCTTCAGTTCCACAACTGCACCCTATGAGAACTGCTCAATGATGCTCAGACCCTTTGCATATCCTCTCTTGCTTCTGTTACGAACTTGGGGTACATTTCATCCGGATCTGGTGACTTATCAACTTTCAAGGATGTTAATCCCATTAATACTTCCTCTCTCCCAATGTTTATCGCATCCAATACGTCACACTCTTCCTCCTTAACTGCAGCATCTGCATCGTCCCTATCTTTTGTGAAGACAGATGCAAAGTATTCATTAAGAACCATAACAATATCTTCCTCCCCTAAACATAGATTACTTTTTTAGTCTATTATGGGGCCTAATCTCCTCTTCGTTATCCTCTTACTCATAATGTATTGAAAAAGCATCCTTGGGTTCACTTTGATTTTGCTTGCCAATGTTCTTTCATGATCTCTCTTTGCTTTCCTAATCTCCTTTTTGATATTAGCCCACCAGTTTCTATAATTTCAGTTTTATGCAGCACTAAGTTCTCGGTGTTGTCCATAAGAGTTCCTTTTCTGCCTTATCTTAACCTGTAGGCTCCTTGTCATCCATGGGACTCTAGCTTTGTCTATCTCAGCCTTTTTTCTTTGTGAGAACATGTTTACTCGAACCCCTTGAATCTTCCCTTCGATTCTGGGTACTGCCTGTGTGGAGTTTGCAAGTTCTCCCTGAGACCGCGTGGGTTTTCACTGGGTGGTCTGGATTCATCCCACAGCCAAAGACTTGCAGGTGATAGGTAAATTGGCTATTGTAAATTGCCCCTAGTGCAGGTAGGTGGTAGGGAATATGGGGTTACTGTAGGGTTAGTATAAATCGGTGGCTGTTGGTCGGCACAGACTCGGTGGGCCGAAGGGCCTGTTTTCAGTGCTGTATCTCTAAATGAAATAGAATAAATAAATAAAATTAAAATGCCCCCCAGTGGTCTGAGACTGATTTACCTTCAAATAGCTGTTTGCAGTCCACTTTCACTATATCACTCCTCAGTTTAGGCTTTGCCCCAATTGAGAATTCTAACTCCTGCTCTGTCTCTGTCCTTTTTCCATAATTATGTTAAAACTGACTGAATTATGATCGCTACCACCACAATGCTCTCCCACTGCCGCTCCTTCCACATGCCCATCATCATTTCCTAAAACTAATTCTAAAACTGTGCCCTCTCTCGCTGTACTTGTGACATACTGAGCAAAAAAAGTTCGCCTGAATACGGGCCAAAACAGTTCTCCATAACCTCGCCAGACTTCACCCCTTTGTCAGTTCCTCTGCTTAAACCCTCAATAATTACTTCATTCCCTCCAGACTTGACCATTCCAATGCCCTCCTGCTGATCTCCCACATTCTCCCGTCTGTAACCTTCAGGTCATCCAAAAATCTGCTGCTGAAGTGTTATCTGACAGCGGGTCCGGTTCACCTATTACTCCTGTGCTCGCTGACCTATCGAGAAATGTCTTAATTTTAAAATTCTCATCCTTGTTTTTAAATTCCTCCATGGTCTCGCCACTCCCTGGATTGGACTTTATGGGCCTCTGCAAGTAGAGGTCGGAGACGGGGGTGGGGGGGGCAGGGCAGAGAATCGCGATGGGTGGCGGGGGAAGAGGGCCTCTCTTCACCCCATCACCAATTGATCTTGTCAGATGCGCGGATCGGCCGACAATGACCTTCCCGCCCAAAGGCCAACTGAGACCCTTAAGTGGTCACTGAAGGGGTTTTTCCCGCCACCGCTGGGATCTCACCAGCGGCAGAGATCGTGCAGACGGCATCTTGTAAAGCGGGGCTCCCTCCCTACGGGCATGGGGAGCCTCCGTCCTCCTTGGGCAATCGGTGGCAAACGGAGCATCCCGGTCGGGAAACATTGAACCTCCCAGGACACCCATTGCCCTGGGCTTTATGACCACCCATCTAATCCCCCTCACCAGGGCCTTCCAGAGGGTCCCTGTGACCCGATACATACCAATCATACCCCAGGCACGAAGCCAGACAGATATAAAAACACATAAACACCGACAGACAGGCACAGATCACAACTCAGGCTCAGAGCTAGGCACATATACACCTCACACACACACACACACACACCTCACACGCACACACATCACAACCCAGGTACTGAGCCAGATGCACAAACACACACACACACACACAGCACTCACTAGTATCCAAAACGGATAACTGATTACTGATCTTGATCATATCAGGGGACTCCTGCACGACCTGGCAGTGTCCATAAAGAAATTTCTTAATTTTAAAATTAAGTGTCAGATACACACACACATACACAAACACACACACACAAGCACACACACTCATCACAACCCAGGGACTGAGCAGGACACACACACACACACACACACACACACACATCCCGAGACCCCGAGATCAGACTTTGATTCTTTCTCCGGTGCAGTGGAAGGAGCTGTTTGGTGAGTACCAGGTAAGCAGTTCTACTGACAATAAGTGGTCTGTGAAGTTCAGGTCTGGCACAGGAGCTGCGCAGAGTGGAATGTACAGCTTGTGGCATGTGGGAAGTCATGGATGCACCATATGTCCTGGACAGACACATCTTCATGAAGAGTCACCGGCTGCAGAAGCTTGAGCTCCGGGTTTTTGAACTTGAGCGGTGTCTGGAGTCACTGTTGTGCTTCCGTGAGTTGGAATACTACGTGCATAGCAGATTTAGGGAGGTAGTCACACCAGAGGTTCGGAACATGCAGGCAGAGAGGCAATGGGTGACCACCAGGCAGTCTGAGAGAACCAGCCAGGTCGTGCAGGAGTCCCCTGATATGATCAAGATCAGTAATCGGTTATCCGTTTTGGATACTAGTGAGGGTGATGGTTCCTAGAAGGTATGTAGTCTGAGCCAAGTTTGTAGCATCACAGGTGGATCAGCTACACAGGAGGGGTGGAAGAGGAGTGGAAGAGCAGTAGTGATAGGGGATTACTTGGTGAAAGGAGCAGGCAGGCGTTACTGTGGCAGTAAACGTAGCTCCAGGATGGTGTGTTTCCTCGCTGATGCCAGGGTCAATTATGTCACAGAGCGGCTGCAGGATATTCTTCTGGGGAAGTGTGAACAGCCAGAGGTCGTGGTCCACATTGGTACCAATGACAAAACTAAAAAGAGAGATGAGGTCCTGAAAGCAGAGTTCAGGGACCTAGGAGGAGATTAAAAAGCAGGTCCTCAAAAGCAGTAATCTCAGGGTTACTCCCAGTCCCACGTGTGATTGAGCATAGAGATAGGAGAATTGAGCGATTGAGCACGTGTCTGGAGAACTGGCGTAGGAGGGAAGGCATTCGGTTTTCAATCAATGGGACCGGTTCTGGGGCAGGTTGGAACTGCACAAGATGGACGGGTTGCATTTTAGCAACTGGGAGGATTATCCTCGTAGGGAGATTTGCTAGGTCTGTTGTGGAGGTTTTAAACTAAATTGTCAGGGGGATGGGAACCTGAGAGGGACCTCAGATGGAGGGAAGAAAAACGGGTAACTTGTCAGGGTATGGGAACCAGCAGCAAGTATTAGAGAGGAATACACAGAATTTTGAGGAGATGGATCGCACAAGAGTAGGGAATAGTAAGTTATTAGGTGGGGCAGCGTGAGGTAGAAAGTAATAAAGTGTGAATCAGGGTTAAAGAGCATGACTGTGAATGCACAGAGTGTGGTTAATTAGACTGGTGAGGCACAGGCACAGATTGTCATGTGGGAATATGATGTTGTGGCTATAACACAGACCTGGCACAAAGAAGGGCAGGGCTGGTGGTTAAATATTCCTTGAATATTTAAATATTCAGGAAAGATTGGAAAGGGAAAAAGGGGAGCGAGTGGCGTTACAGATTAAGGAGAGGCATTGCCGTGCTGGAGAAAAAGGATATTCCACAAGGGTCGAGGACAGAATCAATTTGGCTGCAGCGAAGGAACAAAAAAAGTGTGGTTACATTGTTCGGTGCTGCCTATAGGCCACCAGCTAGTAGGGAGGACATGGAGGAACAAATTTGCAAGGAAATTACAGAGATGTGCAAAAATTATAGGGTAGTTATAATGGGGGACTTGAATTATCCCACCAGAGGCCGGGATAATAGTAGTGTCAAGGGCATTGAGGGTTAAGGGTTCCTCGGCTGTGTTCAGGAAAATTTTCGACAACAAAATGTTGCTAGGCCAACGAGAAAGGAGGCATTGTTAGGCCTGGTCCTTGGGAATGAGGTGGGCCAAGTGGATCAAGTATCAGTAGGAGGGCATTTACGGGATAGTGATCATTATATCATAAGGTTAAGGCTGACTGTGGAAAAGGGCATAGTGCAATCCAGGACAAGAATAATGAACTGGGGGAAGGCCAACTTCAATGGGGTAAGAATGGAGCTTGTGCGAATAAACTGGAGTCAAACGCTGGCAGGAAAACCGGCAGATGAACAATGGGCTACCTTCAAAGACGAGATAGTTCAGGCACAGTCAAGGTATTTTCCCTTGAAGGGGAAAAGTACAGCAAACAAATCTAGAGCTCACTAGATGACAAAAAAATGTAGAGATTAAGAGAAAGAAGAAAAGGTGTGCTTCTGACAGGTGCCAGGAAGTAAATGGTATTGAGAAACAGGCTGAATAGAGAAAGTCCTGAAGGCAAATGAAATACCAAATAAGAGAAGGAAAGAGAGCATGAAAAGAGACTGGCAGCTAGCATTAATGGAAATCCCAAAGTTTTCTATAGGCATATAAATAGTAAAGGGGTGGTAAAAGGAGGTATGGGGCTGATT
Organism: Heterodontus francisci; assembly: GCF_036365525.1. Taxonomy (NCBI): domain Eukaryota; kingdom Metazoa; phylum Chordata; class Chondrichthyes; order Heterodontiformes; family Heterodontidae; genus Heterodontus; species Heterodontus francisci. Next base: position 53,928,946 of record NC_090406.1, on the reverse strand, counting down.
CTGGACCAGAACGTGGAATTGCACATGGATGCAGAGGGAATACCTGAGGTATTAAATTAATACTTTGCATCTGTCTTCACCAAGGAAGAAGATGTAACTCACGAAACGTTGAACGAGGTGCTACTTCAGATACCAGAGGCGTTTAAAATTGATAAACGACGTATTAGATAGGATGTCTCAACTTAAAATGGAAAGAACGCTAAGTTTGGGTGAGATGCATCCAAGGATACTGAGGGAAGTGAGGGAGGAAATGTTTCAATCTTCCTTCAACTCAAGGGTGGTGCGAGAGGACTGGAGAATTGCAAATGTTACACACTTGTTCAAGAACGGGTGTCAAGATAAGCCCAACAACGATCGGCCCGTTAATTTAACTTCGGTGGCTGGACAATTTCTCGAAAAAAAATAATTCAGGACAAAATCAATCGCCACATGGACGAATGCAAATTAATTAAGGAAAGCAGCATTGATTTCTTAAGGGATAATCATGTGGAGCTAACTTGCTTGAGTTTTTTTGAGGAGGTAACAGAGGTGGTTAAAGAGGGCAATACCGTTGAAGTGATATATGTGGACTTCCAGAAGGCATTTGATACAATTCCACACAAGAGACTTGTGAGAAAACTTGTAGCTCAAGGAATAAAAGGGATGGCAGCAACATGGATACGAAATTAGCTTAGATGTTTTTCGAGCTGGAGGAAGGTTTGTAGTGGAGTTCCCCAGGGAGCAGGGTTGGGACCCTTGCTTTTCTGGATATATATTAATGACCTAGACCGTGGTGTACAGGCACAATTTCAAAGTTTGCAGGTGATACGAAACTTGGAAGCATTGTGAACTGTGAGGAGGATAGTGTAGAACTTCAAAAGGACATAGACAAGCTGGTGGAATGGGCAGACAGGTGGCAGATGAAGTTCAATGTAGAGAAATGTGAAGTGTGCCATTTTGGTAGTCAGAACATGGAGAGACAATATAAAATAAAGGGAACAATTCCAAAGGGCGTGCAGGAACAGTGGGACCTGGGTTTAAATGTGCATAAGGCATTGAAGGTGGCAGGACAAGTGACATAGTGACTAAGGTAAGAAAGGTCGAGAGCTTATTTTCATATATAGTGTGCAATGTGTTTTAGGGAGTTCTTACAGGGTAAGACAGGGGACGTAGTGTTTTAGGGCGTTCTTACAGGGGAACAGAGGGATTCGTGAGAGGGAGGAACTGAAGGAAAACAGTATTAGTCGAGAAATGGTAGGGAGATTGATGGGATAGAAGGCTTATATATCCTCAGCACCTGATAATTTATATCCCAGACTATTTAAGGAAGTGGCCCGAGAAATAGTGGATGCATTGGTGGTCATCATCCATGACTCTATAGACTCTGGAACAATTCCTACAGATTGGAATGTAGCTAATGTAACCCCACTATTTAAAAAGGAAGGTTGAGAGAAAACAGGAAATTATAGACCAGTCAGCCTGATATCGGTAGCGGGGAAGATTTTAGATTCCATTATCAAAGATTTTAGAGCAAAGCACTTAGAGAACAGAGGTAGAATCGATAGAGTCAGCATGGCTTTACGAAAGGGAAATCTAGCTTGAATGATCTATAGAATTCTTCGAGAATGTAACTAATAGAATTGTTGAGGGACAGCCAGTGGATGTGGTTTACTTGGACTTTCAGAAGGCTTTCGACAAAGTCCCACAGAAGAGATTAGCGTGTAAAATTAAAGTGCATGGATTAGGGATAGTGTACTGCGATGGATAGAAAATTGGTTGGCAGACAGGAAACAAAGACTCGGGATAAACGGGGTTTTTTCCAAATGGCAGGCGGTGACTCGTGCGGTACCATAGGGATCGGTGCTCGGACCCCAGCTATTCACAATATACATCAATGATTTAGATGAGGGAACTAAATTTAATATCTCCAAATTTGCAGATGACACAAAACCGTTGTGAGGAGGATGCAGAGAGGCTTCAGGGTGATTTCAACAACTCGAGTGAGTGGGCAAATACTTGGCAGATGCAGTAAAATGTTGACAATTGTAAGGTTATCCACTTTGGTAGCAAAAACTGGAAGGCAGATAATTATCTGAACGGCCATAAATTGAGAAAGGGGAATATGCAACAAGACCTGAACATTCTCGTACACATGTCATTGAAGGTAAGCATGCAGGTGAAACAGGTGGTAAAAAAAGCAAATGGTATGTTGACCTTCATCGCGACAGGATTCGAGTAAAGGAGCAGAGATGTCTTGCTGCAATTATACATGGCCTTGTTAGGACCACACCTGGAATACTGTGTGCAGTTCTGGTCTCCTTATCTGAGTAAGAATGTTCTTACTGTAAAGGGAGTGCAGCGAAGGTTTACCAGACTTATTCCTGGGATGATGGGACTGACGTATGAAGACAGGTTGAGTCGGTTAGGGTTGTATTCGCTGGAGTTCAGAAGAATGAGGGGGGGATCTCATAGAAACCTCTAATATTCTAACAGGACTTGACAGGGTAGATGCAGGAAGGATGTTCCCGATGATGGGGGGCAGTCCAGAACCAGGGGTCATAGTCTAAAGATACGGGGTAAAACTTTCAGGACTGAGATGAGGAGAAATTTCATCACCAAGAGAGTGGTGAGCCTGTGGAATTCGCTACCACAGAAAGCAGCTGAGGCCAAAACATTGTATGCTTTCAAGAAGGAGTGAGATATAGCTCTTGGGGCAAAAGGGTTCAAATAATATGGGTGTAAAGCAGGGACAGGCTACTGAGTTGGATGATCAGTCATGATCATAATGAATGATGTAGCAGGCTCGAAGGACTGAATAGCCTGCTCCTGCTGCAATTTTCTATGCTTCTATGTTAATAACGCATAGAGTATCCTGGGCTTTATGAACAGGGGCATAGAGTACATGAGCAAGGAAATTATGTTCAGCTTGCATAAGATACTAATTCAGCCTCAGCTGGAGAATTGTGTCCAATTCTGGGCGCCACACATAGATCGCTCAAAGTTGCCACCCAAGTTGATAGGGTTGTTAAGAAGGCGTATGGTGTGTTGGCTTTCATTAACAGGGGGATTGAGTGTAAGAGCCGCGAGGTTATGCTGCAGCTCTATAAGGCCATGGTTCGACCACACTTAGAATATTGTTCAGTTCTGGTCGCCTCATTATAGGAAGGATGTGGAAGCTATAGAGAGGGTGCAGAGGAGATTTACCAGGATGCTGCCTAGACTGGAGGGCATGTCCTACGAAGAAAGATTGAGGGAGCTAGGGTTTTTTCTCATTGGAGCGAAGAAGGATGAGAGGTGACTTGATAGAGGGGTACAAGATGATGAGAGGCAAAGATAGAGTGGCTAGTCAGATAATTTTTCCCAGGGTGAAAAGGGCTTTCACCAGGGGGCATAATTTTAAGGTAATTGGAGGAAGGTTTTGGGGAGATGTCAGAGGTAGGTTCTTTACACAGAGAGTGGTGGGTGCGTGGAATGCGCTGCCAGTGGTGGTAGTCGAAGCAGATACATTAGGGGCATTTGAGCGACTCTTGGATCGGTACATGGATGATCGTCGAATGAAGGGTAGGTAGGTAGTTTGATGTCAGAGTAGGTTAAAGGTTCGGCACAACATCGTGGGCCGCAGGGCCTGTACTGTGCTGTACTGTTCTATGTTCTATGAAAGCCGTGAGAGCATTGGCGAGAGTACAGAAAAGATTCATGATAATGGTACCATAGATTAGGAATTTCAGTTATGAAGATGGATTGGAGAAGTTAGGACTGTTTCCTTGGAGAAGAGAAGTCTGAGGGTGATTTGGTAGACGTATTCAAAATCATGAGCGGTCTGGACAGAGCAGATAGATAGAAACTATTCCCACTCAAGAAAGGATCGAGAACAAGAGGGGCACATATTTAAAGTAATGAGTCAGAAAATGAAAAGTGACATGAGGAATAACATTTTAACACAGCGAGTGGTTAAGTTGTGGTGTGCACTGCCTGAAAACGTGGTGGGGGAAGGTACAATTGAAACATTGAAAAAGGAATTAGACAGCTCCATGAAAAGGAAGAATGTTATGGGGAGAAGGCAGTGGAATGGAACTGAGGGAATTCCACTTAAGGAGAGCCAGAGCGAACATGATCGGCCGAATGGCGTCCTGCTGTAACAGTTCTCTGATTCTGTGATCTTACCCCAGGTCCTGAGCCACACACACACACACACATACACATCACAACCCAGCCACACAGCATACACGCAGACACAGAGATTACAACCCAGGCACTCAGGCACACACGCCCGCAGACAAAGGTTACACCCCAGACACTGAGCTAGCCAAACGTACATACAGAGACACAAACACAATGAAACACACGCACACACACAAAAATGCAATGATCATAACCCAGGCACGATCCAGAGACACACACACACACACACAAATCAAACCCCTGGCGCAGCACCAGAAACACACACACAAACACAAACACACAAACACACACACACACGGAGATACACAGACGCACTCAGATACACATACACAAACACACACAGATACACACATACACACACACACACACACGGAGATACACAGACGCACTCAGATACACATACACAAACACACACAGATACACACATACACACACACACACACACACACGGAGATACACAGACGCACTCAGATACACATACACAAACACACACAGATACACACAAACACACACACTCACGGAGATACACAGACACACTCAGATGCACATACACAAACACACACAGATAGACACACACAGATACAAACCCACATAGGTCACACTCAGGAGCCTCAGCCGGACACACACAGAGATCACAACCCGGGCACAGAGCGACATACACACACACACACACACACGCACACACACACACACTCTCTCTCTCTCTGACCGGCCTATAATTATTCGGCCTGCCCCTCGCACCAGTTTTAAACAATGGTATAACGTTTGCAGACCTCCATTCTTTTGGCACTTCGCCAGTATCCAGTCAGGTTTTGATAATGATCCTCAGCGCGTCAGCTACTTTCTCCTTGGCTTCCTTTAAAAGCCTGGGATACAACCCATCCGACCTTGGTGACTTATCCTCTTTCAAGGATGTGAGACTCTGTAGTACTTCCTCTCTCATTTTACTTACCATATCTAACATTTCACACTCCTCCTCTTCAACTACAATGTCTGCATCGTCCATCACCTTTATGAAGACAGAGACATAAAACTCATTAAGAACCCTGCTCACATCTTCCGCTTGCATGCATAAGTTCTGTTGTACATCTCTGAAAGGCCGTATCCTTTCCTTAGTTATCCTCTTGCTCTTAATGTACTGACAAAACACCTTTGGGTTTCCTTGATTTTACCTGCCAATAATTTTCCTGTCCTCTCTTTGCTTTTATAATTTCTTTTTTTACTTCACCCCTGCACTTTCTATACTCCTCTAGGCTTTCTAAAGTACGAAGATTTTTATGATCGTCATATGCTTTCATTTTTACCTTAACTTACCCTAGAAGCTGCTAGATAACCAGGGGCTCTAGATTTGGCAGTACCACACACACAAACAGACACAAACACACAGACACACACATGCACGCACACAAACATACTCATAGCACAACCCCGGCCCTGAGATACATACACACACGCACAGCACAACAGAAGCACTGAGACGCACATACACACACACACATAAAGACACAAAACATAACCTAGTCTTGAGACAACCATCCAAACACACGCGTGCATGAACACAGCACAGCATAAGCACTGACACACACACACAAACAGAGATACACACAGACGCAAACAAACCCGCACACACACACACACACAAGAGCAGAAAACAAACACACGCAAGCACACCCACACAGACACACTCACACAAGCACTACCCAGGTCCTGAGATGCACAGACATGCAAACACACTCAGCCAGACATACACACATACAAATGCAGATATACACACACGCAAGTACATTCACACACAAACACACACACACACACACACACACACAGACACACACGCACACACACGCACACACGCGCACACACTCACACGCACACACACACACACGCACTTTACATGCCAGGCACTGAGTCAGATATTAACATAAACACAGATACAGACACACACTCTTTATATGCCACGCAATGAGTCAGAAACAAAAAAAACACATAGACACATACTCTTATGCTTTAGATGTTTAGATTTAGATTTTTAGATTTAGAGATACAGCACTGACACAGACCCTTCGGCCCACCTAGTCTGTGCTGACCATTAACCACCCACTTACACGCCAAGCACTGAGCCAGATACAAGCAGACCCCCACATGTACACAGACAAACACACATGCACACACAGACTCAGAAACACACGCACTCACATCAAAACCCAGGCACTGAGCCAGACACACGCACACAAGTACATACAAACACACACACACAAGTACACACACACACGTAAACACACATGCTCAGGGACTAAGTCAGACACAAACAGACCAAGACAGATAGACACGCAGCCACACGCACGCACACATACACGCAGACCACACTACAGGCTCTGGGACAAACACACACCCACACACACACACGTATACACACACACACGTGGACACGCCTGGCACTGATCCATATACAAACAGACCCACAGAGATACACACACTCACACACACACGTATGCACACTACCCCTCTTAACACGCCAGGGGCATAGTTAGACACAAACAGAAACACACAGTCACTATATCTTTACACGCCAGACATTGAGTCAGATACAAACAAATGCCCAAACAGAGACATACATAGCACAGCCCAGTCCCTGACACACACAGACACACTCACACACACACACACACACACACACACACACACACACACACACACACACACACACACACATACACACACACACACACATACCACAATCCAGGCCCTGAGATACAAACACGCACACATACACACACACACACTCCCACACTTACACACACCCACACTCAAGCACAGATGCAAACATAGGCAAAAACACCCACGCAGGCAAAAACAGACAGCACAACCCAGGCCCTCTGACACACACGCACAAGCACAGCACAACAGAAACACTGAGACACTCACACATACACACACACACTCACAGGATAACCCAATCACTGAGACAAACCCACACACAGAATCAACCACCCACGTGTGTGCACACTCACACACACACACACACGCACACACACACACACACACGCACACACACACACACACACACACACACACACACACACAGTGTGTGAGCAGCACAGTGGCACAGTGGTTAACACCGCAGCCTCACAGCTCCAGCGACCTGGGTTTATTTCTAGTTGTGCAGAGTTTGCAAGTTCTTCCTGTGAATGTGTGCGTTTTCGTGGATGTGATAGGAATGTGGGATTCATGTAGGATTAGTATAAATTGGTGGTTGATGGTCGGCACAGACTCGGTGGGCCGAAGGGCTTGTTTCAGTGCTGTATCTCGAAATAAAAAAAAATAGATGCACAAAGAGGCAGAGCACAGCCCAGGACCTGAGACACACACGGAGTCCAGGCCCTGACACCCACACATACACACACACTCACCCACATCAATTCACACACACGGATATGCACATGACACACATAACACAGCCCATACCCTGATATACATGCGCACTCACACACGAACATAGATAAGCACACTCGCACACATCAGGCCCCCAGACAGACAAACATACAAGAAAGCCCAGGCCCTCAGACACACAGAAGCACTGAGGCACACAGAGACATACAGCACAACTCCTGAGACAAAAAACATACACACGAACATGCAGACTCAAAGCACAACCATGTCCTTTGATAATCTGACACACATGCACACTAAAACCCACACGCATACAGGAAGACACAAAGCACAACCCCGGCCGTGCAACACACATATACACATACACAAACACAGATACATGCACACGCACACAACTATTGCTTTGAAATAATTGAATTCGTGCTGCCTGTCTCAGTGAGGGAATCTCTCAGCCAATCCAACATTTTACATTCTATACAAGAGCTGCAGATGCTGGAAATTTGAAATAAAAACATAAAATGCTGGAAAAATCCAGTAGGTCTGGCAGAATCTGTGGAGAGAGGATCAGAGTTAATGTTTCAGGTCGGTGACCCTTCATCAGAACTGGAAGTGATTAGAGATGGAACATATTTTTGATGAGACAGGGAAAGGAGGGAGTGGGAGGATTATGATCAACATTGAATTTAACAATTTCAGTATAAATCTGTTGTTATTGAATCTCTCCTGTCTTCCACCATATCACAGAATGTTCTGTTTGTTCTTTCAGGTCCAATCATTTCAATACATCACTGGATACAGGAACACATTTATAAATCTCAATAAGTCCTCCATCGAACTCGTAACTTTGCTCCCAGCCTGATGTATAATTTCCCTGTGTTTCCCTTCCTCACAGTTAACTTGCTGGCAATTGGGATCCTGTCTCGGGTAAAGTGTGGCCTCTCCAAATGTATCACTCGCTACCTGGTGGCCATGTCAGCGGCAGATCTACTGGTCATTATCCTCAACCTGATATTGAGGCACATTCCCATTGCTTTTGATGAACAGTTTGAATTCCTGTATGACATCCACGTGTGTAATATCCACGCAGTCCTGCTTTATGCAGCGTCAGACTTTTCTGTCTGGTTCACCGTCACTTTCACCTTTGATCGATTTGTGGCCATTTGTCGCCAGAAGCTGAAAAGTAAATATTGCAGTGAGAAAACGGCGGTTGTGGTTCTGGGAACAGTGACTGTGCTGAGCTGTTTAAATAACATCTTCTGGTATTTTGTGTTAACTGGTGGGTATTGGCTGTGGAACCAACCCATGTTTTGTTATGTAACAAACAATGTTCTGGATTCTCCAATCTGGGGAATAATCGAGTTCCCCCATCATATTCTAACCCCAGAGGTCCCATTTTTGGTGATTCTGCTGCTCAACGCTCTCACCGTCAGACACATTTTAGTGGGCAGCAGAGGTCGCAGGAGACTCCGGGCTCACAGTCGTGGTGAGATTCGCAGAGACCCAGAGATTGAAAGCCGAAGGAAATCCATCATTTTACTGTTCGTTATCTCGGGGAATTTCATCCTGTTATGGGCAGTATTCATGGTGTATTCGATATGGTTCCAGATGTAGCGGATGGGTAATGAGTCTTTCTACACACTTTTGTGAAGGAACTAGCCTTAATGCTGCTGCTCCTGAGATGCTGCACAAACTCTGCGATTTACGTCGTGACATAGACCCAGTTCAGAGAGCAGTTGAAGAATGTGCTGAAATATCCCTTTACTCCAATTATTAAATTCATTCAATGATGAGGGGAACTGAATCTCTGACGATTTCCAGCAGCCGGGGACGGGGCCTGTCGCTATCGTGACAGAGCGGAGACGGCGCCAATCCCAATGGACAAAAAGCGGGGGCGAGGTTTGTCATTTTGGTGATGGAGCGGGGGCAGGTTGCGTCGCTATGGACAGAAAGCGGGGGCGGGTTCTGTCGCTATGGTAACAAAGGGAAGGCGTGGCCTGGCGTTATAGTGATGGGGGGCGGGTGGTGGGGGTGTGCTGTCGCTATCGAGACAGAAGTGGCCAGAGAATTTCACTGTGGTAACTGCGTGGGGGTAGGGATTTCTGTATGGAGGCCAAGGGGTGTCAGCACTGTCACTATGGAGACAGAATGGTGGCGGGGCCTGTCAATGCACCCATTTGTAAACTTTATAATACTTGAACATTTGTAGACCATTGTCATCTGTTGTAGCCTTTATAATACTTTATAACACTTTCCAATCATCCGTAATCCTTAGTAACAGTTTACACTCCTTTATACTCCTTGATAACCGTGCATTATCCTCTATAAGTCTTTGTACTCATTTATAACCAGTTATATCTCATAAATGCTCTGCCGTAGACAGAAAACACAGTTAATTATCACTGTCGATTGCTCTCATTTCAAACAAGCCACAGTGCATATCATTTAAATGGCCGCAGAGCCTGTCACTTAAAATAGCCACAGTGCATAATCACTTAAAATGGCCCTGGAGCATGTATGCTAAAATGGCCACAGTGCATATCATTAAAATGGTCACAGTGTTTGCCATCTGAAATAGCAGCAGTACGTCTCACTTAAAATGGCCGCAGAGCATGTCACTTAAAATAGCCGGAGTACATCACACTTAAAATGATCGCACTGCATGTAATTTGAAATGGCCACAGTACATATCACCTAAAATGGCTGCTATGCATGTCACTTAAACTGACTATACTGCATATCACTTAACATGTCCTTCGTGCATATTACTTAAAGCGGCCGCAGAGTCTGTCACTTAAAATGGCAGCAGTACGTTTCACTTGAAATGATCGCAGTGCATGTAACTTGAAATGGCCGCAGTACATATCACTTAAAATCTTTGCAGTGCATGTCACTAAAACAGGCTGCAGCACATATCATTTAAAATAACCACAATGCATGCCGCTTAAAATGACGGCAATGCATATCACTTTAAATTGTGCCAGTGCCTCTCACTACAAATGGCCGCAGTACACGTCACTTCAAATGGCCTCACAGCCTGTCACTTCATGGCAACACTGCATATCACTTTAAGTGGCCGCAGTACATCTCACTTAAATTGGTCGCAGTGTGCATCAGTTCAAATGGCCACACAGCATGTCGCTTGGAATTATCGTAGTTAAGTTCACTTAAAATGGCTGCACTGTATATCACTTTAAATGGTAGTAGTGCATATCAGTAAAAGTGACTGCAGTGCATGTCACTTAAAATGGCTGCACGGTATATCACTTTCAATGGTAGGAGTGCATAATCACTAAAAGAGACTGCAGTGCATGTCACTTAAAATGGCGGCAGCGCATGTCACTGAAAATGACGGCAGTGCATATGACCTCAAATAGCTACAGGGCATGTCACTTAAAATGGTCGCAATATAGGTCACTTAAACTGGCCATACTGCATATCACTTAAAATGTCCCTGGTGTATAACACTCAAGGTGGCCGCAGTACCTGTCACTTAAAATGGTGACAAAACATACCACTGAAACGGGGGCAATGCATATCACTTCAAATGGTTTGCAGTACACTTCACTTCAAATGGCCATCAAACATGTCACTTAAAATGGTCACACTGCAGATCGGTAAAAATATTCTCAGTGCAGGTCGCTTAAAATGGTAACAGATGTTGTCACTTTAAATGGCCACAGTGCATGTCAATTTAAATGGTAGGGCTGCATATCACTTAAAATGGCCAAAGTGCATATCACTTAAAATTACCATAATGCATGTCACTAAAATAGTCGAATTGCTTATCACTTAAAATGGCCACAGTGCATGTCGTTTAAAATGGCCACAGAGTATATCACATAAAATGGCCACAATGTTTGTTGAAATGGTTGCACTGTCTGTCACTTAATACAGTCGTGTGCATATGACTTGAAAGGGCCACAATGTACACCATTTGAAATGGCAATAGCAAATATCATTCAAAATGGTCGCACTGCATACAACACACATACCAAGAAAGGGCCAATTTAAACAAGGCCTGTTTTAATCCCAAGTGGAGTGATACTGAGTCCCACTCACACACAAGGCAAGTCTCACTTCATATCAGGCCTATGTTAATCCCAGTTGGAGTCGTACTGAGTGCAACTCACGCACCAGGAAAGGGACAATTCAAACCAGGCCTGTGTTAATCCCAGTTGCAGATGGACAGAGTCCCACACATCACCAGGATACGTCCATTCAATACAGGCCCGTTTTCATCCCCGCTGGAATGGTACTGAGCCCCAATGACACGCCGGGAAAAGGGCAATTCAAATCAGGCCTGTGTTAATCTCATTTGTTGTGGTACTGATTCCAACACACACACCGGGGAACAGCAAATTTCAGCCAGGGCTGTGTTAATCCCAGCTGGAGTGGTACTGACTCCCACTCACACAACAGGAGAGGGTCAATTCAAACCAGGGCTGTGTTAATCCCAATTGCAGTGGTGCTGAGTCCAACGCACACACCAGGAAACTGCAAACTTCAGACAGGGCTGTGTTAATCCCAGCTGGAGTGGTACTGACTCCCACTCACACAACAGGAGAGGGTCAATTCAAACCAGGGCTGTGTTAATCCCAATTGCAGTGGTGCTGAGTCCAACGCACACACCAGGAAACTGCAAACTTCAGACAGGGCTGTGTTAATTCCAGGTGGAGTGGGACTGAACCTACTCACACACCAGCAAAGTGTCAACTCAAAAAAGGCCTGCGTTAATCGCAGCTTGAGTGGCACCGAGTCCCACTCACAGACCAGGAGTGGGCCAATTTAAACCAGAACTATGTTAATCCCATCCGGAATGGTACTGACCATCCTATTTACACGCTAGAAAAGGGCCAATATAAATATGTCCTGTGATAATCCCAAAAGGAGCGGTACTAAGTACACCTCGCACTCCAGAAAAGGGCAAATAAAACCAGGCCTCTCTTAATCTCAGTTGGGGTGGTACCGGGTGAGTCCAATTTACACACCAGGAAAGGACGAGTCAAACCAGTCCGGTGTTAATCCCATCTAGAGTGGCATTGAGTCCCACTCTCACATCAGGAAATAGGCATTTCAAACCAGGACTGTGTTAATCACGGTTGGAGTGGTCCTGAGTCGCAACACTTACGCCCGAAAAGGGCCAATGCACAGCTAGCATGTCTTAATTCCAGTAGGAGTGGTACTGAGTCGCAATCACAAAGCAGGAAAGGACCAATTCAAACCTGGCCTGTGTTACTCAAATAGGGAATGGTACTGAGTCCCACTCTCATGCCAGGAAGGGGCCAGTTCAACCCAGGCCTGTCTTCATCCCAGCTGGAGTAGTACTGAGGTCAATATACACACACCAAGAAGGGGCCAATTCAAACCAGACCTGTGTTAATCACAGCTGGAGAGGTACGAAGTCCCATTCACACATCAGGAAAGTGCCAGTTATAACCGGGCCTGTGTCAAGATCAGTTAGATTGGTTCTGAGACCCACTGACACACCAGGAAATGGCCAATGCAAACCAGGACTGACTTAATCCTTGGTGGAGTGGTACTGAGTCCCACTCACACACCAGGAAAGGGCCAATTCGAACGAGGTCTTTGTTAATCCCGGCTGGATTGGTACTGACTCCCACCCAAGCCTATGTTAATTCCAGTTTTAGTCGTACTAAGTCCCACTCTCACTGCAAGAAAGTCCAATTAAATCGAGGCATGGAATAATCCCAGTTACAGAGGTCCCACTCACACACTAGAAAAGTGCCAATTCAAGCCAGGCCCATGTTAATCCCTTCTGGAGTGACACTGCGTCCCACTCATACACCAGAAAATGACCAATACAATACAGGACTATGTTAATACTCGTTGGAGTGGTCCTGTGTCGAACTCACAAAGCACACAATGGCCAAAACAACACAGGACCGTGTTATTCCCAGTTGGAGTGGCACTGAATCCCACTCACACACCAGGAAATGTCCAATACAACCGGACTTGTATCAGCACCATCTGGAGTGCTACTGAGTCCCACTCACATTTCATGAAAGTGCCATTTCAAACCAGTCCTGTGTTAATCCCAGCTGGACTGGTACTGTTTCCCACATAGACACAACAAAACTGTCATTCAAATCAGGCTTGTGTTCATTCCAGTTTTAGTGATACTGAGTCCCACTCATACACCAGGACGGGACAATTCAAATCAGGCATCTGTTGATCCCAATTGGAGTGGTACTGCGTCCCATCGCTCACCAGAAAAGGACCAATTCAAAACAGGCCTGTGTTATTCGAGTTGGATTGCTACTGTGTCACACTTACACACCAAAGAGGGCCAGTTCAAACCAAGCCTGTGTTAATCCCATCTGGAGTGGTATTGTGTCCCACTCTCACATCGGGAGAGGAGCAGTCAAAACATGCCTGCGTTATTTCCAGCTTTATTAGATTAGATTAGATTTTTAGATTAGAGATACAGCACTGAAACAGGCCCTTCGGCCCACTGAGTCTGTGCCGAACATCAACCACCCATTTATACTAATCCTACATTAATCCCATATTCCTACCAAACATCCCCACCTGTCCCTATATTTCCCTACCACTAGTGACAATTTATAATGGCCAATTTACCTATCAACCTGCAAGTCTTTTGGCTTGTGGGAGGAAACCGGAGCACCCGGAGAAAACCCACGCAGACACAGGGAGAACTTGCAAACTCCACACAGGCAGTACCCGGAATCGAACCCGGGTCCCTGGAGCTGTGAGGCTGCTGTGCTAACCACTGCGCCACTGTGCCGACCATTAGTTGTGCTGAATCCAACTGTCACAGCAGAAAAGAGCCAATTCAGTCGGGGCCTGGGTTTATCCTACTTAGAGTGGCACTGAATCCCACTCACACACCAGGAAGGGGCCAATTCAAACTCGGCCTGTTTTCATCCCGGCTGGAGTAGTACTGAGGCCGACAGACAAGGGAAGGGACCAATTCAAACCAAGCCTATGTTAATCACAGCTGGAGTGGTACTGAGCCACACTCACAAACTAGAAAATGGCCAAGACGAAACAGGGCAATTTTCATCGCAGTAAGAGTGGTACTGAATCCAATTCACACAGGATAAAAAAGGCCAATTCAAATCAGGCCTGCATTTACACCAGGTGGAGCGGTACTGAGTCCCACTCACACAACAGAAAACGGCCAATTCAAACGAGGCCCGCGTTTATCCCAGGTGGAGTGGTACTGAGTCCAGTCACACACCAGGAAGGGGCAAATTCCAAACAAACCTGTCTTAATCCCAGATGGAGTGGTACTGATCACTCGCACACACCAGGAAGTGGCAGTTTCAACCCAGGCCTATGTTAGTCCAATTGGGGTGGTACTAAGTCGCAATAACACACCATAAAAGTACCAGTTATAACCAGGCCTGTGTGAAGCCCAGATAGAGTGGTACTGAGACGTAGTCACACACCAGGAAAGGGTCAATACAAGCCAGTCTGTGTTAATCCCAGTGAGAGTGGCACAGAACACGTGCAGGAAATGTCCCGGCTGGATTGGTACTGCGTCCCCTCACACACCAGGCAATTACCAGTCAACCCTGGCCTGTGTTAATTCTAATTTTAGTGATACTAAGTCCCACTCTCACAGCAGAAAACGCCACTTAAATCGATGCATGGGATAATGCCAGTTACAGATGCCCTACTCACACACCATGGAAGGCCCAATTCGAATAAAGCCCATGTTGGTACCATCTGGAGTGGTACTGACTCGCACACATAGAACAAAAAATGGCCAATACAAAAAAGGACTATGCTAATCTCAGTTGGAGTGGGACTGAGTCCAACTCATACACCTGTAAAGTGCCAATTTAAACCAGGTCTGTATTAATCCCAGTTGGAGTGGTCCTGAGTCCCATTCATGCACCAGGAAATGGCCAATATTAACCAGGACTATGTTATTCCCAGTTGCAGTGGTACTGAGCTGACCTCACATAGCAGAAAAATGCCAATTAGAATTAGAACATTACAGCGCAGTACAGGCCCTTTGGCCCTCGATGTTGCACCGACCTGTGAAATCATCTGACCTACACTATTCCATTTTCATCCATATGTCTATCCAATGACCACTTAAATGCCCTTAAGGTTGGCGAGTCTACTACTTTTGCAGGCAGGGCGTTCCACGCCCCTACTACTCTCTGAGTAAAGAAACTACCTCTGACATCTGTCCTATATCTATCACCCCTCAACTTAAAGCTATGTCCCCTCGTGTTTGCCATCACCATCCGAGGAAAAAGACTCTCACTGTCCACCCTATCTAACCCTCAGATTATCTTATATGTCTCTATTATATGCCTCTCCTCCTCCTTTTCTCCAACGAAAACAACCTCAAGTCCCTCAGCCTTTCCTCGTAAGACCTTCCCTCCATACCAGGCAACATCCTAGTAAATCTCCTCTGCACCCTTTCCATAGCTTCCACATCCTTCCTATAATGCGGTGATCAGAACTGCACGCAATACTCCAGGTGTGGTCTCACCAGAGTTTTGTACAGCTGCAGCATGACATCGTGGCTCCGAAACTAGATCCCCCTACTAATAAAAGCTAACACACCATATGCCTTCTTAACAGCCCTATTAACCTGGGTAGCAACCTTCAGGGATTTATGTACCTGGACACCAAGATCTCTCTGCTCATCTACACTACCAAGAATCTTCCCATTAGCCCAGTACTCTGCATTCCTGTTACTCCTTCCAAAGTGAATCACCTCGCACTTTTCCACATTAACCTCCATTTGCCATCTCTCAGCCCAGCTCTGCAGCCTATCTATGTCCCTCTCTACCCTACAACATCCTTCGGCACTATCCACAACTCCACCGACCTTAGTGTCATCCGCAAATTTACTAACCCACCCTTCTACACCCTCTTCCAGGTCATTTATAAAAATGACAAACGACAGTGGCCCCAAAACAGATCCTTGCGGTAGACCACTGGTAAATAAACTCCAGGATGAACATTTGCCATCAACCACCACCCTCTGTCTTCTTTCAGCTGGCCAATTTCTGATCCAAAGCTCTAAATCACCTTCAATCCCATACTTCCGTATTTTCTGCAATAGCCTACCGTGGGGAACCTTATCAAACGCCTTACTGAAATCCATATACACCACATCCACGGCTTTACCCTCATCCACCTGTTTGGTCACCTTCTCGAAAAACTCAATAACGTATGTGAGGCACGACCTACCCGTCACAAAACCGTGCTGACTATCACTAATGAACTTATTCTTTTCAAGATGATTATACATCCTGTCTCTTATAACCTTTTCCAACATTTTACCCACAACCGAAGTAAGGCTCACAGGTCTATAATTACCAGGGCTGTCTCCACTCCCCTTCTTGAACAAGGGGACAACATTTGCTAACCTCCAGTCTTCTGGCACTATTCCTGTCGACAATGACGACATAAAGATCAAGGACAAAGGCTCTGCAATCTCCTCCCTAGCTTCCCAGAGAATCCTAGGATAAATCCCATCCTGCCCAGGGGACTTATCTATTTTCATACTTTCCAAAATTGATAACACCTCCTCTTTGTGAACCTCAATCCCATCTAGCCTAGTAGCCTGAATCTCAGTATTCTCCTCGATAACATTTTCTTTCTCTACTGTAAATACTGAGGCAAAATATTCATTTAACACTTCCCCTATCTCCTCTGATTCCACACACAACTTCCCACTACTATCCTTGATTAGCCCTAATCTAACTCTAGTCATTCTTTTATTCCTGATATACCTATAGAAAGCCTTAGGGTTTTCCCTGATCCTATCCGCCAATGACTTCTCGTGTCCTCTCCTTGCTCTCCTTAGCTCTCCCTTTAGATCCTTCCTGGCTAGCTTGTAACTCTCAAGCGCCCTAACTGAGCCTTCACGTCTCATCCTAACATAAGCCTTCTTCTTCCTCTTGACAAGCGCTTCAACTTCTTTAGTAAACCACGGCTCCCTCGCTCGACAACTTCCTCCCTGCCTGACAGGTACATACTTATCAAGGACACGCAGTAGCTGCTCTTTGAATAAGCTCCACATTTCGATTGTTTCCATCCCCTGCAGTTTCCTTCCCCATCCTACGCATCCTAAATCTTGCCTAATCGCATCATAATTTCCTTTCCCCCAGCTATAATTCCTGCCCTGCGGTATATACCTGTCCCTGCCCATCGCTAAGGTAAACCTAACCGAATTGTGATCACTATCACCAAAGTGCTCACCTACATCTAAATCTAACACCTGGCCGGGTTCATTTCCCCAGTACCAAATCCAATGTGGCATCGCCCCTGGTTGGCCTGTCTACATACTGTGTCAGAAAACCCTCCTGCACACACTGGACAAAAACTGACCCATCTAAAGTACTCAAACTATAGTATTTCCAGTCGATATTTGGAAAGTTAAAGTCCCCCATAACAACTACCCTGTTACTCTCGCCCCTGTCGAGAATCATCTTCGCTATCCTTTCCTCTACATCTCTGGAACTATTTGGAGGTCTATAAAAGACTCCCAACAGGGTGACCTCACCTTTCCTGTTTCTAACCTCGGCCCATACTACCTCAGTAGACGAGTCCTCAAACGTCCTTTCTGTCGCTGTAATACTCTCCTTGATTAACAATGCCACACCCCCCCCCCCCCCCCTCTTTTACTATCTTCTCTGGTCTAACCAGGTCTGTGTTAATACCAGCTGGAGTAGTACTGAGTCCCACTCACAACCATAAAAGTCCAAATCAAACCAGTCCTGTGTTAATTCCAGTTGAAGTGATGCTGAGTCCCACTCGGATACTGGAATATGGGCAATACAAACCAGGCCTGTGTTAATCCAGGCTGGACTGGTATTTGGTCACAACTCACACACCAGAAAGGGTCAATTCAAACCAGGTCTATGTGAATCTCAGGGAGTGATACTGAGTCCCATGCATACACGAAAACATGGTCAACACTAACCAGGACCATGTTATTCCCAGTTGGAGTGCTACTTAGTCCCACTCACAAACCAGAAAATGGCCAATACAAACAAGACGGTGTTAATCCCAGTTGGAGTGACACTGAGTCGCAGTCACACACCACGAAAGGGCCAATTCAAACCAGGCCTGTGTTATTCCCAGCTGGAGTGGTACTGAGTCCAACTCACTCAGCTGGAAAGTGCTGATTTAAACCAGATCTTTGTTAATCATAGTGGGAGTAGTACTGAGTGCAACTCACACAAGAGGAAAAGAACAATTCAAACCAGGCCTGTGTTCGTACAAACTGGTGAGGTACTGAGTACCACCCACAATCTGGAAAATGGCCAATACAAACCAGGACTGTTAAGCAGGCAGATATCCAGTCACCAAGATGAGGAAGCCAACGACAGTCTCTGATCCACAACTGTTTTATTGGCAATTCATGGTTCAGTCCAAATATCAGTTCCCACACTTTCCTTCTGAACTAACTCTCTGTCCAGAGGCAACTCCCCAACTGGGCAAAAACCCATCCCTTAATTGCCGAACTATAATGAGCACCATTTGCTCTCTATTAACACTGAAATGAGTCCTGTTTAATTAAAGGGACCAGCATTTTGAATATCGACAGATTTCCTTTCTTTTATGAAAACAATGAGTAAGTATATATATATAAATATATAAACTTACTTGCACATTGTATTCTCAAACGTTACATAGCGAGATATCCTCCTTCTAGAACAGTCAACAAATTTTCAGTCGAGGTATTCCTCTTAGTGAAACAGTCTGATTGTTGATGACTAGTATTTATCCATCTTCGCTTAAAAATAGCTTTCCTTTCCAACATTTGCTTTAAACTGGCTATGTCTATCCTCAGCCTTTTTATTTACGCTTTTTGTCGAAAGTATATTGTCCCACAGAGATCGATTATCTATGTAACATTCAATTTATATTCTCCTTTCAGTCTATCATTTATATAACATTTCTTCCAAGATCTTGGACAAATGTAACCCCATAACAGCATCCACGAATGCAGCGTTTCAGTGGCTAGTGTGCTCTTCACCACTCTTCTTATCTTCTTAGCCTCCCATGCCAATGGGCAACTTTTTCCATTCTCTCCCACAAAGAATATCACAAAACATCCTGCACTGTAAAATCCATAACCAAGGTTTCGATGCAAGGCATCACTCAAAACCATCAATTTCATATTTTTGGATCACCCAAAACAGGGAACTTCAGCATAAACTTCACTATTTTTATTTTTTTAAGTGTTGTTCGCCCTCAGGATGTCTTCAATCTTAGATGTTTCAGTGCAAGACTAAATCCTAGCACATCAAAGCTTGAATTTTGTCTCGTCTGTGTTGTTAACCAATTCAGCTATTTGACAAGACTCCTCGAATGTTCCATTTCATCCTTTGACGTAGCTGCATCTTTCTGTCTCGATCTGGTGCGACCAAATGTGATGAGAGTGACGTTGTACAAGTAAGAATATAGATGTAAAACCATATCCGACTCACCCTGTTTCATCTCCAAACCCACATATTTAAAAGCCGCAGAAGCTTGACTGCCAATTTTAAATTCTCCATTACTTCGATTAATAACATTCTTTTCAAACTCATTAGTACCACCCACCAAAACATCTTCCGCATGAATCATAAAGATACCCAAACGTTTTACATTATCGTGCCAATAAAATATTGCAGGGTCCGCCTGCAGTTTTGAACACCCTAAAAGTTATAGAACCGCCCTCATCGAACAATGCCATCCCAGAAAGCGTCATTCAACCAATAAACACATTATTAAACTGCCAGAACTTCCCTCCTATGATCATGCCTCCTTCGGAGGCTGGAGAAAGACTTCCCTCTGAAGCAGCTCGCTCTGAAGGAAAGACGCTTTGCTATCTGTGGATGTACACATCCAAGAATAGGTTGCTAAAATGACCGACAAGACTATCAAAATCACCTTCCCCGCTGTGGGAGAGTCTCCGCTGATATCTTCATTCCCCAAGCACTCCTTAAAACCTTGGCCACGAACCTAGCCTTGGTCTTATAGGTCGCATAGAGTCATTGAGAGATACAGCACTGCATCAGGCCCTTCGGCCCACTAAGTCTGTGCCGACAATCAACCACCCATTTATACCAATCCTACAATCCCATATTCCCTACCACATTCCCTTAATTCTCCTATCACCTACCTACACTAGGGGCAATTTACAATGGCCAGTTTTCCTATCAACCTGCAAGTCTTTAGCTGTGGGAGGGAACAGGAGCACCTGATGGAAACCCACACGGTCACAGGGAGATCTTGCAAACTCTGCACAAGCAGTGCCCAGAACTAAACACGGGTTGTTGGAGCTGTGAAGCTGCGGTGCCAAACACTGCGCCACTGTACCCGCTTTCAGGTAGAACGTTTTCTGTACCGAACCATCTGTGTGATTAGAGCAGGTTGGCCCCTATCCACAACTTCTCAATATACCCCACATTCGTTCCGACACTCCAACTCTCTCAGTTTTATCTCTCTTAGCGCCTTATCTTCTAACCTATTAGCGGCTACAAACACTTTCCGATCATGGGGACTTCTGCTTGTGACCTTATGCAGAGAAGGTTCCCCACTATCTAGGCTACAGCGTCACTTCGTCAGGCTGTGGCCTCTCTCACATTGAGCTCTCTCCGAACTACCCCTGTCAAAATGTTTACTTAGAGGTCCTTTCCACTGTACGCGATCTTTTCTGCCTCCCAGAGGCATCCCCTGAATCGGTAGTTGAACTCGAGCTACGTTTCCTCGTTATCCATTCTTAAACTACTGTTTACCAGTCCATGGCCTTCTCTTATCGTCCCTCTTCTTTGACATTTAAGCAATTTTTGTATTTGCCTGTAGACTTCCCTATTCGCCCAACTATCGTAGCCTCCCTCCAGTTATCAAACCCTGCTAGCCGTTACATCACACGGGAACTTACTTTAGGCAACTGATCCCTAGATGAGATGGCTTAGTTTTGTTCTTCACGACCAATACATGCATCGGCATCTATTTCTTGAGCTGTCATATTCTCCCTCTGGCAGAATTCATGCGTATGCGATGTTCATTGAGCCTCATGATCATCATCTTCTCCCCTGTTTTCTGTGTTTGACAGATCATAACGCATCCCTATTAACTGCAAACAATGTGCTGTTATGGTTTGATTCACATGTTGTATTACTAGAATTTTCCTGTCACGCCCGATAACTTTCCCCATCCTATGCCCTTCTCTCTTATAATAAACAAGATCGCCATAACTAAAGTTTTCCCCAGACTGTCTTCTCCGATTTTTCTTGTTCTGATGCTTCAGCTTGGATAAACGCTCTCCTGCCAGCATGTAGCACATTTAGCTGAGCGAAGAAAGTCGAGATAATAGTCGTTCCATCTGGGGCTGTAGGATCGTCACATAGCATGGAAGGCAGTTTTGGATTACGGCTGTATACCAATAGGTTTTACACTTTTGAGCTAATGGGACACTCACAACCGGGCAAGCGGTTTCTTCTGATATTTAATACATATGTCGAATTGAGATGTGATTTGTTCAATTAGGGAGTCGTATCCTTTACCCACAACTCTGGCATCCTTTAGTAGTAGCTTTAACTTCAGCGATGAAGGTTGGACAACTTGTCCGCGCAACATCCAGATAATTCTCCTCTTGTTAGCTAGACTCTTGTCTCCTGAGGTCAAAAATACTTCTCGAGCCTCTCAGCAAGAAACACACGGTTTCCTCCACGGAATACAAGAATGTCCTGATCCAGTGAATTGTAAATTTACCGCTTTATCGAAGACAAATAATTTATCATTCTCCATGTCCAATCTCATCGTCCTTTTCTTGATGGACTATTTACTGAGCAACAGTGGTATATCACCCTGAGCCACTTCATTGCTGATGAAATGATGCATTCCTGCTATTTCACACAGGAGGACCACTCTCATTAAAGACGTTAACGTATTATCATCTCCAAACCTAAAACAAATAGCGTTTTCATATTCTTCAACTTTACTTATATCTGCCTTGCCAAGGGATTCCAAGTAACAGCCTAGGCAATCGACTGCACACACTGTTGAGGTACAGCCACTATCTAATATCGCACAATTGAATGAATCAGCATCCAAAATGCTTATGGCCCGACTCAAGTTTTTGGTCACCAATATAATATTATCATGTCATTCATCATCGTCATGTTCATTATTAGAACTGTCCGTTTCATGAGTTACTTCAAATACTCGATTCTTCATTCTCGGACAATTCCTTGCACAGTGACACTTAGAAAACCGAAAACCGGACCGAAAACATCCATTAACCACCTCCGCACATCTGCAGGATTCATTTGTCTTCAGCTATCATGCCACTCTTGCCTTTTTTTTATCCCTAAATCTATCAAAAGTGTGACCCACCTCTTTCAGAAACTCTCTCTTTGTGCAAGCACCTGTGACGAGGCCCCCGTCGATTGAAAGTAAGTAATCAGAACTTCCAATTTGTGACATGAAGATGGATGGGAATGACAGTTTTCCACAAAATGTCTTTACAGCAGCAGTCATCTGCTCAAAAAGAGAATCTTTACCAAGAATTGAACCCCGGCCAAAACCAAAAGTCTATCAATATGAGAGATTTGTTCAAAATCTAACAATGTGAACGCAACCAAAGACTCAGGAATTTCACGATTGATTTTTTAGTCTGTTCGATAACTTATCAAATTGCATGACATATTCTTCCATGGACTGATTGTCTGTCTTCATAAATTTATCAAAAGTCGACCATGCCTCAGAGGCTTAAGAACAAATCATCTCTTTTGTAATTCTTGTCCATAAATTGTATTAGAATTGGCAATCCCTATTCAGTATGCAAGTCAGTAAGGTCCAGTTCAGAAAATATTTTATTGTTAATCTTAGTTTTTCCTGGTAAAGACAAAGCCAAGGCCATAGATTGATTCCTCTTGTTTCGGGAAGTGACCCGAGTCCACATTTCCACCTCATTCTACCATTGTTCATATGGTTCCAATTCTGAAAAAGACCGGTGGGTGATCATAGTTCAAGAGCCTGCAGCTGACTTCACCATCTCACTCAAAAAGATACTAAGAGCCTTGCTTTGGTTAGAGAAAGAAACGATTAAAAAAAATTATATTCACACCTGAAGAGATCGAACTTCATCCTCTGCTACCATGTTAAACAGGTAGATTTCCATTCAGCAAAATGAGGAAGCCAATGACAGCCTCTGATCCACAACTGCTTTATTCATACCTCAGTCCAAATATCAGTTCCCAATCTTCCCTTCTGGACTAACTCACTGTCCAGAGGCAATACCCCCATTGGGTAAAAACCCAGCCCTTGAATACAAAATTATAATGAACATTAGCTACTCACCATTAACACTGAAATGAACCATGTTTAATTAAAGGAACCAGCATTTTGAATATTGTAATCTCCCAGCCCTCTCTTTCAGGGAGTTATCTGGACCATGACTGGTGTCTGCCAGCCCCTCTTTCTCAAGGAGATATCTATAGACTTCCTTCTGTCTCTCACTCGCTCCCAAGGATGTATCTGTACCCTTATTGGCGTCTCTCGTTGTGTGTCACCTGGAGTTATCTGTACACTGACTGCTGCCTCTCAGTCCATCGTTCTCTGTGAGATATCTGTAAATTGACTGGTGTCTCTCAGTCCATTCTTTAACTTGGCTTATGTGTCTCAGTCACTCTGCCAGAGGGAGATATCCAGTACATTCACTGGTGTCTCTCAGTCCCCTCTCTCCGAGGGAACTATCTGTACAGTGACTGGAGCCTCTCAGTTCCTCTATTTCAGGGAGATACCTGTAATTTGGATGGTTTCTGTCAATGCCTCTTTCTTTATCTGTGTACTGACTCGTGTCTCTCAGTATTTCACTCTCAGGGAGATATTGGTACACTGACTAGTGTTTCTCAGTCACTCTATTGCAGGGAGGTATCTTCCAATTGACTGGTGCCTCTCAGTCTATCTCTCTCAGGGAGATAGCTGTAACTGATTTGCTCTCTCTGTCCTCTCATTCTCAGGGAGATAGCTGTACCCTGAATGATGTCGCAGTCCGTTTCTCGGGCAGATATCTGTACATTGCCTGGTGTCTCTCAGTCCCTCTTTCTCAGGGAGATATCTGTACACTGATTGCTTTCTCTCAGTCCCTAATTGCCCTTGAGAAGGTGGTGGTCAGTTGCCTTCGTGAACCTCAGCAGTCCATATGGGGTAGATGCACCCACAGTGTTATTAGAAAGGGAGTTCCAGGCATTTGTGACCCAGCGACAGTAAGGGAATGGCTATATAGTTCCAAGTCAGGGTGGTGTGTGGCTTAGAGGGGAACCTGCAGATGGTGGTATTCCCATGCATTTGTTGCCCTTACCCTTCTGTGTTGTAATAGTCGCTGATTTGGAATGTGTTGTCTAAGGAGCGTTGGTGCGTTGCTGCCGTGCATCTTGCTGATGATACACACTGCTGCCACTGTACATCGCTGGTGGAGAGAGTGACTGGAGTTGTTGGGGTGTACATCAAGCGGGCTGCTTTGTCTTGGATGGTGTCGAGCTTCTTAAGTGTTGTTCGAGCTGTACCCATCCAGACAAGTGGAAATTATTTCATTACACTCCTGACTTGTGCCCTGTAGACTGTGGACAGGCTTTGGGAAGTCTGGAGGTGAGTTACTCGCCGTAGGGTTCCTAGCCTTTGACCTGCTCCTGTAGCCAATCCAGTTGAAATTCTGATCAATGGTAACCTGCAGCATATTGATAGACGGATATTCAGCGATCTGAATGCCATTGAATGTCAAGGAAGATGGTTAGATTCTCTCTTGTTTGAGATAGTCATTGCCTGGCACTTTTGTGGCACGAATGACACTTGCCACTTATCAGCCCAAACCTGGATATTGTTCAGGTCTTGCTGTATTTCTACATGGACTCTGAGGAGTCGTCAATGGTGTTGAACATTGTGAAACCGTCGGTGAACATTCCCACTTCTGACCTTTTGATTGAAGGAAGATCATTGATAAAGCATTTGAAGATGGTTGGGCCGAGGGCACTACCCTGAGGAATTCCTGCAGTGATGTCCTGGAGCTCAGATGGTTGACGTCCAACAACCACAACCATTTTCATTGCACTAGGTTTGATTCCAACCAGCGGAGAGTTTTCCCTGGATTCCCACTGTCTCCAGTTTTGCTCGAGCTCCTTGATGCCATACTCGGTCAAATACTGCCTTGATGTCAAAGGCAGTCGCTTTCACCTCACATCGTGAGTTCAGCTCTTTTGTCCATGTTTGAACCAAGGCTGTAATGAGGTCAGCCGCTGAGTGGCCCTGGTGGAACCCAAACTGAGCATCACTGAGCAGGTTATTGCTAAGCAAATGCTGCTTGATTGCACTGTAGATGACACCTTCCGCCAATTTACTGATGATCAGTAGTAGACTGATGGGGCGGGTTCAATTTGCCTTGCTTTTTGTGTGCAGGATATACCTGGGCAATTTTCCACATTGCCGGGTAGATGCCAGTGTTGTTACTGTCCTGGAACAGCTTGGCTCGGACCGTGGCAACTTCTGGAGCATAAGTCTTCATACTATTGCTGGAATGTCATCACAGCCCACAGCATTTGCAGTATCCAGTGCCTTCAGTCGTTTCTTGATATCACGTGGAGTGAATTGAAATGACTGAAGACTGGAATCTGTGATGCTGGGGATTCAGGATGAGGTTGAGATGGGTCACCAACTCGGCACTTCTGGCTGGAAATTGTTGCAAATACTTCAGCTTTATCTTTTGCACTTATGTGCTGGGCTTCCCCATCATAGCATACACCTGTCTAAACACACCTCAATGACGCAAAGCCTAATCAGAATGAAAATCCCTCAACATCTAACTTGGGAAGCATTCCCACGTGATGTCTGAGCATGTTTTATAAACATGTTCCTCTCCGCTCAGCTTGCCTGAAATGCCAAGTGAGGTAAGAAATGTTGAGATACTCCCAGTCACTGGTTACACATTCACCCCAGCAATATCTTGGACTGATGGGATTCTCAACAAACATTCAACAAACATTGTTGAAGCCTCTCGTTTCATCCTGTCCCTGATACTGAAAGTCATGATCACAGCAGATCTGCTCTGTGAACCCAGTGACATTTCTCCAGGCCAAGTTAGTGTGGTGATCATTCATCTTCTCTCCCTCCACCTTTCTGACATATTGCTCACCCCAGAAACTATCAACAGTCAAATATTTCCTATTACTCCCAGCATCTGGAACAGGGAATTACATTCCCTCAGTACTGCACTGGAATGTAAGCCAGGAGTTTTATATTCATGCCTGAAGTGTGACTTGAACACAGGTATTAGCAGATATGTAACCAATGTGGGTAGATGAAGTTCAGATACAGACCAGACATGATTTAAATGAATTATGGAGCAGGTTTGAGGGGCTGAATGGCACTCCTCCTCCTCCTGTATTCCCTGAAGTTTGCTTGGAGTTCTGTTAGATATGCAATACAGCTCCTCCCACCATCACATCCTCTAAATCTGCACCTTAGATTTTCATCAGCGTGAAAATCAACTTTCTGTTGCAAAAACAGAATACTGCAGATCCTGGAAATGGAATCAGAAAATGCTGGATACATTCAGCCGCTCAGGCAGTATTTGTGGAAAGAGTTCTGATGAAGGGTTTGTAATGAAATTGTTATCGATCTGAAGCGTTAAATCTTTTTGTCACTCCACAGAATCTCTCTGACTGGCTGAGGGGTCCCAACATGTTCTGTTCCAACTCTTTCACTAGTTCTGGACGTCCACTGTGCTGATCGTTTACTCGACCCACTACACGGTCTTTGGTGGTGAGGATTCAGTGCTCTAATCGCCTCGGCACTGATTCAATGCTGGTCTGGGAAATAATAAATTAAATCTGATTAAATTAATTACACTAAGGTAATCAAACTCTGTGAAAGGTGAATAATTGTAATCTCCATTGGTGATGGATAACTTTCTGTTTCAGACTGACAGAAACACATGGTAACCGAGTGGCAGTGAAACTGGCATCAGTTTCTGTGCTTTCTATGTGATCATATTTCAGATGTTCTCATTATACAGCCTGGATTGTAAGTCTCGAGTTAATAAATGTTCAGTGCTGATCAGACCAGGAATCTGGTGCAGCCGTTGTCAAATTTAACAGGAACGCTGATTGTCCCCTCCTTTACACAATAGAGAAGAAACTCACACTGGAGGCTCATCTGGAGCAAGTTACAAAATAATGCTTCAACCTGGGAATCTTTCATGTGTGAAGCGCATGTGATAACCACTAGACTGCAGAAACCTCTACTCCTTCCATCAACAACAAGGCAGAAGGACGTGTTGAGGGAAAAGCAGGATGGAGAGACAGTCACCAAGTCCCACTGAGCCGCACTGATCCCGAGCTGCAGATGAAATCATACTTACATCTATCGCTAACAGCGAGATGCTGCAGAGAGATTAGAGTACCGCATCAGGGGGAGATTTTCTGATACTGTTGGTGAATCTAATTAATATCAAACACTCCTGGCTTCAGACGTGGAAATCAACTGTGAATTCAGCAGAAAAATAAAACCCAAACCGCTCAACAGGGGGCTCAAACCAACCATCCTGAGATTAAGATTCTCCCGCTCCATTGACTGAGGTAGCCGGGTCTATCTCATGTGTTGTTGGGAACTGAAAATAAGCAGACAGCCAGGCTGTGTGGTGAGTGGGATTCAAGCCAAGTTTGTTGGAATCACAATGCCGAGTACGAACCATTATGTGATCACGGTGCAACACGTCAGCTGTGGGGTCTGTATCCAAACACAGTAACATCACGAACGGCATTACCGAGAAAAGAGGGATTTGTGGTGGTGACCAAATGACGAATCAGCTCAAATTCTGGCAATGCTGGAACTCAAACCCCTACCTTAGCGAAACTGGAATTTTAATGCATCACCTTAAACCACTCAAGCAGGGAGACCAGAATCAATCCTCACATTGGGGACTGCTGATTGGAAAGTGCCTTTCCTGCTGATTATCCTCTGAATCCAGGGCTTTGTGTTGAAAGAAGAAAATAAAAAACATTTGCAAGCACAATTCCTGCATCCAGCTGGTCGAGTGGTTACATTGGTCGATTGTTTAATCCACTGGACTCTGTACAGCTATGATTCAATTCCATTCTCACAGCTATTGTGTTTCAGGCTTGGTGTGTTGTGGTTTTTGCTCAATGCGGTCAGAGGTAGTGAGTTTGAGTCCAGTGGAAAGTCCCATTGAATATTTTTGCATTGCTGGCTTATCTCTCTCTCTGCTCCAATCAGCAAATAACTGATTGTCACCTGGAGGTTTAAAGAGTGTCTACCCTCTGTCCTAACCGAACTCCCACATCCCACATCACAGTATATTAGAATGGTTGCTTCCTGGAGGCAGAGGGAGGCCGATTTTCGATCGATTGGATTCTAACGTTCGGCATCTTATCCTGATGAAATCCCCAGTTCAGAAGGAGCCCATTCTGTGTTTATTCTCAGGCGGCTAAGAAGTCTCCTCTCCTTTTCCAGTTCCTAACTGCATATATTTTTGCTGTTAAAGATTAACAAAATGCAATGTGTGTTTGCAGCTGTTTCAGCTCTGTCACAGTTATAGGAACATGGAAATAGGAGGGGACCATTCAGCCCCTCGAGTCTGCTCCATATTTCAGTTAGATCCTGGGTCATGTGCATCTTAAGTCCTGCTCCCTGCCAGGATTCCATTAACCATTAACAATCTATCAATCTGAGGTATGAAATTATTAATTCACCCTCAGGTTCATCCGTTTTATCAAGGTGTGAGTTCCAGATTCCCACTACCCGTTGTGTGAAGTAATAAAGTACAGGTTACAATTCTAAACGGGGTTCAGGAGCAGAGGGACCTGCGATTATATGTGCATAACTCATTGAAGATGACAGGGCAGGGTGATTAAAGCATGTTGGATCCTGGACTTAATAAATCGAGACATAGAGTCCAAAAGGCAGGAAGTTATAGTGAATCTTTATCAAACACTGCATCGGCCTCAGTTGGAATATTGTGTCGAATTCTGGACATCAGACATGAGGAAACATGTAAAGGCGGTAGAGAAGATGCAGTGAAGGTTCTTGAGAATGGATCCAGGGGTGAAAGATTTTAGTTAGGTGGATAAATTTGCGAAGCTGGGTCTGTTCTTCATAGAGAAGAGAACCATTATGAGGGGTCTAGACACAGCTTTAGATTTGGAGCCCAGGCCTCTTTCCATGATGATTCTTTGTGCCCTATCTCTGTGACTGCATTTGTTGATGTTCACTGCCAACAGACGGCACATACGAGCACCATGAGAATGCTGAATAGTAGTGCTGCTTCTGAAGGATCTCTCACGGGTGTGTGGCGGGAAGAGATTAGAAAGCCTCCTTATGTGTCACAAAATTAGAAATTTTCCACATTATTGCGGATGCAGAAGTTTGTGCAACCTTCCCCTCTTCTTAGTTGTTTAATTTTCCACCACCACTCATGACTGAATGTGACAGGAATGCAGAATTTTGATCTGATCCACTATTATTGGAATCGCTTAGCTCTGTCTTTGTATGTTAACTCCCGTTGTTTAGCAGCATGTAGAACTGTGTTGTAGCTTCATTCAATGCTAACCTTCTGCATTCCTTGTGCAAACGCACCCAAATGTCTTTCAACATCAACATTATAAGTTTCACTCATTCGCCTCTTACTACACCGAACCAAAGTATTTGCAAGCTGATTTTCTGGAAGCAGGATGGAGCAAGTAAATGTTCTGCAGCTGATGGACTGTGTTGGTGTCTCCAGTTCCATGAGCAATATGGGCTTTGCCGATTTGTACTGACTGTGTCCTACCTCTTTGTAATTGCTCCCCTCTTGCTTGTATAGTCCTGGATATACGCTCTTAGGAAACACTAGTTTTCAAAGAATAGATAAAATAAAAGAATTGAATAGGAAAAAGGTGCAATATTACCTGGGTTTGATGTCACACACCTGCAAAACTCCAACAGCAACCACAGAAATTGCAGACTGCAGAATGGGAACATACATGGCTGATTTCTGGAGGATGCCAATGGTGTCACAGTGTCAGCGCTGCACCTTCCCAGGGTCAGCTCCTGTCATTGGCAAGTTTGATGCTCTTGTGCCGATCTCTGTGAGGAGGGAGCAGCAACGTTCAGTAATGCAGTTCTTTTAGGTGATTCCAGTGTCCAGGGGACAGACAGGCATTTCTGCAATGGTCCTTGTGAGTCTCGCCTGGTGTATTACCTCCCTCGTGCCAGGGTAAAGAACATCACAGAGAGGGTGCAGGATATTCAGCAGGGGGGAAGGGAATGAGCCAGAAGCTGTGGTACATGTTGGTAACAACGAGAGAGCAAGGGAAAGTACTAAGGTCCAACAATTATATTTTCAGGAGCCAGTGGCGAGTGTTAGGGTTGAGTTAGGGAGTAGGAACCCGAAGGTTACAATCTCTAGATTACTTCCAGTGCCACGGGCCAGCGAGAGTAAGAATTGGAAGATGAGGAGGATCAATGTGTGGATTGAAACATGGGGCATGAGGGAAGGCTTCAGATTCTTGGGGCATTGGGACCAGTTCAGGGGAAGGAGACACATATTCAAAGGGGACAGATTTCACCTCAAGTAGGACTGGACCCAATGTCTTCGCGGTGAGGTTCACTAGTGTGGTTGAGGAGGGTAAGGACTGGGACAATGCACTCCTGGATACGTTCAGTCGTGTGGTTGTAGAGGATCAGGACTGGGACCAATGTCATCACTGGGATGGGCACTAGTGTAGTTGGAGAGGGTCAGGACTGGTACCAATGTCCTCACGGGGAGGTTCACTCGTATGGTTGAAGAGCGTCAGGACTGGGAACAATGCCCTCGCAGGTAGATTCACGAGTATGTTTATAAAGGGTCAGGACTGGGACCAATTCTCTCCCGGGGAGATTCATTAGCGCGGTTGGGGAGGGTTTAAACTAAATTAGCAGGGGGTGGGTGCCAGCATACTGATGTATACAAGAGGAATAAAGTCTGCAATGTAAGCGTGTTAGACAGTAATAAAGAAGGGGGTAGTTCTAGGTTAGATGGGAGTGAACTGAGAAGGATTACAGGGAAAGCAAAACCAGGATTACAATGCACGTGTGTAAACGCATGAAGTGTGGTGAATACGTTTGGTGATCTACAAGCATAAATAGCAGTGTGGGAATATGATGTGGTCGCAATAATGGAAACGTGGTGTAAAAACCGCGAGTACTGAGTGCTAAATATACCCAGATATAAAGTGTTCAGAAAAATAGAGAAGGGAAAGGAAGGGGTATGGTGGCAGTACTGATTAGAGAAAACAGTTACAGTGCTGGAAGGGGAAGATGTCCTTGAAGGTGCAAAGACAGAATTTAATTACCCGAATATCGATTGGGATTATTCTGGATTAAAAGGTCAGGGGTGGTGGGGAGGAATTTCAGAAATGTGTTCAGAGAACTTACTTGATCTGTACATTCTCAGCCCAGCTAGAAAAGAGGCATTGCCGGATCTGGTGTGTCGAAATGAGGTGGCCCAATGGTCCACTTGTGTAAGAGTGATCATCGTACCAAAATTTAGACTAGTAATGCGGAAAATCATGCAATGCAATATGTGAGAATGTCTAGATTGGAATAGGGTTAATTTTAACACAATGGGAAGGAAACTAGTCACAGTAGAATGGAAGCAAAGAGCTTTATCAAAACAATGTATTATCTTTAAGGAGGAGCCGCTGCAGTTACAGGCTCAGTACATTCGAATAATGGCGAACGGTATGGGAAATAATGACAGGGCTTCTTGGATGACGAGGGCATAGAGACTCGGTTGGAACAACAAAGGGAGGTCTGATGTATGCCAGCTGAATTCTTCAACTAAGAACCAGACCATATACAATAATTTGATAGGGGAGATGAAGAGGAAAATAAGATTAGTAAAGAGAGAACATGCGAATAGAATGGCAGTCAACATGAAAGGGAACTCAAAGATCTTATTCTGCCATATAAATAGTAAGTGGGTAGGAAGAGGTGGAGTGGAGCTGATTAGGGACAGAGATAGTTGTGTATGCTTAGAGGCGCAGGGCAAGGCCAATATAATTATTGAATTATCGGATTTCCAGCATCCGCAGTATTTTGCTTTTATAATTATTGAATACTTTGTCACAATGGTCATTAAGCAAGTGAAATCTGATATGATACCAGGAGAGGCGGAGAGAGGCAATTGAGGTAAAGGAACACATGGAGAGGAAACTATGCCTGACTGCGACATCGACAGAGTGTGTAGTTAGAAATCCGGTGCAGATTGGCAAAGAGTGCGCCTTTTCCACCTTTTTGCACCCTCCAGAAGCTACAATTGTTCTGTAAGGAAACAACGATTGGGGATAGAGTAAAGCGTGGCCCAGGCTCTGGGCCTCCACCTACCTGCAGGGTAGTTGAGAGAGCTGGCAGACCCTTCCAGGAGCAAATTACGTGTAAGAGTTTGAAAATAAATCAAAGCGTGACATCGCAGGAAGTTGCGAGTTGATTGGCTGGTGAATATTGCTGTTAAAGAACTGGTTCTAAATGATTCAGTGTCGAAATATGCTTCAAATAAGTAGAAATCTCAATCATAAGTAGCAATTGAGTAGCTGGTGAGTCTTCTCTTTTACTTTTGAGTATGGTTTATTATGATTGATAAGTTTCTTATTACTGTTTTCATCTTTTTAGTATTGGCAGGGTTTATTCGTGTTGGTAATGTTTATTATTAGCAGTAGTAATTTTTACTTGACCTTACTAGACTAAGGCTTATTACAGGAACAGATTTATTATCTAGCAGATAGAGAAATTACAAGGCTGTTCCAACATTTGCAATGCACGTCTTGTGTTATGTAAGAAGTCCAGGGCTCTTTCCATGTCGTGAATAACTATATGTGCAGGAAGTATGGTCAGTTGCAGCAACTTGAACTCGGGCTTTCGAAACTTGGAATACAAAAGCAGCTCGTGTCGCAGTGGTGCATCCGTGAGCATGAGATCTTCCTGGATCGCACGTTTATGGTGTGATCACCCCACAGCTCAAGATTATGCAGTGATTGACCTCCAGACGGTCAAGAAGAAACAGACAGGTAGTTCAGGACCCCCTGAGTGCATCAAACACTCCAACAAATATTCATTCTTAATACTGCTAAAATTGGTGTTGCAAATGTGGAAGACAGCCAGACCCAAGGCCGTGGCATGATGGTCAACTCAGCTGTACAGTGGGTACAAGGAAGACTGTAGGAGAAATAGTAATAGGCTATCTGATAGAGGAATAGACAGACGGTTGTGTAGCTGCAGACGTGAATCCGGGTTGGTGTATTGCCTCTCTGCTGCCAGAGTCAAGGATCGCACTAAACGGCTGCAGTGCACCCTGAGGGAGGAGGGTCCACATTAATACCAACAACACAGGTAGGAAAAGGGAAAAAATAAATTTGGCTTGAGCTACAGAACAGAAGAGGTGCATTGACATTGCTCAGCGTTGTCTACAGGCCACCAATTGGTGGGAAAGATGTGGTGGAACAAATTTGCAAGGAAATTAGAGGGAGTTGTAAGCATAAGAGGATAGTTACAATGGGGGACTTTAATTATCCAAACATAGACTGGGCTAGTAATAGTGCAAATGGCAGGCAGGGGGAAGAGTTCCCAAACTGTGGTCGGGAACATTTTTCCTTGCAGTATGTTTCCAGTTCAACGAGAAAGAAGTTAATTCTGGGTCTGGTTCTAGGGAATCATGTGGGCCAAGAGGATCAAGTGTCAGCAGGAAAACATTTATGGGACAATGCTCATTGCATCATACGTTTTAGGTTAGATACTGAAATAGACAATCCAGAGTAATTATTAACTGGGGGTAAGATAACTTCAATGTGGTAAGAATGGAGCTGGGGCAGTTTCACTCCTTATGGTTTAACAAGTCACCCTCGATAGGTTTCAATCGCTGAGACAAGGTGACTGGTGGATCCTCGCAGGGAGATATGCTTGGGCTGCTCAGAAGGCTTTAAAATCAATTGCCAGGGTGCTAGAAACCTAATGTGGAAGCTTTGGAAAGGGTGCAGAGGAGATTTACTAGGATGTTGCCTGGTATGGAGGGAAGGTCTTACGAGGAAAGGCTGAGGGACTTGGGGTTGTTTTCGTTAGAGAGAAGGAGGAAGAGAGGTGACTTAATAGAGACATACAAGATCATCAGAGGGTTAGATAGGGTGGATAGTGAGAGTCTTTTTCCTCAGATGATGATGGCAAACACGAGGGGACATAGCTTTAAGTTGAGGGGTGAAAGATATAGGACAGATGTCAGAGGTAGTTTCTTTACGCAGAGAGTAGTAGGGGCGTGGAACGCCCTGCCTGCAACAGTAGTAGACTCGCCAACTTTAAGGGCATTTAATTGGTCATTGGATAGACATATGGATGAAAATGGAATAGTGTAGGTCAGATGTTTTCACAGGTCGGCGCAACATCGAGGGCCGAAGGGCCTGTACTGCGCTGTAATGTTCCAATTCTAATTCTAATAGGAAGCTCAGATTGGAGAGAAGCAAAACTGGCAATCGGCAGTAGAGAAGTCGTAAGTGAAATTGGAAGGCAGATGAGTCGAAGACAAACAACGAAATATGATTGAAATGAGGAATAATGTGAAGCGAAAGTTAAGGGCACTCTATAGGAATGCATGCTGCATTCACAACAAAGTCGATCATTTGGAGGCACAAATAGAGTTTGATTGGTATAATACAATTGCCATTACAGAGACGAGGTTACAGGATGACTAGAACTGGGAACTGAATATTCAGGGTTATTCGCCATAGCGAAGGGATAGACAGAGGGGAAAAGGATGGGGTAGCGCAGTTAATAAGGGACGAGTCAGTACATTAGTGAGGGAAGATCTTAGATCGAAGTAGCAATCTGTAGGATCAGTTTGGGTGGAGCCAAGAAACAGCAAAGGGAAGCAAACATTGTGGGATTTGTTTATAGGCCACCAAACTGTGGTGGTAATGTTAGGCACGGTATAAATCAGGAAATAAGAGCTGCATGTATCATGTGCAGGTGGAGACAGGAGAGTTTGGGGTGGAGAATGAGGAAATGGCAGAGAGACTGAACAATTATTTTGTGTCTGTCTTCACGGAGGAAGAGGCAGAAAATCTTCCAGAAATACCAGGGAACCGAGGAACTTGGAAAAATGAGGGACTGAAAGTAATTAGTATCAACAAAGTAGCAGTACTCAAAAAAATAATTGGAATGAAAGTTGATAAATCCCCTGGATCAGATTAGCCACGTCTCAGAGTATTGAAGGAGGTGGCTGTGCACAGAATAGATGCAAAGGTGGTCATCTTTCAAAATTCTATAGAATTTGGAAGGGTTCCTGCAGACTGGAAAGTATCAAATATAGCACCACTATTTAAGAGGGGGAGCGAGAGAGAAAACTGAAAACTCAGACTGGTTAGTTTGACATCAGTAGTAGAGAAAAAGATAAACCTTTTATCAAGAATGAAATAACTAGACACAGGAAATAATGATGTGATTGGGCGGAGTCAACATGGATTTGTCATAGAGAAATCATGTTTGACAAACATGTTGGAATTTTTTGGGTATGTTACTTCCAGCATAGATAAAGGAGAACCAGTGGAGGTGGTGTATTTGGATATTCAGAAGGTTTTTGATAAGGTCCCACGCAGAAGTTTAGTAAACAAAATTACAGCACATGGAATTGGGGGGTAATATAGTGCAATGGATTGAGAATTGGTTAACAGACTGAAAAAATAGAGTAGAAATAAACGGGTCCGGCTTGGGGCGGGGGGGTGGGGGGCGGTAGGGGACACTGTTACTAGTTGGGTACCACAAGGATCAGTGCTTGGGCTACAGATGTCCGCAATCTATATAATTGATTTAGATGTGGGGACCAAGTGTAGTTTTTCCAAATTTGCGAATGACACAAAACAAGGATGGAACATAAGTTGTCAGGCAGATGCAAGGAGATTTGGAAAGTTTACATGAATGGGCAAGAACATGGCGGATGGAATAGAATTATTTTTAATTAATGGGATGTGGGCGTTGCTGGTTAGGCCAGCATTTATTGCCCACTGAAAGCATTTAAGAATCAACCACATTGCTGTGGGTCTTGAGTCACATGTAGGCCAGCAGCTTTCCTTCCCTAAAGGGTATTAGTGAACCAAACGGGCATTTACAACAATCGGCAATGATTTCATGGCCACCATTAGACTAGCTTTTAATTCCCGATTTATGAATTCAATTTTCGCTACCTGCTGTGGTGAGATTCGAACCCATGCCCCCCAGAGCATTCGTTTAGGTATCTGGATTACTAATCCAGCGACATTACCACTGTGTCACTGCCTCTCCCACAATATGCATATGTGTGAAGTGCAAGAAACAAATAGGGCCATAGTGCAAAATAATGATAAGACGACTAAAAATGTTCAACAGACAAGCCTAATGGCATCGTGTTTCAATGTGCAGATTATTCACAATAATTAACCGCGCAAATAGATGTAAATGGATACAATAGAACATAGAACATAGAACATAGAACATACAGCACAGAACAGGCCCTTCGGCCCACAATGTTGTGCCGATCCTTTGTCCTCTGTCAAGGACAATTTAATCTATACCCCATCATTCTCCTTTATCCATATACCTATCCAAAAGCCTTTTGAAAGTCCCTAAAGTTTCTGACTCAACAACTTCCCCGGGCAAGGCATTCCATGCCTCGACCACTCTCTGGGTAAAGAACCTTCCCCTGACATCCCCCTTATATCTCCCACCCTTCACCTTAAATTTATGACCCCTTGTAACGCTTTGCTCCACCCGGGGAAAAAGTTTCTGACTGTCTACCCTATCTATTCCCCTGATCATCTTATAAACCTCTATCATGTCACCCCTCATCCTTCTCCTTTCTAATGAGAAGAGGCCTAGAATGTTCAGCCTTTCCTCGTAAGACTTATTCTCCATTCCAGGCAACATCCTGGTAAATCTCCTCTGCACCCTCTCCAAGGCTTCCACATCCTTCCTAAAATGAGGCGACCAGAACTGCACACAGTACTCCAAATGAGGCCTTACCAAGGTCCTGTACAGCTGCATCATCACCTCACGGCTCTTAAATTCAATCCCTCTGCTAATGAACGCTAACACCCCATATGCCTTCTTCACAGCCCTATCCACTTGACTTGCAACTTTCAATGATCTATGCACATAGACCCCAAGGTCTCTCTGCTCCTCCACATGCCCAAGAACCCTACCGTTAACCCAGTATTTTGCATTCATGTTTGTCCTTCCAAAATGGACGACCTCACACTTTTCAGGGTTAAACTCCATCTGCCACTTTTCAGCCCAGCACTGCAACCTATCCAAGTCCCTTTGCAGACGACAATAGCCCTCCTCGGTATCCACAACTCCACCAACCTTTGTATCATCTGCAAATTTACTGACCCACCCTTCGACTTCCTCATCCAAGTCGTTAATAAAAATCACAAACAGGAGAGGACCCAGAACTGATCCCTGCGGCACGCCACTGGTAACTGGGCTCCAGGCTGAGTATTTACCATCTAAGACCACTCTCTGCCTTCTATCAGTTAGCCAATTCTTAATCCAACTGGCCACATTCCCCACTATCCCATGCCTCCTGACTTTCTCCATAAGTCTACCATGGGGGACCTTATCAAATGCCTTACTAAAATCCATGTACACCACATCCACTGGTTTACCCTCATCCACTTGCTTGGTCACCTGCTCAAAGAATTCAATCAGGCTTGTGAGGCAAGACCTACCCCTCACAAAACCGTGCTGACTGTCCCGAATCAAGCAGTGTCTTTCCAGATGCTCAGAAATCCTATCCCTCAGCACCTTTTCCATCAACTTGCCTACCACCGAAGTAAGACTAACTGGCCTGTAATTCCCAGGGTTGTTCCTATTCCCTTTCTTGAACAGGGGCACAACATTCGCCACCCTCCAATCACCTGGTACCACCCCCGTCAGCAGAGAAGATGAAAAGATCATTGCCAGCGGCTCTACAATTTCATCCCTTGCTTCCCATAACATCCTTGGATATACCCCGTCAGGCCCGGGAGACTTGTCTATCTTCAAGTTATTCAAAAACCCCAACACATCTTCCCTCCTAACGAGCACTTCCTCGAGCTTACCAGTCTGCTTCCCACCGTCCTCTTCAGTAATACACCCCTTCTCATTTGTAAATACCGAAGAGAAGTACTCATTCAAAACCTCACTTATCTCTTCCGGCTCAACACACAGTCTCCCGCTATTGTCCTTGACCGGACCAACTACAATATAGTTGTGATTACGGAGACTTGGCCGCAGGGTGACCAAGGATGGGAACTAAACATCCAAGAGTACACAATATTTAGGAAGGACAGGCAAAAATGGAAATGAGGTGGGGTAGCGGTGTTAGAAAAAGAGGAAATCAATGCAATAGTGAGGAAGGATATTATTTCAGAAAATCCTGATGTGGAATCTGTATGGGTGGAAGTCAGAAACACCAAGGGGCAGGCAACGTTGTTGGGGGATTTATATAGACCCCCAAAAGCAGTGATTATGTAGAGGATGGCATTAAACAGGAAATTAGACATAATGCAATAAGGGTGCAACTGACATTACGCGTGAATTGAATCTACATAAACATTGGGCCAACCAAATTAGCAATAATACTGTCGAGGAGGAATTCCTGGAGTGCGTATGTGATGGATCTTTGGACCAATATGTTGAGGAATGAACTGGAAAACAGGCCATCCTAGTCTGGATACTGTGTAATGAGAAATGATTAGTTAACAATCTTGCTGTGCGGGGTCCCTTGGGGAAGAGCGACCATAACGTGATAGAATTCTTTATTAAGATGAGTAGTGAAAGATTTGATTCTGAGACTCGGGTCCTGAATCTAAATAAAGGGAACGATGATGGTATGAGGTGCGAGTTGGCTATGATAAATTGGGGAACGTTACTTTAAGGGTTGACAGTGGATAGGCAATGGTTAGCATTTAAAGAACGCATGGATGAATTGCAGCAATTGTTCATTCCTGTTAAAAGAAATTAGGGATAGTATTAGATCCAAGGAGGAGAAATATAAAATGGCCAGAACAGGGAACAAACCTGAGGATTGGGAGCAGTTTAGAATTCAGCAAAGGAGTACAAAGGGATTGATTATGAAGGGGAAAATCAAGTATGAGAGTAAGCTTGCAGCGAACATAAAAATGGACTGTAAAAGCTTCTATAGATATGTCAAGAGAAAAAGATTAGTGAAGGCAAATGCGGGTCCCTCACAGTCAGAAATGGGGGAATTTATAATGGGGAACAAAGAAATGACAGACCAATTAAATACATACTTTGGTTCGGTCTTTACAAAGGAGGACACGAATTACGTCTCAGAAATGTTGGGGAATACAGGGTCTAGTGAGAAGGAGGAACTGCATGAAATCAGGATTAGTAGGAAACGGTGTTGAGGGAAGTGATCGGATTGAAAGCTGATTAATCCCCGGGGCCCGGTGACCGACATCTCACAGCAGATAAGGAAGTGGCCCTAGAAATATTAGATGCATGGCTGATTATTTTTCAAAATTCTATAGGCTGTGGAAAAGTTCCAACGGATTAGAAGGTAGCTAATGTAACCCCGCTATTTAAGGAAGGAGGTAGATACAAAACTGGGAATTATAGACAGATTGGCCTGACATCAGTAATGAGGAAAATGCTAGAGTCCATTATAACAGATGTAATAACAAAGAATTTGGAAAAAAGTGACAGGGTCAGACAAATTCAGCATGGATTTACGAAAGGGAAATCATGCTGAACAAATCTATTATAATTTTTTGAGGATGTAAATAATAGAATAGATAAGGGCGAACCAGTGGGTGTGCTTTATTTGCACTTTCATACGTCTTTCGGTAAAGTCTCACATAAGAGATTAGCGTGAAAAATAAAAGCACATGTGATTGGGAGTAAGGTACTGACATGGATAGAGAACTAGTTGGCAGACAGGAAACAAACAGGAGGAATGAACGGCTCTTCTTCTGAGTGGCAGTCAGTGACTAGTGGGGTACCGTAGGGATCAGTGCTAGGAACCCAGGTTTTCACAATATATATTAATGATATAGATGAGGGAATTAACTATAATATATCCAAGTTGCAGATGACACAAAACTGGGTGGGAGTGTGAGCTGTGAGGAAGATGCAGAGAAGCTCCAGTGTGATTGGAATATGTTGAGTGAGTGACTGGGCAAATTCATGGCAGATGCAGTATAATGTGGATAAATGTGAGGTTATCCACTTTGGTGGCAAAAACAAAAAGGCATATTATTATCTGAACGGCGATAGATTGGGAAAGGTGGAGATGCAGCGAGACCTTCGTGCCCTTGTGCACCAGTCGCTGAAAAAAAGCATGCAGGTGCAGCAAGCAGTTCAGAAGGCAAATGGTATATTGGCCTTCATAGCGAGAGGATACGAGTGTAGGAGCAAGGATGCCTTGGTGAGACCACATCTAGAGTATTTTGTGCAGCTTTGGTCTCATTATCTGAGGAAGGGTGTTCCTGATATGGAGGGAGTGCAGCGGAATTTCACCAGCCTGATTCCTGGGATGGCAGGACTGGTGAATGA
This sequence comes from Heterodontus francisci, assembly GCF_036365525.1. Taxonomy (NCBI): domain Eukaryota; kingdom Metazoa; phylum Chordata; class Chondrichthyes; order Heterodontiformes; family Heterodontidae; genus Heterodontus; species Heterodontus francisci. The sequence continues at coordinate 53,887,837 of NC_090406.1, read as the reverse complement.
AGAGAGATTGGGTCGATTAGGCTTGTATTCGCTAAAGTTTGGAAGAATGAGAGGGGATCACATAGAAATCTACAGAATTCTCACAGGACTGCACATGATAGATGCAGGAAGGATGTTCCCGATGGCAGGGAGTCCAGGACCGGGGGTCACAGTCTAAGGATAAAGGTTAAGGCATTTAGGACTGAGATGAGGAAGGATTTATTCACCATGAGAGTGGTGACCCTGTGGAATTCTCTGCCACAGAAACTAGTTGAGGCCACATTATTAAATATATTCGAGGCAGAGATAGATATTGCTCATAGGGAAATGCGGTCAAGGGATACCGAGAGAAAATTGAAATAGCGCACTGAGTTTGGATGATCAGCCATGATCTTATTGAATGGCAGAGCAGGCTCGAAGGACTGAATGGCCTATGCCTGCTCCTTTGTTAATGTTTCTTTAATCCACGTTGGTAGAAAAAGAAGCAGAAAGGCAGAGCATTTCTTAAATAGTGAGATGTTGGGAAGTGTTCATGTCCAAAGAGACCTGGGTGTCCTTGTTCACGAATCACGAAAAGTTAGTATGTAGGTGAAGCAAATAATTAAGAAGGCAAATGGCATGTCGGCGTTCTTCGCAAGGGGATTTGAATACAAGAGTAAATATGCATTGATTCAGTTGTATAGCACCTTGCTGTGACTGCACCTGGAGCATTGTGTACTGTTTTGATCTCCTTTTCTGAGGAAGGATATACTTACCATAGAGGGAGTGCAACGCAGGTTCACGAGACTAATCCCTGGGATGGCGAGGTTGCTTTGTGAGGAGAGATTGAGAAAACTGGACGTGTATTCTCTAGAGTTTTGAAGAATGAGAGGTGATCTCATTGAAACTTACAAAATTCTTACAGGGCATGACAGGGTGGATGTGGATAGGATGTTTCCCCGGCTGGTGAGTCTGGAACCAGGCAACATATTATCAGAATAAGGGGCAGGTTATTTAAGACTGAGATGAGGAGTAATTTCTTCACTCAGAGGGTGGTGAATATGTGGAATTATCTACCCCAGAGAGCTGTGGAAGCTCAATCATTGAGCATGTTTAAGACAGAAATCAATTGATGCCTGTACACTAATGACAGCAAGGGTAATGCGGATAGCGAGGAAAATTCACGTTGAGGTAGATGATCAGCATGATCTGTTTGAATCACGGAGCATGCTCAGTGAACCGAATGGCCTACTCCTGCTCCTATTTCCTATATCCTATATTATTTGACTTCATTATTTCTTGCAGTAACTGCATATAAACTTTGTGAGTTCTGAACCAGCACCCTCAAATCCCTCTGAATACCAACATTTTCAAATATTTCTCTGTCCAACAAAATCTACTTTTCTATTCTTCCTGACAAATCGGATCATTTTCACATTCTCCAACAATATTCTCTAATCTGTCAGCTTTCGTTTTGCCAATCACTTAACAAATTTATACTCAAGTGTAGGATCTTTACATCCTCCTCACTCTTTACACTAACACTTCACTTTTCATCATCATAAACTTGTAAACATCACACTCAGTCCCTGCATTTGTTACATTGAAATAGCTCAGCCCCAAGAACTGCTACTTTCAGCTCTCTGCTATTTACACGCTGCCTTCCTGTTTATGTCTGAAGCAATGGGAGCATTTGCTATGATCTTGAGTTGTTGAGATCAATGGTGAGTCTGGAATGCTATGATGTTACTGATCAGAAAAATAAGTGCTGTTCCTCGAGCTTCCATTGAGCTTCAGTAGAACAATGTAAGGAGGTCGAGGACAGAGAGATCAGAGTGGGATTGAAGCAGAGAAATAAAATTAGTCTTTTGAACTGTCTGTCTAAAAGAAGCTCCAGGAGCAGCACGTCATCCTACTATTAGACACTTTACAGCATTACCGAATCAACATTGAATTCAATAATTTCAGATCATAACCACTGCTCTCATTGCTACAGAAAGCAATTGCAGGTAATGAATCTGATTTTGTCATCACCAGCTCTTCTAAACCCATCCTTTGTTTCTTTTATTGTTCATTCCCATCTCCTTCTGACTCGCACAATCATCACTTCTGTCATTTCCTTCATCCTTCTTTCTGCCCTATCACAATCCTTCTTTTATTTCTTCCCCTTCCTCCTTTGCTGCAGTTGTTTGAAACCTGTCTTCTGAACTCTGACAGGGAATGTTGTTTCTCCTGGATGTCTCATGTGGTGGTGGGAGGAACTTGGAAGGCGCCATGTGTCACAAAGTTAGAATTTATGAAGCAGTGTCTCAGATACCTCGGGCAAAGGAAGGGTCATCACCTTTTGTCACAGCGAGAGCACATCTGATCAGAAAACTCTGTGGCTGAATCATGTCTGGAGCTCGGTTACCTTTATACCAGATGTGTGTCTGAATAAATAGAATCTCCACACAATCAAGATTGTCGTCTGCCAATGCCTAGTGGAAAATATTCACAGCTTGCTGTGTGTGATTCCCTTATTTGTGCGTTTGTACAACGTTTGTGGAAAGACGGAGATCTGAAAGATGTATAGGGAAAGCTCCAAATGTATCTTCAAGATTCCTGCTCACTCATACAGAGATAAAACTCACCCATTCAGAAAGAACCCAGAGATGATGAAACAATGGTACACATAGGCAATTTTGTGCAGTTCAGGGAAAGCAAGAGATTGTGCTTTGGCTTTGTGGCTTACTTGGTTAAAGCGCCTGTATAGTAAATAGGAGTTCTCAGCGGGACCTTACTTTAATTCAGGATATTAGAGTAATTTGTGAACTTAAGCAGCACAACAAGACACAGCAGAATCTCTGTATGTTCAGGGAAGGATTTCAGAATGACCGGTTGAAATTGTCCCTTCTTGTACAAGCCATTCGCCCAAGAACATCTTGATAAAATGTACTTGCAAGACCACAGTTTTGTTCGTGGCTCTTCCAAATATATTTGCGGAAAGTGGCCACTGACACTGAGAAACTATCCCTCGTGTATCACTACTGGAAAAAAAGTGGGAATTGTTCTATTGAACAATTGTAAATGAAAGCTTTAACATTGAGGCTTTGTAAGAAAAAGACAATAGGGCAATCGAAAAGCAGAAGGTCAGCGATAGAATTCAAAATCCATCAAGGGAAATAAGAGGAAGAGAGTTGAAAGCAATTTACTGTCAGAATACTGTAACAGGAAGCTGTTAAATACTAACATTGCAGACATCACTAAAGTTAGTGTCTGTGATTAAACTGTTTTTGATTCTCTTTAAAATACTGGATGGTCAATGTTTACATCAGGGCGGGACAATGTGTCCTTACCTTATTTGTGAAAATTACTTCATTTTCAATGTTATCAGCAACATAAAATTTGCAATTGTTTACATATTGTTAAACGGCAGCTCGCAAACATTTTAAAGAGTTGCGTTCATGCCTTTGCCAGCGTTTTATGGCACAAATAAAGTTTTCCCTTGAAATTAACAAAATGCAAATGAACTGGCATTTCATTGCAAGTTTTTCATCTCTACCTAGAAAGTGGAAATATGAGAGAGAGAGAGAGAGAGAGGGAGAGAGGGAACTCCCGTCCCTATATGAAATTTGTTGGCAGTCGATATATAATTTGCTGTTCCATATCGTCTCACTGCCTTTCAGCTTGAGGACTGGCTTCTCATCAAAGATTTCCAGTTTAAAGAGGAATTTGTAAGTCGAACATTGAGACACTAAACGGTGGGGAATGTGTTCACTTGCTGATTCCTCACCATCTCCGTACTCTCAATTACTCGAAGCACTTTGCAATCACAGGTAGGAACAAACATCTGACTGCAGCACTTGATAGCTCTGCCCACCTTCTTAAACTGGTATTAAGATAGCTTGAGCTTAGAATAACTTCCTTCAGTTACAGTTAGTTAAGGAGTGTGGGAAGAACAGCAAGTTTCCAGAGCAGCATTAAAGGCAGCCCTGCTGCAGCAATCTGTGCTGATATATTGGGATGGGGGCCTGCTGGACAGCAGCTGTTTTAATACATTAACATTCTAACAGCTCATTAACTGTAGGAATGGGACTTTGCAGCACTTTAGGAGACAGGTAGAAATAACAAAATCATGTCAGTCTCAAATGCTCAGCTTATTGAGAACAGCATATCATTGTTTCAGTATCACTACCTCCTGAGTGAAACAGTGGATCCAGTATGTTCTTGGGATAATTGTTGTTTTGGGGTTACTGGCAGAATATTTGCAAGAGAGAATGGGGATAATTTAATCCAAAGAGATAAAGCACGATTAGATATTAACATCATTAGATTTTGGCAATAATTGCAAAAGTCTCATAAAATTAAAGCTTTGCTCCGAATTGGGGTCAATATTTGAATTGCTGGTGGCACGTGCACATTCCAATTTCACTCTTTCGCTGACTAACTCAAACTGACTTTTCTGACTTTGAAACTCTAATTCCAATTTCCGTATGGCAAGTTCTGCTGGTATAATTTTCTCATTCTCATGTTCCATACCTGTTTGTTCTGTTTCTGGAACAATATTAAAACGACCAGCTAGAGTTTTAAGGCTTTCAGGCTTCCTTGCTTTCGGCTTTAGTGACTCCTACCTGGTTAGCTACAGTCTTTAGGTCCTCAACTGTTAATACACTTAATTCACCCCAAGATGATTCTCCCTGCTCTCAAACACTTTGGCATCACACGTCTTAAGTGTTTATAACCGTAAATATATGAGAAAATCTGCTGCTGTTTAAAAATAATTTTAGGAATCAATGTTCGTCCAGTTTCCAAATCACTCATCTAAACTAATGTTTCAGACACTGGACGAGCCTCCAACTGGTTATGGGCAAAAGGGGAGATTAAAGGGCTGGTTTTCCCTTTTGCACCTCACAGCTGACTGTGTTTTTAAAAAGTATTTTACCTACGGACAAATGACAGGTTGTTGCATATGTTTAAAGGAAAGATAAATGTTTATTCTATAACACCTGAAAGTAGATGCATCTTCACTTCCTCTCATATGCATGCAGACACAAAAGTGCACACGCACTCATGCACACAGACACACACACACAAACATAAAAAAGCATTAGAGATTAAAACTAAAGGAGAGTAGGTCTGATGGTTTTAAAACAGTTTGCTGGAAAACTCGCTTTCTCCGTGGTGAGGACTCAAAAAAGTGCAGGACTCTTTCATTTGCCTTTTCAATTTCCGGTTCATGAAAGAAATAATAAAAAAAAACTTGCAGGTTTCAGAGGAAGGATGTGCTGTTGCAGACTTCTTTTGCTGTACCTCAGTCTCAGTTCAATAGCGAAAGCCTGGTTCGATCTCCCAGGTATGGAGTTCAAGGCCAACTCCTGTCTCTGCCTATATGTAGTTTAAAGATGGCAGGGTCCTTCCTCTTCCTTGGAATAGATGGAATTTTCACTTTTGAACTAAAGTGAATTGAATTCAATGCTGATTCCGCTCTGATTCTTGCAGAACACACTTCCGTTTCACTTCCTTGTAGCCGTTCTCGACCCTCTCACCTGATTGATCAGTTTGGATCCGGGCTACTTTGGTGAGACACAAGTCTGCCTGGGCAATCTCAAGCGCTCACCACATAGTTCTCAATTTCTCCCTGTGTGGTGTGGTACTCATGTACCCATTCTGTCATGAAACAATTAGAAAGAAATGCCCAGGCTCCATTGCCAGCCAAGTGGTTCATTAGGCGATCTCACACCCCTCGAGCCAGTTACACAGGAACAGGTGGAGGCCATTCAACCACTCACGTCCGTCTGCTGTACATGCTGTCAGTGCATGGTTAATGTGGTGAAAAGCAAACTGTGGCCATCGTCCATCTGGGCCTTGAGCTATAGGTTCGCATGTTAAGATAGAGAGAACGAGGCCAATTGGCGCTCAAACTCTGCAGAGTCCTTCGTCATCTCATTGGCAAGATTCTTCAGCTGGACCTGGGCAGGAAAGAGGGAAGGAGAGACAACAGAGCAAGACAGGGTAAACCAGCGACAGAAAGAAATTCACTCTCCCACACAATGTCTGACCAACCAGAGCAAACACAGCAACAGGAGGAAGCCATTCCGCCCCACAAGTCTGTTACAGAGGAACAGGAGGAGGCTATTCGGCCCCTCAAGTCTCTTACACAGGAACAGGAGAAGGATATTCAGCCCTTCGAGTCTGTTATATGGGAACAGGAGGAGGTCTTTCAGCTCATTCTCAAGCCTGCTTCTAACCGCATCAGGAGGTCATACATCCCCTTTTCGAGAAGTTTGTATTGGCATGCTCCTGTTGTGTGACTGGGTCTCACTACCACTCAAGCTGGAGTAACACAGGACTGGTTTGTGCTGGCAATTTCCAGATGTGTGAGTGAGCTCGGTACCATCCCAGCTCGGTTTAACGTAGCCCTGGTTTGAAATGGCCCTTTCCTGGTGAGTGAGTGTGTCGCAGTACCACTCCAGATGGATTAACAGAGGCCCAGTTGGATTTGGCGCTTTCCTGTTTATGACTAGGACTGACTACAACTCAAGAAGTGATAAAGAAAGGCCTGGTTTTAATTGGCCCTAATCTGGAGAGTGAGTTGGTCTCAGTTCCACTCCAGCTTGGATTAACACAAGCCTTCTATGAACTGGTCCTTCCCTGGTGCGTTAATGGGGTTCAGGTTCACTTCAGCTGGTATTGACACAAGCCTGGTTTGAACTGGCCCTTTCCTGGTGTGTGAATGGGACTCAGCAACCCTTGAAATAGGATTAACACAGCCCTGTTTTGAATTGGCACTGTACTGTTATGTAAGTGGGACTCAGCATTAGTCCCACTGGGATTAACACCGGCCTGTCTTGAACTGGCCCATTTCTGGTATGTGAATGGGACTCAATACCAATCCTGCTGGAATTATCACAGAGCTGGTTTGAATTAGCCCTTTCCTGGTGTGAGAGTGGGGCTCAGTACCACTCCATATGGGATTAATACAAGCCTGTTTTAAATTAGCCGTTTTCTGGTGTGTGAATGGGACTCATTAACATGCCAGCTGGGAATAACACAGACCTGGTTTAAATTGTCTCTTTCCTGGTGTGTGAGTGGGACTCAATACCACGCCAGCTGGGAATAACAAAGGCATGGTTTAAATTAGTGCTTTTCTGGTTTGTGACAGAGACTCAGTATGACTCTATTTGGGATTAAAACTGGTCTGGTTTCAATGGGCCCTTTCCTGATGTCTGAGTGGGATCAGTGCCACTCCAAACGGAAATAACACAGCCCTGTTTTCAATTGGACCTCTCCTGATGTGTGTGTTGGACCCGGTGCCACCCTAGGTGGGAATAACACAGGGCTGGCTTAAACTGACTATTTTCAGATGTATGAGTGGGGCTCAGTACCAGACCAGTTCGGTTTAACGCAGTCCTGGTTTGAATTGGCCCTTTCCTGGTGTGTGAATTGGATGCACTACCAGTCCAGATGGGATTAGCATAGGCCTGGCTTGGATTGGCCCATTCCTGTTATGTGAGTGGGGTTCAGTACCACTCCAGCTGGAATTAACGCAGGCCTGGCTTGATATTGCCCTTTCCTGGTGTTTGAGTCAAACTGAGTTCCACTCAACTGGGATTAAGACAGGCCTCGTTTGAATTGGCCCTTTCTTGGTGTGTGAGTGGATCTCAGGACCACTCAGCTGGGATTAACACAAGTGGTATCAGTACCACTCAGGCAGAGATAACTAAATGCCTGGTTTGATATTGGTGCTTCGTTGGCGTATGAGTGGGACTCAGTACCACTCCAGCTGGGATAAACAATGGGCAAGCATGGGCGTTGTCAATATGGATTTATGAATGGGAAATCATGTTTGACGAAGCAGTTGGACATTTTTGAGGATGTTACAAACAGAATTGACAAAGCAGAGTCGGTGGATGTTGTAGATTTGAATTTTCCGTTGGCTTTTGATAACGTTCCCCACAGGAGGTCTGTTAGAAAAATTAAAGCATATTGGATTGGAGGTAATATACTGTCCTGGATTAGGGATTAGTTAACAGGCAGAAAGCAGAGAGTAGGAATAAATGGGCCATTTTCGCCTTGGCAGGCTGTGACTAGTGAGGTACCCCAAAGATCAGTGCTTGTGCCCCAGTTGTTCACAGTATATATCAAAAATTTGGATGTGGGGACCAAATATCGTGCTTCCAAGTTCGTGCATGATTCAAATTCACGTGGGAATGCGTGCTGTGAGGAAGGTACAACGCGACTTCAAAGGGAATTGGACAGACTTAGTGGGTGGTCAAGAACGTCGCAGATGGAATATAATGGGGAAAAATGTGAGGTTATCCACTTTGGTTGGAGGAATAGATGTGCACAATATTTCTTACATGGTAAGAGATTAGAAAGTGTCAATGTACAAAGGGACCTGGGTATTCTTGTCAATAAGTGACTGAAAGTTAACATGCAGGTGCAGCAAGCAATTAGGAAGGCTAATGGTATATTAGCCTTTATCACAAGAGGATTTGAGTACAGGAGTAGTGAAGTCTTCTTCAGTTTTATAGAACCTTGGTCAGACCACACCTGGAATACTGTGTGCTGTTTTGGTCCCCTTACGTTAGGAAGGATATTATTGCCATAGAGGGAATGCAGCAAAGGTTCAGGAGACGTGCTCCCGGGATGGCGGGACTCTATTAAGAGACATTGGAGAAAATGGGCCATTATTATCTGGAGTTTTGAAGAATGGTAGGTTATCTCTTTGAAGCCTACAAAATGCTTAGCCAGGGTAGATGCAGCTAAAATGTTTCCCCTGGTTGGGGAGTCGAGAACCAGGAGACACAATATCGAAATAAGGGGCAAGCCACTTAGGGCAGAGATGAGGAGAAATTTCTTTACTCTTTAATCTTTGGAATTCTCTACCCCAGAGGGCTGTGGAAGCTCAGTCATTGAATCTGTTTAAAGCAGAGATTGACAGATTTCTAAACACAAATAACATCCATTGAGTTTCTGTCCCCTCTGCCCTCTTCCCGCTCCCCAGAGATCCTTTCCCTGTGTCCCGGAGCTCCTGTCCCCAGACCCAGAGGTCCTGGCAAGTCCCAATGAGATCCTGGGACCTCTGCTCTTTACTGCTGCCCGCTCCCCAGACATCCTTCCCTCTGCCCCGGACCTCCTTTCCCCATCCCCGAGTTTCTGTCCCCCTCCCAATGACATCCTGCTCCCTCCTCTGCACCGGCCTCTTGGCTCCGCACTGTTCTTCAGGTCTATGCCAAGGAAGCAGAAAATTGACAGAAAATACTATCAAGCCAAGAGCAGATGTAATATAAACAGAGCATTCTGGAAATACTCAGCAGGTCTGGCAACATCTGAGGGAGAGGGCAATGTGAACGTTTCGGGTCGATGACCTTTTATCCCAGTTCTGATGAATAGTCATCAGTCTGAAACATTAAGTATGCTTCTCCCTCCACAGATGCTGCCAGAACTGCTGAGTATCTCCGGAATGTTCTGGTTTTATATCAGATTTCCAGCATCCACAGTATTTTGTCTTCTGGAGAGACTTCAGGTTGACAGCTCCGTATAGGCACATCTGCAGGTGCATCTGTTGGAAAGATATAACGAATGGTGCGCCACAGGGATTAATGCTGGGGACTAAATATTTTCCAAATTATATAGATAAATTGGATGAAGGGTCTGAAGGTATGGTTGCTAAATTTGCTGATGGCTCAAAGATAGGTAGGAAAGTAAGTTGTGAAGAGGGTATAAGGAGGCTCCAAAAGGATATAGATAGGTTAAGTGAATGGGCAAGGATCTAGCAAATGTATATAATGTGGAAATATGTGAAATTGTTCATTTTGGTAGGAAGAATACAAAACAAAATTCTCCAGATGGTGAAAGATTGCAGAGCTCTGAAATGCAGTGGGATCCGGGTGTCATAGTGCATGAATCGCAAAAGGTTAGCATGCATGTACAACAAGCAATTAGGAAAGCTAATAGAATGTTATCATTTATTGCGAGGGGAATTGAATACAGAAGTCGGGAGATTATGCTTCATTTGTACAGGGCATTGGTGAGATCACAACTGGAGTACTGTGGACAGCATTAATTGCTTTATTTAATGAAGAATATAAATACATTGGAAGCAGTTCAGTGAAGGTTTATTAGACCAATACCTGGAATGGGCAGGTTGTTTTATGAAGAAAGGATGGACATCCTAGGCTTGTATTTGCTGGCGTTTCGAAGAGTAAGAGGCGACTTGATTGAAACATAAGATTCTGAGGGGTCTTGACAGGGTGGATTTGGAAAGGAGCTTTCGCCTTGTGGGAGAATCCAGAACGAGGGGTCACTGTTTAAAAATAAGGGATCTCGCATTTAAGACAGAGATGAGGAGGTTTTTTTCTCTCAGAGGGTGGTGAGCCTTTGCAAATGTCTTCCTCACAAAACTGTGGCAAAAGAGAATTTGAATATTTTTTAAGGCAGAGGTAGATAGATCCTTGATAAGCAATGGGGCCAAAGGTTTTCGCGGGTAGGGAGGAATGTGAAGTTGAGATTACAATCAGATCAGCCACGAACGTATTGAATGGTGGAGTAGGTTCGAGGGGCCGAGTGGCCTACTCCTGCTCCTAATTCTTATGTTCGTATGAAACACGTAAATGTGCAGAAGCATTGTCAGAAAACATTTCATTGTCCTAGAGTGTTTAATGTAAACAGTTTAATCCTGGGTTGCTGTGCAGGTCACAAACTAATTCACACCGGATTCAGTCAAACAAATCCTCCACCTCCTTTAAAACGTCCCAGTTCGTCTCTCTGACCCGATAACAGGCAGTTCCACAATGCGGGACTGAACAAAACCTCAACTCTATTAAACAGTCCCACCTCCATTCTCTGGCACATTGGGATAGAGTGATGGATACAGGCAAACAAAGGCAGACAGTGATGCCGAAATAAAGAAAGGAAGTGAGAAGAATACATAGAGAAAGAGAAAGGGGGAGACAGGTAGGGAGTCAGGGAAAGAGAGAGAGAGGGAGGAAAACAGTAAAACAGAGGAAGAGGAGAGAGAGACAAACAGACAAGCAGCGAGTTTGTGTGAGAGAGAAAGAGATGGAGAGAGCGAAGGACAGAATGAGAGCCTGACACAGAGTGAGGGAAAGACTTGGAGAGGAACAGACAGGCAGGAAATGTGAGAGAGAGAGATGGAGAGAGGGAAGGACGGAATGAGAGCCTGACACAGAATGAGGGAGACAGATTGAAGAGGGACAGACGGGCAGGGAGTGTGTCCGGGAGATATATGGACAGCAGTTTAGCTGACTTACAGGGAAAATCTGAGGCGGGCAGGCACCATCGGTCAGTAGGCCAGTTGGCCAGCATGCTCCTACCTGTGATCCATTTACCAGAGGCGAGTTAGCTGGGTGTGGTAGAGTGAACCAGTCAGACACAGCCGATTGAGGTAATAATGGCACGTCTCACACACACTGCTGGTGGCTGACTGGTATTTTCCTGTCTGCTTCCCATATCGATGCGTCATCTGTGGACCAGCCAGCTATCTGTAGGCGGCCTCCCGGCGGTAGACTGGCGGTTCTTGGCGTTGGCGATGGGTGGTGTTGGGGGGTTGCGGTAGGATGGCTCTCCAGGTCGGCTTAAAGACCAGGTAGGCCTATACACACTCCTCGCCTGCTTGGCTTCATCCACCTTGAAGAGGGGTGCTCCATCTACAATGCTGGCCCAGCAGCTGTGGTCATTTGTTTTTTTATAATTTAACATTTTAACAAGTTGTAGAGAGGCTGTCTCAAGATAGCAGCGCCCTCTCCATCATTTACATGATGAGTTTTGTGCAGGCTAGGGAGGCAGCCTTCATGTTGAGATATTTTCGCAGTCCCCAGCCTGCCTCAGCAGCGCCCACCTCTCCTGGGAGCCCTCCCTGTCCTTTATTGCACGAGGAGCTCGGGCACTGCAAATTAGGAAGCCAGATCCCGTGAATATTGCTCCACTGGTCTCGCTGCGGACAAGTGTGCATTCATGTCCCCATTTTGTGCAGACATCAGAGTCCCATAACACAGGGACAATCCAGTCCAGAGGGTCAGAGACAGACAGAGGGAAAGACAAATGAAGCTGTCTGGGTTTAATATTAAGTGTGAGCTCTCGGTGAACTGACCTATGCTACTGGGTCCTGTTCGTTTCCCTATCCCTGAGTGGGGCCTGTAAACGGGATCACATATTATCAAACTGCTGTAAAGCTCCCATCAAGGACTCAGAGTTCAAGGTTTCAAATGAACACAACGGGTCTCCTGGTCATACCAGTTATATTGTGGTCTGTTCTGGATTCACATGGAACAGATTGACAGACCTCTGCACGTGTCACCGCCTCAGCTAGTGAAATAAATTGGTGATCTGGGCTGTTTCTGGCTGGAAGGGGTCCCAGTTTCAATGGCAAAGCCTTGGTCTGCACCCCCTCTCCCCCCCCCCCCCCCCCCCTCTCTCTCTCTCTCTATCTCTATCTATCTCCCTCTCCAGGGGAAGAGCCATCTCTCCCAGTCTGGTCTATGTTTTGTTTTTTTTTCCGCCACTCTCAATGTCTCTCTCTCTCAATCTCAGCTCTTTTGGTCATTTGCTTTTGAAGCGGGATTTCTTTGCAATGTGACTTTGTTGAGAGATTGTCAGTGTAACTGAGAAAGAAAGCTCTGGGATCTACCTTTTCTTATGAATCCCTCGCTTTGATTTATCCAGTTTCTCTTTTCTCCTCTCCTCTTGGGACATTTACTTGTTTGAAAACTGTAATGATAAGATGTGAAGAAAGTGAGAGTGTTTTGGGATGAGGAATTTTAATGGACAGGATCTTCCCCTTCCTTGCACAGAGGACTTCACCCTGAGACAGCATCCAATGGGTTTCTCTGTGTTTGTGTCTGTTTATTACACTGCGGGTGAATTTTCTTTCAAAGAGCCTGGGATAAGATGCCTCGGTTAAACGTGCTCCTGTTGGATTTCAGCCCTTGTGTTGTAAAGTGGTTTAAAGCTTTGGTTAATTTAGACTGGACCTTTCAATGTGGCACAAACATGTTAATTCACGATGCAGGATAGGAAGTGTCCACCCCTACAGACAGGAGATTGAAGTCATCAAAGAGAACTGGTGTGAAAATTCATTTTCATGTAATTCCAGAATTATGCTTCTATTTCTGGGCAATGTAATGAATTCTCTGGTAATGTAATATGTATGCCAGCCATTTGAAAATGAGATCAATCTGCAATGGTCACTGAAAGTGTTATCTGTCTGCGGCAGCGAATTTATGTGATATAAAGTGTTAAAAATGATTATAAAGTATTATAAGGGAATCGAAAGGGTCATCAAGTGTTATAAACTGTTATAAATGGTTACAAAGGATGATAAAGATTGATGAAGATTTCTAAAGGATTATAAAGAATCATAAACGGTAAGAAGGATTATAGGTGAACATAAAGGTTTATGAAGTGGTATAATGTATTATAAAGAATTATGAAGGATTATGAACAGTTTCAAAGAAATATGAAACAGTCGAATGAGGTAAAAATGGTTATAACATAGACTAAAAGGGTTATAATTGGTTATTAAGTATTCTAAAAAGTTATATTGGGTTATAAAAGGCCACAAATGATTATAAAGTGTTCTGAAGCACTATGATGATAATTGGTTAAGAATGGTTAATGTATGAGACTGAATAACAAACTGGAACAAAGGATCATTTAAGGATTTGAAGTGTAATAAAGGATTATAAAGTGTAAACATTGTTATGAAGGTTCATAAAGGACTAGAAAGGATTTGAAGAGATATGAAGGTTTATGAGTGATTATAAAGATGGTCAAGGATTATAAAGATGATATGATATTATAAATATTATTTCATTTTAAGAAGTATTATAAAGTGTTCCAAAGGATTGTGATGGTTTATAACAGTTTATAAAATAATATAAAGCATTCTGAAGTATTATAACGATTGTGAAGTGTAACAATGTACAACAAATCTTATGAAGCATTTTTAATGATTACAAAGGATGATGAAGGGATTTGAAAGATCATAAAGGATTGTAAATGGTTATAAAGGAGTATACAGGATTTTAGTATTATAATGCTCTGGCGATGTGGAATGTGCATGGGTAGAGCTGAGAAGCACTAAGGGGCAAAAAACGCTAGTGGGGGTTGTATATCGACACCCAAACTGTAGTGGTGATGTTGGTAATGGCATTAACAGGAAATTAGAGATGCATGCGATGAAGGAACATCTGTAATTATGGGTGATTTTAATCTGCATATAGATTGGGCAAATTATACAGATTGGGCAAATTAAATTAGTCAAAATACCATAGAGAAGGAATTCTTGGAGCGTATAGTGGATGGTTTTCTGGACCAATACGACGAGGAACCAACGAGAGAACAGGCTATCCTAGACTGGGTATTGTGTAATGAGAGAGAAATAATTGGCAATCTCTGCGAGACCCCTTGGCGACGAGCAACCATAATATGATAGAATTCTTCATCAAGATGGAGAGTGACGTAGTTGATTCTGAGACAAGAGTCCTGAATCTTAGAAAAGGAAACTACGAAGGTATGAGGTGCGAGTTGGCCATGACAGATTTGGAAATGTTACTTAAAGGGATGATGGTGGATAGGCAATGACAAACATTTAAAGAGCTAATGGATGAACTGCAACAATTGTTTATCCCTGTGTGGTGCAAAAGTAAAACGGGAAAGGTAGCCAAACCAAGGCTTACAAGGGAAATTAGAGATAGCATTAGATCCAAGGAAGAGGCATATAAATTGGCCTTGAAAAACAGCATAACTAAGGATTGGAAGCAGTTTAGAATTCAGCAAAGGACGACCAAGGGATCTATTGAGAAGGGGGAAACAGAGTATGAGGGCAAGCTTGCGCAGAACATAAAAAACACTGACTGTAAAAGTTTCTATGGATTTGTGAAGAGAAAAAGATTGGTGAAGCAAAATGTAGGGCCCTTATCGTTAGAAACAGGGGATTGCGATCTGGGGAATAAAGTAATGGCTGACCAACTAAATACATACTTTGGTTCTGTCTTCAGAAAAGAGGACACAAATATCATAACAGAAATGTTGTTGAACACAGGGCTTAGTGAGAGAGAGGAACTGAAAGAAATGAATATTAGTAGAGAAATGGTGTGGGGGAAATTGATGGGATTGAAGGCCGATAAATCCCCAGGGCCCGATGGTATGCATCCCAGAGCACTTACAGAAGTTACCCTAGAAATAGTGGATGCATTGGTGGTCATCTTCCAGGATTCTATAGGCTCTGGAACAGTTCCTACAGACTGGAGGGTAGCTACTGAAACCCTACTATTTAAAAAGGGAGGTAGAGCGAAAGCAGGGAATTATAGACCAGTCAGCCTGACGTCGGTAGTAGGGAAAATTCTAGAGTCCTTTATCAAATATTTTTCGCAGAGCACTTAGAGAACAGTGGTAGAATCGGGCGGAGTCAGCATGGATTTATGAAAGAGAAATCATGCTTTGTAAATGGACTAGAATTCTTCGAGGATGTAACTAGTAGGGTTGATTAGGGGAAGCCAGTGGATGTGGTTTATCTGGACTTTCAATAGGTTTTCGACAAAGTCCCACATAAAAGATGAGCATGCAAAATTAAAGTGCAGGCGATTGGGGGCAGTGTATGGCGGTGGATAAAAAGCTGGTTGGCGGACAGGAAACAAAGAGTAGGGATAAATGGGTATTTTTCCAAATGGCAGGCAGTGACTAGTGGAGTACCACAGGGATTGGTGCTGGGACGCAAGCTATTCACAATATACATTAATGATTTAGATGAGGGAACTAAATGTAATATCTCCAAATTTGCAGATGACACAAAACTGGGTGGGAGGATGAGTTGTGAAGAGGATGCAGAGAGGCTTCATGATGATTTGGACAAGCTGAGTGAGTGGGTTAATATATAGCTGGGAAGGTCAGTTTAAAGTAAATTTAATTTCCTTTTGTTTTCGGCGGAGACCAGGGGGCTGCTGGGTAAGTAGAACCCTATATATTTGGGCCGTTTAAAATAACTTGCCTTTCATTGCAGCAGCTTTTTCGGGAGCAGAGAGTGCGAGCAAGTGAGCAGCTGGGAAGGTCAGTTTAAAGTAAATTTAATTTCCTTTTGTTTTCGGCGGAGACCAGGGGGCTGCTGGGTAAGTAAAACCCTATATATTTGGGCCGTTTAAAATAACTTGCCTTTCATTGCAGCAGCTTTTTCGGGAGCAGAGAGTGCGAGTGAGTGAGCAGCTGGGAAGGTCAGTTTAAAGTAAATTTAATTTCCTTTTGTTTTCGGCGGAGACCAGGGGGCTGCTGGGTAAGTAAAACCCGATATATTTGGGCCGTTTGTGAACCCGAGACACTACACCTGTAGTGTCTCCCACCCGCCCTCCTCCTCTAACCAAAAAAAAGGACTCGGCGATGTGTAGATAAGGTAAGGCTTTTTCTATTTCTCTTTTTTTTTTATCGTGTGATTGGTAAAATTTCGTTCCTTTTTCATTTAACTAAGTTTAAGCTTCAGATTAAAAATGGCAGGAGATCTCAGACCAGTGACATGCTCCTCTTGCTCAATGTGGGAGCTCACGGAAAAGGCTGATGTCCCTGACTCCTTCACGTGCAGGAAGTGTGTCCAGCTGCAGCTCTTGTTAGACCGCATGACGGCTCTGGAGCTGCAGATGGACTCACTTTGGAGCATGCGCGATGCTGAGGAGGTCGTGGATAGCACGTTTAGTGAATTGGTCACACCGCAGATTAGGATTGCTGAGGGAGAAAGGGAATGGGTGGACCAAAAGGCAGAGAAAGGGCAGGAAGGCAGCGCTGGTGTCCCCTGCGGTCATCTCCCTCCACAACATGTATACCGTTTTGGATACTGTTGAGGGAGATGGCTCACCAGGGGAAGGCAGCAGTAGCCAGGTTCATGGCACCGTGGCTGGCTCTGCTGTTCAGAAGGGCGGGAAAAAGTGTGGAAGGGCTATAGTCACAGGGGATTCGATTGTAAGGGGAGTAGATAGGCGGTTCTGTGGTCGAAAACGAGACTCCCGAATGGTATGTTGCCTCCCAGGTGCACGGGTCAGGGATGTCTCAGATCTGCTGCAGAACATTCTGAAGGGGGAGGGTGAACAGCCAGTTGTCGTTGTGCACATAGGCACCAATGATATAGGTAAAAAACGGGATGAGGTCCTACAAGCAGAATTTAGGGAGTTAGGAGCCAAGTTAAAAAGTAGGACCTCAGAGGTAGTAATCTCAGGATTGCTACCAGTGCACCTGATAGTCAGAGTAGAAATGAAAGAATAGTCAGGATGAATACATGGCTTGAGAGATGGTGCAGGAGGGAGTGGTTCAGATTTTTGGGTCATTGGGACCGGTTCTAGGGGAGGTGGGACTATTACAAATTGGACGGTCTACACCTGGGCCGGACTGGAACCAATGTCCTTGGGGGTGCTTTTGCTAACGCTGTTCGGGAGGGTTTAAACTAATATGGCAGGGGGATGGGAACCAAATGAGGTCAGTGGAGAGGAAGGATGTAGTAACTAAAGCCTGTAAGGAACTAGATAATGAAGTCAGTGTGACTAAGGGGAAGAGTAGGCAGGGAGCAGATGATGAAAGTAAAGGGACTGGTGGTCTGAGGTGTATTTGTTTTAATGCAAGAAGTGTAGTAGGTAAGGCAGATGAACTTAGGGCTTGGATTAGTACCTGGGAGTATGATGTTATTGCTATTACTGAGACTTGGTTGAGGGAAGGGCATGATTGGCAACTAAATATCCCAGGATACCGATGCTTCAGGCAGGATAGAGAGGGAGGTAAAAGGGGTGGAGGAGTTGCATTACTGGTCAAAGAGGATATCACAGCTGTGCTGAAGGAAGGCACTATGGAGGACTCGAGCTGTGAGGCAATATGGGCAGAACTCAGAAATAGGAAGCGTGCGGTAACAATGTTGGGGCTGTACTACAGGCCTCCCAACAGCAAGCGTGAGATAGAGGTACAAATATGTAAACAGATTATGGAAAGCTGTAGGAGGAACAAGCTGGTGGTGATAGGAGATTTTAATTTTACCAACATTGACTGGGATTCACTTAATGTTCGAGGTCCAGATGGAGCAGAATTTGTAAGGAGCATCCAGGAGGGTTTTCTAGAGCAATATGTAAATAGTCCAACTCGGGAAGGGGCCATACTGGACCTGGTGTTGGGAAATGAGCCGGGCCAGGTGGTTGACGTTTCAGTAGGGGACTACTTTGGGAATCTTATCTTTTGGGCCTCCTTAACTCGAGAGACAATGGATACGCGCCTGGAGGTGGTCAGTGGTTTGTGAAGCAGCGCCTGGAGTGGCTATAAAGGCCAATTCTGGAGTGACAGGCTCTTCCACAGGTGCTGCAGAGAAATTTGTTTGTTGGGGCTGTTGCACAGTTGGCTCTCCCCTTGCGCCTCTGTCTTTTTTCCTGCCAACTACTAAGTCTCTTCGACTCGCCACAATTTAGCCCTGTCTTTATGGCTGCCCGCCAGCTCTGGCGAATGCTGGCAACTGACTCCCACGACTTGTGATCAATGTCACACGATTTCATGTCGCGTTTGCAGACGTCTTTATAACGGAGACATGGACGGCCGGTGGGTCTGATACCAGTGGCGAGCTCGCTGTACAATGTGTCTTTGGGGATCCTGCCATCTTCCATGCGGCTCACATGGCCAAGCCATCTCAAGCGCCGCTGACTCAGTAGTGTGTATAAGCTGGGGATGTTGGCCGCTTCAAGGACTTCTGTGTTGGAGATATAGTCCTGCCACCTGATGCCAAGTATTCTCCGAAGGCAGCGAAGATGGAATGAATTGAGACGTCGCTCTTGGCTGGCATACGTTGTCCAGGCCTCGCTGCCGTAGAGCAAGGTACTGAGGACACAGGCCTGATACACTCGGACTTTTGTGTTCCGTGTCAGTCTGCCATTTTCCCACACTCTCTTGGCCAGTCTGAACATAGCAGTGGAAGCCTTACCCATGCGCTTGTTGATTTCTGCATCTAGAGACAGGTTACTGGTGATAGTTGAGCCTAGGTAGGTGAACTCTTGAACCACTTCCAGAGCGTGGTCGCCAATATTGATGGATGGAGCATTTCTGACATCCTGCCCCATGATGTTCGTTTTCTTGAGGCTGATGGTTAGGCCAAATTCATTGCAGGCAGACGCAAACCTGTCGATGAGACTCTGCAGGCATTCTTCAGTGTGAGATGTTAAAGCAGCATCGTCAGCAAAGAGGAGTTCTCTGATGAGGACTTTCCGTACTTTGGACTTCGCTCTTAGACGGGCAAGGTTGAACAACCTGCCCCCTGATCTTGTGTGGAGGAAAATTCCTTCTTCAGAGGATTTGAACGCATGTGAAAGCAGCAGGGAGAAGAAAATCCCAAAAAGTGTGGGTGCGAGAACACAGCCCTGTTTCACACCACTCAGGATAGGAAAGGGCTCTGATGAGGAGCCACCATGTTGAATTGTGCCTTTCATATTGTCATGGAATGAGGTGATGATACTTAGTAGCTTTGGTGGACATCCGATCTTTTCTAGTAGTCTGAAGAGACCACGTCTGCTGACGAGGTCAAAGGCTTTGGTGAGATCAATGAAAGCAATGTAGAGGGGCATCTGTTGTTCACGGCATTTCTCCTGTATCTGACGAAGGGAGAACAGCATGTCAATAGTCGATCTCTCTGCACGAAAGCCACACTGTGCCTCAGGGTAGACGCGCTCGGCCAGCTTCTGGAGCCTGTTCAGAGCGACTCGAGCAAAGACTTTCCCCACTATGCTGAGCAGGGAGATTCCACGGTAGTTGTTGCAGTCACCGCGGTCACCTTTGTTTTTATAGAGGGTGATGATGTTGGCATCGCGCATGTCCTGGGGTACTGCTCCCTCGTCCCAGCACAGGCATAGCAGTTCATGTAGTGCTGAGAGTATAGCAGGCTTGGCACTCTTGATTATTTCAGGGGTAATGCTGTCCTTCCCAGGGGCTTTTCCGCTGGCTAGGGAATCAATGGCATCACTGAGTTCCGATTTGGTTGGCTGTATGTCCAGCTCATCCATGACTGGTAGAGGCTGGGCTGCATTGAGGGCAGTCTCAGTGACAGCATTCTCCCTGGAGTACAGTTCTAGGTAGTGCTCAACCCAGCGGTCCATCTGTTTGCGTTGGTCAGTGATTATGTCCCCCGATTTAGATTTGAGGGGGGTGATCTTCTTGATGGTTGGCCCAAGAGCTCTCTTCATCCCATCATACATTCCTCTGATGTTTCCGGTGTCTGAGGCCAGCTGAATATGACTGCATAGGTGTTGCCAGTCGTCGTTTGCGCAACGCCTAGCTGTTCTTTGTGCAGTACTTCTGGCTGCTTTAAGTGCTGCGGATGTTAAATCGCTGGGGGCTTTCTTGTAGTTCAAAAGTGCAATGCGCTTAGCGGCTATGACAGGTTCCAGCTCTTCATTATGAGATTGAAACCAGTCTGCATTTCTCTTCGCACTTTTGCCGTAGGTGGTCAAAGCTGACTCATAGATGGCGTCTCTGATGTGGGCCCACTTGGTCTCAGCATCCCCTGTGGGAGTGTTTTGAAGGGCTGTTACAAGTGAATTTAGAAATTTTTGTAACAGCTGTGGGTGAGAAATTCTGCTCGTGTTGATGCGCGGGTGGCCCTTCTGCTTGGAATGATGCAACTTCTTTGGTCTGAGTCTAACCTTGCTGCACACCAGGGAGTGGTCGGTGTCGCAGTCCGCACTGTGGAAGCTGCGTGTGATTTGAACACTGTTTAAGGCGGCTCGCCTTGTGACAATGAGGTCTAGCTGGTGCCAACGACGTGATCTTGGGTGCCTCCATGAAACCTGGTGACAGGGTTTAGTGTGAAAGAACGAGTTGGTGATGCAGAGGTTATGATAGGTACACAACTCAAGCAGTCTCTGCCCGTTCTCATTCATCCTTCCAACGCCATAGCGCCCAAGGCAGGAGGGCCATGAGTCATGGTCGGCCCCAACCCTGGCATTAAAGTCCCCCAGCAGGAATAGGTGTTCGGTGTTGGGGATGCTGCTAATGATGCTATGGAGTTGTTCATGGAACTGGTCTTTAGCTTTAGGTGCGGAACAGAGTGTTGGAGCATAGATGCTGAGTAGGTGTACTGGACCAGAGGTGGTGAGCAGTCGGATGGACAGTATGCGTTCCGAGCCATTTGAGGGAGGCTCTATCATGCTGAGCAAGGAGTTTCTGATGGCGAAGCCCACTCCATGCTGTCTTGGTTCTTCAGGATCCCTGCCCTGCCAGAAGAAGGTGTAGTCTTGCTCTGCTAGAGAGCCACTCGCGGGGAGGCGAGTCTCCTGAAGTGCTGCAATGTCCACATTGAGTCTACTGAGCTCGTTGTTAATGATGGCGGTCTTCCGAGAATCGTTGATTTGTGTAAGGTCTTCCGACAGGCCAGGACACATAGTTCTGACGTTCCAGCTTGCAAAGCGAAGGGCTGGTACCTTCTTTCCTTTTTTCATGTTGTTTGGTGCGGTGTATCAGTCCACCTTTCGGGCAATGACCCTGAGCTCCAAGCACCCATTGAAGCAGGCAGACTGTGGCGGGACAGAACCTTATTGACCGGGGGCTGCCCGGTTTGAGGCGGGCGGTAGCTGTCCAGTGAGGTACAATGACCTCTCCCACCGACAAAGGCAACCCGTGGCGCCCAGTTTCTACGCCAATTTATCTGGACTTATAACCCGTAACTGCTGCCTTCCGTGTTGTTTCAGTCGCTGTGAGGCAACTATGGAGTGACCTCTCCATGGCGCATGCCTGGGCAAATTTATGGAGGTTGAGAGTTGCCCAGTCGTCAAAACCCCCCTCTCGGCCTTTCTGGTGGGGTCCAAAGGAGTGCAGGACACGACGTTTGGCACCAGTATGGCTGCAGGAACTGCCGGAAACATGCCAAAGGTGACACATGACCGCCTACGGGGTTCCGCTCCGGATTTTCTGTTAGGGTTTACTCCCTTAGCCTTGGTCTCTCCCGAGACGCCCACAAGGCAGTGGGGTTGTTGGGGCCCCTACACAGGTGTAGGATGGTGCCGGTGGGAGGAGGGGATGCAAGATGGAGGGGTAGAGGGAGGGGGTGGGGGGGGGGGGTGCAGGGGAAGGGGGTGCGGGGTGAAGATGGTGCGAGGGGGGGGCGGGCTGGGACGGGGTTGTGAGGGGGTGAGCTGAGAGGGTGGAGCAGGGAAGGGGACGGGGGTGATCACAATAGTGATCACAATTCCATAAGTTTTAAAATACTCATGGACAAAGACGAGAGTGGTCCTAAAGGAAGAGTGCTAAATTAGGGGAAGGCCAACTATACCAAAATTCGGCAGGAGCTGGGGAATGTAGATTGGGAGCAGCTGTTTGAAGGTAAATCCACATGTGATATGTTGGAGGCTTTTAAAGAGACGTTGATTAGCGTGCAGGAGAGACATGTTCCTGTGAAAATGATGGGTAGAAATGGCAAGATTAGGGAACCATGGATGACAGGTGAAATTGTGAGACTAGCTAAGAGGAAAAAGGAAGCACACATAAGGTCTAGGCGGCTGAAGAAAGACGAAGCTTTGAAAGAATATCAGGATTGTAGGCGCAATCTGAAACGAGGAATTAAGAGGGCGAAAAGGGGTCATGAAATATCTTTAGCAAACAGGGTTAAGGAAAATCCCAAAGCCTTTTATTCATATATAAGGAGCAAGAGGGTAACTAGAGAAAGGATTGGCCCACTCAAGGACAAAGGAGGAAAGTTATGCGTGGAGTCAGAGAAAATGGGTGAGATTCTAAACGAGTACTTTGCATCGGTATTCACCGAGGAGAGGGACATGACGGATGTTGAGGTTAGGAACAGATGTTTGATTACACTAGGTCAAGTCGGCATAAGGAGGGAGGAAGTGTTGGGTATTCTAAAAGGCATTAAGGTGGACAAGTCCCCAGGTCCGGATGGGATCGAACCCAGGTTACTGTGGGAAGCGAGAGAGGAAATAGTTGGGGCCTTAACAGATATCTTTGCAACATCCTTAAACACGGGTGAGGTCCCGGAGGACTGGAGAATTGCTAATGTTGTCCCCTTGCTTAAGAAGGGTAGCAGGGAAAATCCAGGTAATTATGGACCGGTGAGCCTGACGTCAGTGGTAGGGAAGCTGCTGGAGAAGATACTGAGGGATAGGATCTATTCCCATTTGGAAGAAAATGGGCTTATCAGTGATAGGCAACATGGTTTTGTGCAGGGAAGGTCATGTCTTACCAACTTAATAGAATTCTTTGAGCAAGTGACAAAGTTGATTGATGAGGGAAGGGCTGTAGATGTCATATACATGGACTTCAGTAAGGCGTTTGTTAAGGTTCCCCATGGTAGGCTGATGGAGAAAGTGAAGGCGCATGGGGTCCAAGGTGTACTAGCTTGATGGATAAAGAACTGGCTGGGCAACAGGAGACAGAGAGTAGCAGTGGAAGGGAGTTTCTCAAAATGGAGACGTGTGACCTGTGGTATTCTACAGGGATCCGTGCTGGGACCACTGTTGTTTGTGATATACATAAATGATTTGGAGGAAAGTATAGGTGGTCTGATTAGCAAGTTTGCAGACGACACTAAGATTGGTGGAGTAGCAGATACTGAAGGGGACTGTCAGAATACAGCAGAATATAGACAGACTGGAGAGTTGGGCAGAGAAATGGCAGATGGAGTTCAATCAGGGCAAGGATAGCGAAGATGATTCTCGACAGGAGCGAGAGTAACAGGGTAGTGGTTATGGGGGACTTTAACTTTCCAAATATTGACTGGAAATACTATAGTTCGAGTACTTTAGATGGGTCTGTTTTTGTCCAGTGTGTGCAGGAGGGTTTTCTGACACAGTATGTGGACAGGCCAACCAGGGGCGATGCCATATTGGATTTGGTACTGGGTAATGAACCCGGCCAGGTGTTCGATTTAGATGTCGGTGAACACTTTGGTGATAGTGATCACAATTCGGTTAGGTTTACCTTAGCGATGGGCAGGGGCAGGTATATACCGCAGGGCAAGAATTATAGCTGGGGGAAAGGAAATTATGACGCGATTCGGCAAGATTTAGGATGTGTAGGATGGGGAAGGAAACTGCAGGGGATGGGCACAAACGAAATGTGGAGCTTATTCAAGGAGCAGCTAATGCGTGTCCTTGATAAGTATGTACCTGTCAGGCAGGGAGGAAGTTGTCGAGCGAGGGAGCCGTGGTTTACTCAAGAAGTTGAAGCGCTTGTCAAGAGGAAGAGGGCGGCTTATGTTAGGATGAGACGTGAAGGCTCAGTTAGGGCGCTTGAGAGTTACAAGCTAGCCAGGAAGGATCTAAAGGGAGGGCTAAGAAGAGCAAGGAGAGGACACGAGAAGTCATTGACGGATAGGATCAAAGAAAACCCTAAGGCTTTCTATAGGTATATCAGGAATAAAAGAATGATAAGAGTTAGAACAGGGCCAATCAAGGATAGTAGCGGGAAGTTGTGTGCGGAATCAGAGGAGATAGGGGAAGCGTTAAATGAATATTTTTCGTCAGTATTTACAGTAGAGAAAGAAAATGTTGCCGAGGAGATTATTGAGATACAGCCTACTAGGCTAGATGGGATTGAGATTCACAAGGAGGAGGTGTTAGCAATTTTGGAAAGAGTGAAAATAGATAAGTCCCCTGGGCCAGATGGGATTTATCCTAGGATTCTCTGGGAAGCCAGGGAGGAGATTGCAGAGCTGTTGTTGTTGATCTTTATGTCGTCATTGTCGACAGGAGTAGTGCCAGAAGACTGGAGGATAGCAAATGTTGTCCCCTTGTTCAAGAAGGGGAGTAGAGACAGCCCTGGTAATTATAGACCTGTGAGCCTTACTTCGGTTGTGGGTAAAATGTTGGAAAATGTTATAAGAGATAGGATTTATAATCATCTTGAAAAGAATAAGTTCATTTGCGATAGTCAGCACGGTTTTGTGAAAGGTAGGTCGTGCCTCACAAACCTTATTGAGTTTTTCGAGAAGGTGACCAAACAGGTGGATGAGGGTAAAGCCGTGGATGTGGTGTATATGGATTTCAGTAAGGCGTTTGATAAGGTTCCCCACGGTAGGCTATTGCAGAAAATACGGAAGTATGGGGTTGAAGGTGATTTAGAGCTTTGGATCAGAAATTGGCTAGCTGAAAGAAGACAGAGGGTGGTGGTTGATGGCAAATGTTCATCCTGGAGTTTAGTTACTAGTGGTGTACCGCAAGGTTCTGTTTTGGGGACACTGCTGTTTGTCATTTTTATAAATGACCTGGATGAGGGTGTAGAAGGGTGGGTTAGTAAATTTGCGGATGACACGAAGGTCGGTGGAGTTGTGGATAGTTTCGAAGGGTGTTGAAGGGTACAGAGGGACATAGATAGGCTGCAGAGCTGGGCTGAGAGATGGCAAATGGAGTTTAATGCGGAGAAGTGTGAGGTGATTCACTTTGGAAGGAGTAACAGCAATGCAGAGTACTGGGCTAATGGGAAGATTCTTGGTAGTGTAGATGAGCAGGGAGATCTTGGTGTCCAGGTACATAAATCCCTGAAAGTTGCTACCCAGGTTAATAGGGCTGTTAAGAAGGCATATGGTGTGTTAGCTTTTATTAGTAGGGGGATCGAATTTTGGAGCCACGAGGTCATGATGCAGCTGTACAAACCTCTGGTGAGGCCGCACCTTGAGTATTGCGTGCAGTTCTGGTCACCGCATTATAGGAAGGATGTGGAAGCTTTGGAAAGGGTGCAGAGGAGATTTACTAGGATGTTGCCTGGTATGGAAGGAAGGTCTGACGAGGAAAGGCTGAGGGACTTGGTGTTGTTTTCGTTAGAGAGAATGAGGAGGAGAGGTGACTTAATAGAGACATACAAGATAATCAGAGGGTGGATAGTGAGAGTCTTTTTCCTCGGATGATGATGGCAAACACGAGGGGACATAGCTTTAAGTTGAGGGGTGAAAGATATAGGACGGATGTCAGAGGTAGTTTCTTTACGCAGAGAGTAGTAGGGGCGTGGAACGCCCTGCCTGCAACAGTAGTAGACTCGCCAACTTTAAGGGCATTTAAGTGGTCATTGGAAAGACATATGGATGAAAATGGAATAGTGTAGGTCAGATGGTCGGCGCAACATCGAGGGCCGAAGGGCCTGTACTGCGCTGTCATGTTCTAATTCTAATTCTAATTCTAAATGCGAGGTGATGCATTTTAGAAGATCCAATTCAAGAGTGAACTATACAGTAAATGGAAAAGTTCTGGGGAAAATTGATGTACAGAGAGATTTGGGTGTTCAGGTCCATTGTTCCCTGAAGGTGGCAACGCAGGTCAATAGAGTGGTCAAGAAGGCATACGGCATGCATTCCTTCATCGGACGGGGTATTGAGTACAAGAGTTGGCAGGTCATGTTACAGTTGTGTAGGACTTTGGTTGGGCCACATTTGGAATACTGCGTACAGTTCTGGTCGCCACATTACCAAAAGGATGTGGATGCTTTGGAGAGGGTGCAGAGGAGGTTCACCAGGATGTTGCCTGGTATGGAGGGCGCTAGCCCCAACAAACAAATTTCTCTGCAGCACCTGTGGAAGAGCCTGTCACTCCAGAATTGGCCTTTATAGCCACTCCAGGCGCTGCTTCACAAACCACTGACCACCTCCAGGCGCGTATCCATTGTCTCTCGAGATAAGGAGGCCCAAAAGAAAGAAAAGAAGGAGGGCGCTAGCTATGAAGAGAGGTTGAGTAGATTGGGATTGTTTTCATTGGAAAGACGGAGGTTGAGGGGGGACCTGATTGAGGTGTACAAAATCATGAGAGGTATAGACAGGGTGGATAGCAAGAAGCTTTTTCCCAGAGTGGGGGATTCAATTACAAGGGGACACGAGTTCAAAGTGAAAGGGGAAAAGTTTCGGGGCGATATGCGTGGAAAGTTCTTTACGCAGCGGGTGGTGGGCGCATGGAACGCATTACCAGCGGAGGTGGTAGACGCGGGCACGATAGCGTCTTTTAAGATGTATCTAGACAGATACATGAATGGGCAGGAAGTAAAGAGATACAGACCCTTAGAAAATAGGCGACATGTTTAGATAGAGGATCTGGATCGGCGTAGGCTTGGAGGGCCGAAGGGCCTGTTCCTGTGCTGTAATTTTCTTTGTTCTTTTGTTCTTTGTATAGCAGATGCAGTATAATGTGGATAAATGTGAGCTTACCCATGTTGGGAGCAAAAACAGGAATGCAGAATATTAGCTGAATGGTTATAAACTGAGAGAGGGGAATATGCAGGGACACCTGGGTGTTCTCGTACACCAGTTGCTGAACGTAAGCATGCAGGTGCAACAGGCGGTCAAAAAAGCCAAATGGTATGTTGGCGTTTATTGCAAGAGGATTCGAGTACAGGAGCAGGGATGTCTTGCTGCAATTATACAGGGCATTGGTGAGGCCACACCTGGAATATTGTGTGCAGTTTTGGTCTCATTATCTGAGGAAGGATGTTCTTGCGATTGAGAGAGTGCAGCCAAGGTTACCAAACTGATTCCTGGGAAGGTGCGACTGATGTATCAGGAGAGATTGAGTCAGTTAGGATTATAGTTGCTGAAGTTCAGAAGAGTGAGGGGGAATCTCAGAGAAACCTATCAAATTCTAACAGGTCTTTCATAGTAGATGCAGGTAGGATGTTCCCGATGGCAGGGGACTCCAGAACCAGGATTCTAAGGATTCTAACATTCTAAGGATACGGGGTAAGTATTTCAGAACTGAGGTGAGGAGAAATCTCTTCACCCAGAGAGTGGCGAGCCTGTGGAATTCGCTACCATAGAACGCAGTTGAGGTCTGAACATTGTATGTTTCCAAGAAGGAGTTAGATATAGTTCTTGGGTCTAAAGGGACCAAAGGGTAAGGGCCAGAAGCGCGAAGAGGCTGATCAGCCATGATCATAATGAATGGCGGAGCGGGCTCGAAGGGCTGAATGACCTACTCCTGCGACTATTTTGTATGTTTCTATAATGCATTAAGCAAGATTATAAGGATCATGAAGGCTTATAAAATGATACGGACGTGTATGAAGGGCTGTTAAAGGTTATACATATTTCAGGCGGTTGTTTCCAACATTATCTCTCGCTCTCAGGGTGCTTTCCTTGTCTTTATCCAGGTTACTATGGAGACCACCGGTGTCAGCATGGAGAACAGGCCCCGCCCCATTTATGCGTCGTCATCAGGAACAGGTCCCGCCCCATTTCTGTCACCATTGGGGACAGGCCCCGTCCCCATCTCACGTGATCATGAGGAACAGGCCCAGCCCTCTCTCCCCAGTCACCTTGGGGAAGAGGACACGACCCTACTTCCCACTTAACATGGGGAACAGTCCCCGCCCGCACAACGTCGTCTTCATGGAGAAGAGTCACTGCCCCTACTCCCTTGTCAGCATGGAGGACAAGCTGGTGTGCCACAATAATGAAAGGTGCCGCGCTTGCTCCGTCACCTGAGCAACATGCCACACCTCCCATAGCTGGAAAAGTGAAATAAGATGAGAACATGCTGGAAATAGTCATTTATTCAGTTCCTCTCATCATTGAATGTATTTAACAATTTTAATAAAGGGATATTTCAGCACATTTTTCAACTGCTCTCTGAACTGTGTCTGGGTCACGGCGTAAATCGCAGTATTTGTGCAGCAACTCAGGAGCTGCAGCATGAATCCCACTTCCTGCAGAAACTGAGGCAGCATTACAGACACAGACCCCAAATTCCAGATCCGCCACCATATCGAATGTACCATTATCAGTGCCCATAACAGTATGAAATTGGCCGAGATAACTAACAGTAAAATTATGGATTTCCTTTGTTTCTCCATCTCTGGATCTCTGCGACTCTCCCCACTGTTGTGAGCACGGAGTCTCCTCCGTCCTGTGCTGCTCACTGAAATGTGTCTGACGGTGAGAGCATTGAGCAGCAGAATCACCACAAATGGGACTCCCGGGGTTAGAATGTGATGAAGGAATTCGATTGTGACCCAGACCAGAGAATACTGAACATCCCTTGTTACAAAGCAAAACCAGGGTTGGTTCATCAGCCGATACCGACCTGTTAACATAAAATACCAGAACATGTTCTTTAAACAGCTCAGCACAGTTACTGTTCCCAGAACCACAACCGCTGTTTTCTCACTGCAAAATCTACTTTTCAGCTTCTGGCAACAAATAGCCACAAATCGATCAAAGGTGAAAGTGACGGTGAACCAGACAGAGCAGTCTGCGGCTGTGTAAAGCAGGACAGCATGGATATTACAGCTGGGGATGAACAGCAGGAACTGAAACTTCTCCCGATAAACAATGGGGATGTGTCTCAATAACACGTCGAGGATAATGACCAGTAGATCCGCCACAGCCATGGCCACCAGGTAGCGAGTGATACATTTAGAGAGATCGCACTTTCCCCGAGACAGGATCCCAATCGTCAGTACATTAACTGTGAGGAAGGGAAAGGAACAAGGCTGTGAGGAAAGTTACCAGTTTGAAGTAACACTAATTCAGATATATGAATATGTACTGTATCCAGTGATGTTTTAAAATGATTGTGCCTCTGTCAGGGTGATCCACTGGAGACAGGAATTATCATTCAATGAAATCAACCATTAATATTAATATAAAAGCAAAATACTGCGGATGCTGGAAATCTGAAACAAAAACAAGAAATGCTGGAATCACTCAGCAGGTCTGGCAGCATCTGTGGAGGGAGAAGCAAAGATAATGTTTCAGGTCAGTGAAGAAGGGTCACTGACCCGAAATGTTAACTCTGCTTCTCTTTCCACAGATGCTGCCAGACCTGCTGAGTGATTCCAGCATTTCTTGTGATTAATATTAATATTTTGGATGAAATAAAACATGCACAGCAACAGCTTAGAAGAGATCAGATAAACTTCACTGTTGATCTGACACTTCATTTTACTTTCCAGTAAAAACAAATGATCAGAGGGTTGCAGCAAATAAATAAGACAAAAAGAAAACATTTACAGTAAAGGAAGGAAGGAACAGTTCGAAAGTACAGTGTTTCACCGGCTGAGAGATTCCCTCCCCTGTGAGATGGAGGCCGGAATTCATTTACGACAAAGTAATGATTCAAATAAATCCACTGAAAAATTAGTGAATTTAATCAATTTATTTTTGGAAGATAAATCACACTTGCTCTCACATCATGACATCTAGAACAATAAACATTGATATGAAACAGGCGATGTTGTAAAGTGAGTTGAGTTCTGAGGCATTAGAGCAAAATATTTCACAAAATATATGTGATCTATCTTAGTCAAGAGGTTTCTAAAACTCGGTATAATTATTTACATCCAACAAAATTTGATTTAAGATGGGATGTAATTGCGAATTGTTAGCAGCAGGAGGCCACTCGGCCCTTCGAAACTGCTCCACCATTCAAAAAGTTCACGGCTGGACTGATTAGTCCACATTTCCACCTAACACTAATAGCCTTTCACTACACTGCTTATCAAGAATCTACATACCTTTGCCTTAAAGTATTCGAAGACTCTGCTTGCACCACCTTTTGAGGAAGATAATTCCAAATTCTCACGACCCTCTGAGAGAAAAACAAAATCTTTTCATCTCTGGCTTAAATGAACGACCCGTTTTTTAAACAGTGACCCCTGGATCTATATTTTCCCACAAGAGGAAACATCCTTTTCACATCTACCCAGTCAAGAGCCCTCGGGATCTTATATGTTTCAATCAAGTAGCTTCTTACTCTTCCAAATTCCATCAGATACAAGTCTAGCCTGTCCAATCTTTCCTCAAAAGACAGCCCGCCCATTCCAGGTATTCAACGAATAAACCTTCTCTGTACTGCTTCTAACTCATTTACATGCTTCTTTAAAAAACTAGACCAGTACTGTACATAGTACTTCAGATGTGGTCTCAACAATGCCCTCGATATCTGAAGCATAATCTCCCTACTTGTTTTATTCAATTCCGCTCCTGATAAACAATAACATTCTAATAGCCTTCCTAATTACATGCTGTACCTGCACATTAACCTTTTGCGACTCATGCTCGAGGACACCCAGATCCCTGTGCATCTCAGAGCTCTGCAATCTCTCATCATTTAGTTGATATTCTTCCTTTTCACTCTTCATGCAAGTAATGCTGCAGCTGCACAGAACCTTAGTTAGGCCACACTTAGACTATTGCATGCAATTCTGGTCGCCACACTACCAGAAGGACGTGGAGGCTTTGGAGAGGGTACAGAAAAGGTTTACCAGGATGTTGCCTGGTCTGGAGGGCATTAGCTATGAGGAGAGGTTAGATAAACTCGGATTGTTTTCACTGGAACGACGGAGGTGGAGGGGCGACATGATAGAGGTTTACAAAGTTATGAGCGGCGTGGACAGAGTGGATAGTCAGAAGCTTTTTACCACGGTGGAAGAGTCAGTTACGAGGGGACATAGCTTTAAGGTGAGAGGTGCAAAGTTTAGAGGAGATGTACGAGGCAAGTCTTTTACACAGAGGGTGGTGAGTGCCTGGAACTTGCTGCCGGAAGAGGTGGTGGAGGCAGGTACGATAGCGACGTTTCGGAGGCATTTTGAGAAATACATGAATAGGATGGGAATAGAGGGATACGGTCTCCGGAAGTGCAGAAGGTTTTAGTTTAGACAGGCATCATTATCAGCGCAGGCTTGGAGGGCCGGATGGCCTGTTCCTGTGCTGTACTGTTCTTTGTCCTTTCTCATGCCAAAGTGGACAATGTCAAACTTTCCCACATTATACTCAATTTGCCAACTCACTAAATTTGCCAACTCACTAAACCTACCTATATCCCGAGTAGCCTCCTCATATCCTCTGTACGTCCCTATCTATCTTTGTACAATGAACAAATTTGGTAACCAAACCTTCGGCCCCATTCATCTAAGTCATGTATATATATATATATATATATATACACACAGTAAATAGTTCAGGCCCCAGCAGAGATCCCTGTTGCACACTACCCGTTGCATCTTGCCAACCAGAAAAGGAGCCCTTTATGCCTACTTTCTGTTTATGTTAGCTAGCCAATCTTCTATCCATGACAATATGATAGCCCCTGCACAATGAGCTTTTATTTTCTGCAATAACCTTTGATGTGGCACCTTATCAAATGCCTACTGGAAATTTGCGTACAGTACATCCACCCGTTCCCCTTCGTACAGAGCACATGTAACACCGTCAAAGAACTCCAATAAAATGGTTAAACATGATATCCCTTTCATAATACCATGTTGACTCTGCTTGATTACCGTGATTTTTTTTTTAATGCCCTGCTGTAGCTTCTATAATAATAGCTTCTAACGTTTTCCCTAAGACAGATGTTAAGCTAACGGTCCTGTAGTTTCTTGCTTTCTGTATCCCTCCCTTTTTGAATAAAGGAGTTACATTCGCTATTTTCCAATCAAACGGAATCTTCCCTGAATCTAGCGAATTTTGGAAATTTAAAAACTAAAGCATCAACTGTCTCAATGGCCACTACTTTTAATTTCATCAGCGATAGTGATAGGAGATACAATGGGTAGAGGAACAGACAGGAGATTCTGCGGTCGCGAACGAGACACCCGGATGATATTTTGCCTCCCGAGTGCCAGGGTCAGGGATGTCTCAGTAAGAGTCTACGGGATTCTTAAGGGGGAGGGGGAGCAGCCAGAAGTTGTGGTGCACATCGGTACCAATGACATAGCTAGGAAAAGGGATGAGGGCCTGAAAATCGATTATAGGGGGTTAGGTTGGAAGCTAAAAGGCAGGACGAGCAGAGTAGTAATCTCAGGATTGATGCCAGTGCGACGTGCTAGTGAGGCTAGAAACAGAGAGCGACTGCAGCTGAACACGTGGCTACAGAGCTGGTGTAGGAGGGAGGGCTTCAGATATGTGGATCATTGGGATACCTTCTGGGGAAGGTGGGACCTGTACAAGAAGGATGGGTTGCATCTGAACTGGAGGGGCACCAATATCCTGGGCGGGAGGTTTGCTAGAGCTCTTCAGGAGGTTTTAAACTAGTTTGGCAGGGGGATGGGTATCGGAGCTACGGATCAGCGGATGGGGTAGCTGTTGAACAGGCAGATACAGAGTGCAGAGAGTCTGTGAGGAAGGTTAGCCAGCTAACAGGGCAAAGTTGCAGCCATTATGATGGGTTGAAGTGTGTCTATTTTAACTCCAGAAGTGTCAGGAATAAGGGTGATGAACTTAGAGCATGGATCAGTATTTGGAGCTACGATGTTGTGGCCATGACAGAGACTTGGATATCACAGGGGCAGGATTGGATGTTGGATGTTCCGAGGTTTAGATGTTTCAAAAGGAATAGGGAGGGAGGTAAAAGAGGTGGGGGAGTGGCATTGCTAATCAGGGATAGTATCACAGCTTCAGAAAGGGAGGTCGTCGAGCAGGGTTTGTCTACTGAGTCATTATGGGTCGAAGTCAGAAACATGAAAGGAGCAGTCACTTTATTGGGAGTTTTCTATGGACGCCCCAATAGCAACAGAGACACGGAGGAACAGATTGGAAGGCCGATTTTGGAAAGGTGCAGAAGTAACAGGGTTGTTCTCATGGGTGACTTCAACTTCCCTAATATTGATTTGAACCTCGTTAGTGCAAATAGTTTGGATGGAGCAGATTTTGTCAGGTGTGTCCAGGAAGGTTTCCTGACTCAATTTGTAGATAGGACGAATAGAGGGGAGGCTGCCTTGGATTTGATGGTTGGCAACGAACCAGGCCAGGTGGCAGATCTCTCGGTGGGAGAGCATTTCGGTGATAGTGATCACAACTCCCTGACCTTTACTATAGTCATGCAGAGGGATAGGAGCAGATGGGATGGGAACATATTTAATTGGGATGGGGGGAATTACAATGCTATTAGGAAGGAACTGGCGGGCTTAAATTGGGAACAGATGTTCTCAGGGAAATGCATGACAGACATGTGGAGGTTGTTTAGGGAGCACTTGCTGCGACTGCTGGATAGGTTTGTCCCGATGAGGCAAGGAAGGGATGGTAGGGTGAAGGAACCTTGGATGACAAGAGATGTGGAACGGCTAGTCAAGAGGAAGAAGGAAGCTTACTTAAGGTTGAGGAATCAAGAATCAGACAGGGCTCAAGAGGGTTACAAGGTAGCCAGGAAGGAACTGAAGAATGGACTTAGGAGTGCTAGAAGGGGACGTGAAAATGTCTTGGCGGGTAGGATTAAGGAAAATCCCAAGGCGTTCTACACATTTGTGAGGAACAAGAGGATGGCCAGAGTGAGGGTAGGGCCGATCAGGGATAGTGGAGGGAACTTGTGCCTGCAGTCGGAGGAGGTAGGGGAAGTCCTAAATGAATACTTTGCTTCAGTATTCACTAGTGAGAGGGACCTTGTCGTTTGTGAGGACAACGTGAAACAGGCTGATATGCTCGAACAGGTTTATGTTAAGAAGGAGGATGTGCTGGAAATTTTGAAAGACATGAGGATAGATAAGTCCCCGGGGCCAGACGGGATATACCCAAGGATATTACGGGAGGCGAGGGAAGAGATTGCCGCGCCTTTGGCGATGATCCGTGCGTCCTCACTGTCCACTGGAGTGGTACCAGATGTTTGGAGAGTGACAAATGTTATTCCCTTGTTCAAGAAAGGGAATAGGGATAACCCTGGGAATTACAGACCAGTCAATCGTACGTCGGTTGTGGGCAAATTATTGGAGAGGATTCTGAGAGACAGGATTTATGATTATTTCGAAAAGCATAGTTTGATTAGAGATCGTCATCATGGCTTTGTGAGGGGCAGGTCATGCCTCACAAGCCTTATTGAATTATTTGAGGATGTGACAAAACACATTGATGAAGGAAGAGCGGTGGATGTGGTGTATATAGATTTTGGCAAGGCGTTTGATGAGGTTCCCCATGGTAGGCTCATTCAGAAAGTAAGGAGGCATGGGATTCAGGGAAATCTGGCTGTCTGGATACAAAATTGACTGGCCCATAGAAGTCATAGGGTGATCGTAGATGGAAAGTATTCAGCCTGGAGCTCGGTGACCAGTGGTGTTCTGCAGGGATCTGTTCTGGGACCTCTGCTCTTTGTGATTTTTATAAATGACTTGGATGAGGAAGTGGAAGGCTGGGTTAGTAAGTTTGCCGATGACACGAAGGTTGCTGGAGTTGTGGATAGTGTGGAGGGCTGTTGTAGGTTGCAACGGGACATTGACAGGATGCAGAGCTGGGCTGAGAAGTGGCAGATGGAGTTCAACCTGGAAAAGTGTGAAGTGATTCATTTTGGAAGGTCGAATTTGAATGCAGAATACAGGCTTAAAGACAGAATTCTTGGCAGTGTGCAGGAACAGAGGGATCTTGGGGTTCACGTCCATAGATCCCTCAAAGTTGCCACCCAAGCTGATAGGTTTGTTAAGAACGCGTATGGCGTGTTGGCTTTCATTAACAGGGGGATTGATTTTAAGAGCCACGAGGTTATACTGCAGCTCCATAAAGCCCTAGTTCGACCACACTTAGAATATTGTGTTCAGTTCTGGTCGCCTCATTAGAGGAAGGATGTGGAAGCTTCAGAGAGGGTGCAGAGGAGATTTACCAGGATGCTGCCTGGACTGGAGGGCATGTCTTCTGAAGAAAGTTTGAGGGAGCTAGGGCTTTTCTCATTGGAGCGAAGAAGGATGAGAGGTGACATGATAGAGGTGTACTAGATGATGCGAGGCATAGATAGAGTGGATAGCCTGTGACTTTTTCCCAGGGAGGAAAGGGCTATCACCAGGGGGCATAATTTTAAGGTGATTGGAGGAAAGTTTAGGGGAGATGTCAGAGGTAGGTTCTTTGCACAGAGAGTGGTGGAATTCACTGCCAGCGGTGGTAGTAGAAGCAGATACATTAGGGGCATTTAAGCGACTCTTGGATAGGTACATGGATGAGAGTAGAATGAAGGGTATGTAGATAGTTTGATCTTCGAGTAGGTTAAAGGGTCGGCACAACATCGTGGGCCGAAGGGCCTGTACTGTGCTGTACTGTTCTATGTTCTATGTTCTATGACCCTGGGACTTGTCAGCCCACAGCTACAACAATTTGTTCAGTACCACTTCCATGGTGATTGTAATTTTCTTGAGTTCCTCCCTCCCTTCCATTTCTTGACATTCAGCTAAGACTGCGTTATTACTTGCATCCTGAATCGATATTACTTGCATCCTGAATAGTGAATACCGATGCAAAATGTATGTTCAGCTCGCTCATCTGCCATCTCCTTATTAACCATTATTATTTCCCCAGACTCACTTTCTACAGGACAAACACTCACTGTATTAAATCTTTTTTTTTAAACATCTAGAGAAGTGCTTGCTATATATCTTTAAATGTCTAGCCAGCTTTATCATGTACTCTAATTCTACCTTCCTTATCAATCTTTTAGTAATTCTTTGCTTTTTTCAATATTGCATCTAATATTCTGATCTGACTTCCATCTTTGCGCCATTACAGGCTTTCTCTTTACGTTTGATATTATCTTTAACTGTTTTACTTAGCCATGGATGGCGGGTCACAGCTTAGGAATTTTTATTTCTCGTTGAATGTATCTATTCTGAAATATCCTATTAAATGTCTGCCACTGCATCTCTATTGACCTATCCATTAACCTAATTTGCCAGTTCACTTTATGTAGCTCTGCTTTCATGCTCTCATAATTGCCCTTATTTGCGTTTAAAATATGAGTTTTGGACCCCCTCTTCTCTTCCTCAAGCTGAATGTAAAATTCAATGATCTCATGATTGCTACTACCCAGGGACTCCTTAACTATGGGGTCATTAATTAATCCCATCTCGTTGCACAATACCAGGTCTAGTATAGCCTGCTCTCTGGTTCGCTCCAGAATGAATTGTTCCAAGAAATTATCCTGAAAATATTTTATGTGCTCCTCTTCTAGGCCTCTGCCCATCTGATTTTCCAATCTATATGTAGATTGAACTCCCGAATAATTATCACTGTACCATTATGACAAACTGCCATTATTTCTTCCTTTATACCCTGTCCTACAGTGTGGTTGATGTTTGGTGGCCTGGACACCACTCCTACAAGTGGCTTTTTGCCTTCATAATTTCTCATCTCAGCACACACATTTTCCACATCCTGGTTTCATGAACTTATGTCATCCCTCTCTATTGCGCTAATATTATCATTAATTAACAGACCCACCCCCTCCACCTTATCCTAGCTCCCTGTCCTTCCTAAATGCCATGTACCCTTCAATATTCAGGTCCCAATCTATGTCATCCTGCAGCCATGTCTCTGTCATGGCTATCAGATCATACTTATTTACATCTATTTGTGCTCTCAGTTCATCTGCTTTGTTTCGAATGCTGCGTGCATTCAGATACAGAGCCTTTAGTTTTGTTGTTTTATTATTTTTGTTACCTCTAGCCTTATCTGTTCGTTTACTCTTAGATGTGTACGCTCTGCCCCGACATGTCAGTCTGTTTTGTCATTTTCCATATTAACATCTTTCTCTCTTGCACGGTGTCAATTCCTTGATTTACCACATCTTCCCAAATTTGATCCCTTGCCCCAACTATTCAGTTTAAAACTCTATCTATGTCTCGAGTTATGCGGCTCATTTGAACATCAGCCCTGGAACGATTCAGGGGTAGACCATCGCAATGATACAGTCACCTCTTTCTCCAGTGCTGATGCCTGTGCCCCCCGACCCCCACGAACTGGAACCAACTTGTACAATGTCAGTCTTTCCACCACGCATTAATTTCTCTTATCTTTTTTGCTCTCTGCCAATTTTCCCGTGGCTCAGATAATAATCCAGCGATTTCTAAATGTTAATCTGTGTTTGAAACTGAAAGAATCTTTTAAATACACCACGGGATAGACGTAGTGAGAGCGAAGTTGTAACATTCATTTAAATAAGAACAATTAATGTGTTGCTGTCTAATAATCAAATGAAGGAAATTTAAAGCAACATTGGTCCCCGAGCAAAAGCATTTTACTGAATATAACTAACATCTGGAACTACATACGTAAAGTATAAAACAAACTGCAATGCAGTGGAACGTGGTTAATCCCTGAATATAAAGACTTACCAGCAACAGCAGAAACCAGATGTTAGTAACTCCATTCCACGTTACCATGGAATATTATATATCCCACAAGTTCATTTGTTTCCTCTCTCCAGAGCTGCTGATCCCGGTTAGTGCCCGGGGTGATGCCCCATCTGATATTATGGGATAACATACTGAAAGGAGTGCTGTGTGAATAGAGGAGGAAAACCCTCCACTGATACAATTAGCGTCCATAGAGACTGAGGTTAAATGCAGTCACTGATGAAATAGGTTCAGTTAACCCCTTTTCCATCCAACACTTATTGTCACAATGTATGATTGACCATGGCTGGAATGTTACATTCAAAATTCAGATCTCATCGGCGGCACCGTGGGGTCGGGGGGCGCAAAAATGGCGCATCATGATGTCAGATCGTGCCCTCGATGGCATGATGCATTAACACCGTTTTGCGTGCAGTGGATGGCAAGCAAGATGGAGACTCCACTGCACGAGGGGACATAGCTTTAAGTTGAGGGGTGAAAGATATAGGACAGATGTCAGAGGTAGTTTCTTTACGCAGAGAGTAGTAGGGGCGTGGAACGCCCTGCCTGCAACAGTAGTAGACTCGCCAACTTTAAGGGCATTTAAGTGGTCATTGGATAGACATATGGATGTAAATGGAATAGTGTAGGTCAGATGATCGGCGCAACATCGAGGGCCGAAGGGCCTGTACTGCGCTGTAATATTCTAATTCTAATTCTAATTCTAATTCATCCGATAAAATACAAGTAAAGGCCAATTAATGCAATTGGGAATCTAAATGAATTCAATGTTCGTGTCCCACAGCATTTTATGGGATGCACCTTGGCCATATTGGTGTTCAGATTCTTGGCAGCAATAAGTCAGCTGCAAAGACGGACAGGTCTCGTGAAGTTGAGGTTTCAAGTTTAAAGTTGACGGGCAGTAATCGTTAGTTGACTAAGGTCTACTTGCACAAACGAAGCTCCTGGCAGGGCCATCTTGGAAGAACTGTCTAAGAGAGGGTTGGTATAGCGTGTTCTCGCAGCACCCGCTGGAAAGTTGTATCCATTACATATTTAGTACACAATGCCAGGGGCAGCCTTTATTCTGGAGGAGGCTCCTCCAGACAGGAGGAGATCTGGAGACAGAGGGAGATGATTTCAGCTTATCAGTTCTTGTTTTCACTGGAGTTTAGAAGAATGAGGGGAGAATTGATTCAAGTTTATGAGATCCTGAACGGTCTGGACAAGGTGGATGTGGAAAGGATGTTTCCTGTTGTGGGTGAATGCAGAACTAGAGGGCACTGGTTTGAAATTAGGAGTCGCCGTTTTTGCGACATAAATGAGTTTTTTTTGGTCTCTGAGTGCTCTGCGACTTTGGAACTCTTTGCCTCAGAAGGTGGTGGTGGCGGGGTCATTGAATAATGTGAAGGGGGCGGGGTAGATAGATTCTCGTTAGGCAAATAAATCAAATGTTTTCGGGGTAAATGGGAGTGTGGAATTCGAGACACAAACAGAACATCCATGATCTTATTGATTTGTGGAGAAGGGTCGAGGGGCAGAACGGCCTACCTCTGCTCCTAATTAGTATTTATCTATGTAAGGACATCAGTGTCCTGCTGGCCATCTGAAGGTGCAATTTGGTGATGCGGAAGGGGCAGAAGGCCACAGAGTGGGCCGGGTGCAAGGACGTGTGAAGAGACAAGGCAACCCAGGAGGCAGGATGCATCAGCAGTAGCTGTTATTCCTCTAGATGTCAGAGCACCAGTGTCTCCAACTATTGTGCCCGTGACAGCGTTGTGTGACATAATGGTGTTGGAGGACAGCTCTAATTGCGTGGGTGGCCTTCTGATGCCAGTGG
This sequence comes from Heterodontus francisci, assembly GCF_036365525.1. Taxonomy (NCBI): domain Eukaryota; kingdom Metazoa; phylum Chordata; class Chondrichthyes; order Heterodontiformes; family Heterodontidae; genus Heterodontus; species Heterodontus francisci. Next base: position 53,848,038 of record NC_090406.1, on the reverse strand, counting down.
CTCGGATGTTTACAGTTGTCCTGGATTTCTATGCCTCAGGCTAACTCCAATCTGCCAATGGGGACATTTGCAGCATCGCCCAATGAGCTGCACATCACTGCATCAAGGTGGTGACCAAAGCCCTCTGCAGGAAGTCCAACTGATGCATCAAGCTTTTAATTGATGCAGACATTCAGGCTGAGAGAGCCAGAGGCTTTGGCGCCATGACTGGATCCCCCCGGTCCAAGGAATCATTGACCACAGGCTTGTGACCTCAGAGCTACCGCATGCCATCCAGGGTCCTTCATAAACCAGAAAGGAATTCACTCCCTCAACCTTCATGTCTTCTGTGACCATCACAAGAGGACATTGCAGTTTTATGCTCGTTATCCTGAGAACAGTCACGATGCTTACATTCTGTGGTGCTCCAAATTACCACCGCTTTTCATCACCACGCCCAGTGCACCTACAATGATGGAATTTTAGTGACAGGGATTACTAACTGAAAAGATGGCCGATAGCACCTGCGAGGAACTCGAGGACCGAGGTTGAGGAAAGCTGCAGTGTGAACACTCAGATGTTGCCTTTTATTATGCACCAGAAAGGTAATCTCGGATTTTTTGCTGCACCTTGCACAACCTCGCACTGCCTTGGGGGAAGCCCTGGTAGCTGAAGACATGTTAGTGCACAAGGCATCAGATGAAGAGGATGAGGATATTTCCAAAGAAGAAGCTCAGCGACATGCCCAGCATGTGGGTTCACTTGGAAGGTCTTAAGAGTTGGGTGACAGAGAAGCACAGGACGCTCTAATATTCAGGCATTTCTCCTGAACTGCAGCATGTTAGCCATCTAATCCATCGAAGATCCACATTCCAGGTCCACTGCTGTCAATCATGTCTGGTGTAAGTCTAGAACCACTCGCCCATCAACAATATTCCATTTGATCAGCACCCACACCAAATACAACCCCAACCAACTCCCATACATGCATATCGCTGTTGCCATCATCACTGTATTGAGACAGGCATAAGCAGACAGGTGACATTTAATACAACACTATTGAATGTGCCACAAAAGTAGAACTCACACCGGCAAAGTCCAAGTGCTGATACAGTTATTTCTTAAATGTGTTTCAGGTGCTTCCATTTGTTGATCCTACTTAGCCACCAGCTGTGGTGGAGGTAGACTGCTAAACAAATTGCCGCTTGGCCTCAACTTTTCATGATTTATATAAACAACTTGGATGAAGACTAATTTTGCTGATGACACGAAGATAGGTAACTAAGTTGTGGACACGATATCAGGAGGCTACAAAGGGATACAGTTTGTTTAAATGAGTATGCAAAGCTCTGGAAAATGGACTATAATGTGTCAAAATGTGGAATTGTCCATTTTGGCAGGACGAATAAAAAAGAAACATATGCTCTAAATGGTGAGCGATTGCAGTGCTCTCTGCGATGCACAGGGATCTTGGTTTCCTGGTGCAGGTACAGCATATAGTTAGGAAAACTAATAGAATGTTATCGTTTATTGCGGGGGTATTTGAGCACAAAAGGAGTAAGGTTATGCTTCAGCTATACAGGGCATTGGTGAGACCATTTCTGTCTGCAGTATTGGTCTCCTCATTTAAGGATGGATCTTCAAGGAAGGTTTACTAGAATGGTACCTGCAATTGCTAGTTGACTGATGAAGAAAGGTTGGACAGGCTAAGCTTGTATCCACTGGAGTTTGGAATAGTAAGAGACGACTTGATTGAAACATAATATTCTGAGGGGTCTTGACAGGGTGGATGTGGAAAGGATGTTCCCCCTTCTGGTACAATATGGAATTGGGGGTTATTGTTTAAATGTAAGAGGTCACCCATTTGAGACAGAGGTGAGGAGATATTTTTATTCCCTGAGAGGGTTGTGAGACTTTGGAAATTTCTTGCTGACAAGACGGTGGAAGCAGAACCTTTCAATATTTTTAATGCAAAGGTAAATCGATTCTCGTTAAGCAAAGTGGTGAACAGTTTGTTGGGTAGGCGGGATAATGGAATTGAGGATAAAATCAAATCAGCCAGCATACTCGAGGGGCCGAGTGGCTACTCCAACACCTCATTCATATTTTCGCATGTTAGGATGTACATATGATGGTACGATGTTCAATTCCCTTTGCAACATCTCAGATACTGAACTAGTCCCTGTTCATACACAGAATGACATGGACAACATTCAAGTGTGGGCTGACAAGTGACAAGTTATTCGTGCCTCACAAGTGACAGGAAATGAGCACGTAGGACACGAGAAAATCTAACCATCTCCGCTTGATATTCAGTAACATTAGCACCGCTTAATCTCCCACTATCTGGGCGTTAACAATGACAGAAAACTGAACTGGAGCCGTTCACATAATACTTGGCTGGAAGAGCAGGTCAGAGGCTATGAATCCTGTGACAAGTAACTCACCATCTGACTCCCCAAAGTCTGTCAACCATCTGCAAGGTACAAGTAAGGAGTGTGATGGAATACTCTCCACTAGCCTGGATGATAGCACTCCAACTACACTCCTGAAGCTCAACACCATCCAGGACAAAGCAACCGGCTTGATCGGCAACATATTTACCACAATGAACCTTTACTCTCTCCAGTATCGATGCAGAGTGAGTGCAGTGTACCATAAACAAGATGCACTGCAGCAATTCACCACATCTCTGCGACAAAACCTTCCAAACCCACGACCTCTTTATCGTATAGATCAGCCAAGACATTTTTGAACAATACATGGAGAGGATAATGGAGTTCTTTTCCCTGGTCTGTATCTGTATAGATGGCGATATTGTGGTGATGAGTTGGACCAAGGGAGAGGATGACTGAAGCTTGAATTTCCTAATACTCTGGCTCATTGCGTGGGTCTTGTGTTTAATAGCAAAAATTGACAGGTCAACGCTGGACACATCAACTTCTTTGGGTCGATATATTCCGCCACAGGAATACACCAGACCCAGATAAGATCGAACATTCCAGAGCTGTGGCAACTCCTCACAGCTGGGAAGACCTTCAAGGTTGTCTAGGGCTGTTCAACTTTTTGTCCACGTCCATTCCCGATTCCCCTGTGTGAGGTGCACCACTTTGGAATCTGCTGCAGAAAGATACCCCTTATTTGTGGTAGGAAAACCACTAGCAGGTGTGAGCGTCCTTGAAGTTAGCTCTGTCATGTCAAGACAGCGTTCTACAGTATTGCAATATAACCAAAGAGACCAAGCTCGAGGTCCATGTGTCCCAAGCAGGATTATGTGACTGCATCATGCTAAATGGAAGGCAATCGACTTTGCATCAAAAGTTTGTCAAAAAGGCAATCTAATTATTCAAACACTGAATGTGAATCCTTAGCTCCAGGTTTTTTATCGTTCGGTTTCACACCATGAGAAAACATTATATCATGGAGACTGACCAGAAGCCACTTGAAACGATATGGCACAAAACAATTATGAATGCTCTTCTGCAGTGGCAGGAACTTTTGGTGAAGGTCCTTGGCTACGATTGTGACATCTGATATAAACCGGAAATCAAAATGGTCACAACACTGACCAGGTTGGCTAACCCAAATAAAGATGCAGAAGCTTCACTGGATTTGCACGCCTATGGTGTAGATACTGTTATGTCTGAGGCGGGAGGAGTGCACTGTATATTCTAGTGCCACTTCTCCACAGGTCACAACATATGTTTAAATGTTCGCACTCCCAATATGGTCAATCATATACTCTCTTTTTCTCAGAGTAAAACACACCAACCAGGATTCATTAATGAACAACAAAACCATAAGTTTGTTATACAACAGTTCTTAACCAACAATGAATCAAAACATACTCACAAATATCGAAATATCAAAGCCCCTCAAGCACGCAAACATACATACACCAGATAACCTAAAGAAAAAAGGATGGGTGATCACAGCGCTGCTACCAAGAAAATATACATTAAGAGAAAAACCCTTGAGCAGAATACTTGTCCTTGATTTTTCATTTGGCATCCCAAAGGCGTATGGAAGACCGTCACTTGGATCTTCCTAGAATAGTTCTTTCCAGCCGATGTTCAAGATCAGTTTGGGCAGTCTTTCCAAGAAATGCAGCTACAGAGGCTTCAGATAGGTCTTACAGCAGAAATTCAGTAACAAGGGTTTTCAGTTCCCATCAATTTAATACGCAGGGTTTCTTCAAAAATACAAGGTTTTTCAAAAACAGGTGGAAATAGGAAACTGAACCATTGCATGCAGGGTTTCTTTTTAAGCGAGAGAGAGAGAGAGAGCTGGGTCTTTGGCATGCAAGACAACAACTGTCTTTTGCAACAATTCAAACTGAAGATAAAACATTCCAGAAGTCAAGTCTCCTGACCACAATAAATCATGATCTGTCACTTCTTTGTATACATTTCCCAAGTCAAAAGCAACTCCTGCTGGGTGATTATCCACAGGCAGGTGCCTTCTAGTAAGACTTGTTTACAAGCCAAAGCCCGGAATCTTCTGGCGACTACTTAATAAAAACACAAACAGTTACCTCTTCAAGATTCCATATGAATCAATGTCCATCATTCAACTAAGTCATGAAAACAGATTTTACAAAAAAAAGTAATCTTGTAACAATTGAGAATGTCTTGAAGATCGATGTCATGAGTTTTAAACCCAACAACTGTGAGCCACTAAGTGACGAGGCAACACGAGGGCTTAACCTATTGCTGTTGTGGAAAGTGATTGTGGAAGGATGGCCTGTCAAAACATGGAGAATAATGAACGTCTACACTGATTCTGGGCACATCGAAAGGGGTGATTTTCAATGGGAAACAAGTCCTGATAACCCGAAGCTCTGAGTTCTGATATTCTAATGCAACGACATCAAGGGCATTTAGGAATAGCACATATTAGACGCCTTACCACAGAGACAGTCTACTGGCCAGGAATCAACAGTGCTGTTGAGGCAGTAGTGATATCCTGTGTGGTATGTCAACGTCTTCAGCTAATTCCACAGAATGAACATTTGATCCTACATGAAATGCCTTCCCATCTATGGGGGAAGATCAGCACAGATTTATTTCTCAATCAAGGCGTTTCCACATTGTCAAAGACAACTTCAAGTATAGAATCATCAGGCAGCTACGAGATATGCCAAGTGAAGTGGTTGCTGATCCAGTCAGCGCTCAGTTCAGTCTGTTGTCGAGCCAGAAGAAATTATCAGCAACAACGGACCGCAATGTGCAGGAAGATCATTCCAAGACATGCGCACCAGGTGGGGAGTCCATTACGTGACATCATCACCACATTATCCAAAGTCCAATGGCATGACTGAAAAAATGGTACGCACCATGATCTCACAAACTTTAAAAGATAGGCAGACGGGATAGGGTCAAGACCTCAAGGTTGCAATGCTGCACCTCCGTACTACTCCATCAGACATGACTGAGCGACGCCCACAGAGTTGGTGTTTGGAAGACAAGTAAGAATTATTCTGCCAAGTCATGTGAACATACGAATTAGGAGCAGAAGTAGTCCGTTCGGCCCATCGACCTCACTCCACCATTCAATAAGATCATGGCTGTTCTGTTTCTCTTTCGAATTCCACACTCATACGTACCCCTGATAACCTTTGATTCCCTTGCCGAATAATAATTTATCTACCTCCGCCTTAAACATATCCAAAGTCCCCGCCTCCACCACCTTCTGAGACAGAGAGTTCCCAAAATTGCACAACCCTCTGGGGAAAATAAATCTCCTCATTTCGCTCCTAAAAGGGCGACCCCTAATTTTAAAACATTGCCCCCTAGTTCTCGACTCACCCACAAAGGAATTATCCTTTCCACACCCACCTTGTCAAGACCGCTCAGGATCTTATAAACGACAATCAAGTCTCCCCTCACTCTTCTAAACTCCAATAAAAGTAAGCCCAATCTGTCAAACCTTTCCGAAAATTCCTGGTATCATTCTAGTAAACCTCCTCTGAACCACATCCAACGCATTTCTATCTTTCTAAAATAAAATAAATAAAATGAAATAAATAAAAAGTAAATGAAATTTGTTTTAAAGAAAATTTAAAAAAAATCTTTCCTTAAATAAGGAGACCAACACTTCACACAGTATTCGAGATATGCTCCCACCAATGTCTTGTATAATTGAAGCATAACATCCTTATATTTATTTTCAATTCCTCTCATGGGAAAGAAGAGCATTCCATGGGCCCTCTTTATGACTTGCTGTCTCATCATCTCTCTAAGTTTTCCACAGTAAAAGGTATTATTTTGTCGAAACAAGGGAAAATGAAGGCATTGTATATAGACAAACAGGACAAGAATTATCTCGATTGTGAGAATGATTGAAGAGCAGAGTCATCAATCATGGGTTGGGAACTTGGTCTTCTGCAGAGGTTGCGACCAGCACAGATTTTACGATGTCGAGACAGAACCGAAGTCAGTTCAGAGAGAAATAAAGCAACACCACATGTGATGACACTCTGGCATCGTGGACACATGCAAACACAAAGTCTGACGATGAAGGTACAGAGACAATGAGCACAGAGGAAAAACATGCTAACCACCGTTCTGAGTCACCAGAATCTCAGAGGAGTCATCAATATGAGCTCAACACGGGGAAGAGGTTTACAATGACAAGATCAGATGAATAACCAAACCTCCTCTACGTTTTGGAGGCTGTTAGTTTTACTTACCTGTGAATTACGTCTAGTTTTAATCATCTAGAATTAGTCGAAACTGCAACATAAACATTTATTTTACCTCGTTCTTTTAACTCTGGAAGAAAGAGGATGTTGTCGGACGACCTTAACAAGGGACAGCCTTAAAAACAAAGCTGTAATTGAAGATCGCCAGAGGAAGAGATGTTGCTTCACACATGACCAGGCAGTTGTGGGTGTTACCAGAAAGAGAGGTGTTTAGATGTGCTCTTGTAGTAACTGAGTGTCTACATATTCTATATAACTGATAATAAAAGACACGTTTTGCTGGGATATTTCTTGCAGTACTGAGAATATTACAACAGCTTACAAACAAAATGAGCAATAATAATAGAGCCCCCAGGTTCGCCACATCCTGAACCAAACTACAGCCCTTGCCGCGAGATAAAACACCCTAAACCCTAGATTTAACACACCCCTAGCAAAACTGCCGTCCCTGCAGGCAGGTTACGAAAAATAAACCACATCAAACTGCAGTTCTTGCCCTAGCCTAAATACACGACAAAGAAAATCACATTCCTTAGCCAACACCCACGCTCACACGCGGTTAAACACATGACAAAACAAACTGCAGTCCTTGACCACAGGTTAAATGTACCCCATTCAAAACTGCACACCTTTGCCCAAGTTAAAGACGTCCCAAATCATGCTGCAGTCTTTCCCCCAGGTTAAGAGCACACTGACCCAAACTGCAATCTTTCTGCTGAGGTTAAGCACCCACCAAACCAAACTGCAGTCTTTTGCCCCATGTTAAACATATCCCAAAGTAAACCATTGTCCTTGCCAGCAGGTTAAACACAGAACAATCCAAATATAAAAACACAACAAACCAAACTGGAAACCTGGCTCCCAAGATAACGCATCACAAAACAAACTGCAGTCTGTGCACTCATGTTAACCACATCCCGAAACATGGCGTCGTCCCTACACCCAGGTTATCACACAGTAGACCAAACTGCAGTCCTTACGTCGAGCATTAACACATCACAAAGAAAACGGCAGTCCTTCTGACCAGGTGAAACACATCCTAACCCAAACTGCAGATTGTTTTGCCACGTGAAACAAACCCAAAACCAAACTGTTGTCCTTATCCTCAGGTTAAGCACTTCCCAAACCAAGCTGCAGCACTTGTCCTCTGGTAAAATACATCCCAAAGCAAACTGCAGTCATTGACCACAGATTGAAATCACTGCAAACCAAACTGCACTCCTTTCACCCAGCATGAACACATCATATACAAAACAGCAGACCGTTCCCCCAGGTCAAAGAAAACCCCAAACCAAACCTCAGTCTTTGCCCCACCCCCCGCCCCCAGTTCAACATGTCAAATCAAATTGCAGTTCCTGCTCCCAGATTAATCCCCAAGCAAACCAATCTGCAGTCTTTATTTCCATGTTATACACATCCTAAACCAAACCCCGCAGGCGAAACGCACCCCAAAGCAAACTGCAGTCGCAGCCCACAGGTTAAACGCACCCCTAACCAAGCAACCGCTAATCCACCCAGGTTAAAATCATCCCAACCCACTCTGCAGTCCATGATGCCAGGTTAAACAAACCCCAAACCTAAATGTAGTCCTTCCTCACATATAAACACACCCTATGCGCAGTACTTTGAACCAGGTTAAATACATCCCAGACTAAACTGTAGTACTTGCCCCCAGCTTAAACACATAGCTAACCAAAATGCATTACTTTCCCTCAGGTTAAAAAAACTCCATTCCAAAATGCAGACCTTGTGAACAGATTAAGTACACACATAACCAAACTTCAGTCCTTGCTCGCATTTAAACATACACCAAACCGAACTGCAGTCTTTTACCCCAGTTTCAACACATCCCAAAATAAACCGCAGTCCTTTAAACGCACATCAACCAAAATGCAGTTCTCGATCCAGGTTAAAAAGGACCCTCAAGCAAACTGCAGTCCTTGCCCCAAGGTTTAACGGAACCAAAATGAAACTGCCACTCTGCCAATGCCCTTTCTGTTGTCCATCAGCCAGCCCAGGCTGCTGCTACCCATGTCGAGGTGGTACAGTCCGAATCCGAGCCCTCAAGGTCCAAAGTTGCTCGAGGGCGTCCAGCAAGGCCAGCTGCAGTCTCCACCAGTGAAAGTTAGCAGCCTTCCACAAGCCATGCTGCAGAAACTGGGGAAACACGTTGTAGAAGCACTAGGCAAGTCGAGGGAACATACAGGCAGGCATTAAGGGAATACACAAGAGTGAATAATTCTGTTTTGCATCATAATTAGTGTTTTGTTGGATTAAGATATCAATCACAACGCTTGGTTGGTGGTTTTTAATTGCAGGATGATGCGAAAGGGGACGCTGTGATGGGTCGTCTCAGAGGGCTGTAACAGTGGAGAATGTGGGGTCAATGGTGGTTGCAGGGACGTTGTCCCGTGGGAAGCGTGGTGTTAGCAGGTGCTCTCTGCAGCCTTACCGGGTGGAAGGCGTTCAGGAAATCTCTTCCCTGCCTCCCCCTTCCCCACTTGAGGTGGCCTCTGGATCCCTGGTGGCAATGCCTGTGTCCTCATGATAGTGATGATATGAAGGGTGTAGCAGAACACCATGAACTTGGACAGCTGTTCCAGTGTGTACTGGATGGCTCCCCATCGTGTCCGTGCCGGCCATCAAGCACTTATCTATTCTAATCCCATTTTCCATCACTTGGCCTGCAGCCTTGTATGCTATGGCGTTTCATGTGCTCACCTAAATATTTCTTAAATGTTGTGAGGGTTCCTGTCTCTACTACCCCTTCAGACAGTGTTTTGCAGATTCCAACCACCCTCTGGGTGAAAACAAAATCCTCAAATCCCCTACAACCTCCTGTCACTTACTTTAAATCTACACCCCCTGATTATTGACATCTCTGTTAAGGGAAAATGTTTCTTCCTATCGACCTTATTTATGCCCCTCATAATTTTATATACTTCAATCAGGTCCCCCCTCAGCCTTCTCAGCTCTAAGGAATCAACACTAGCCTATCCAGTCTCTCTTCACAGCCGAAATGATGCAGCCCAAGAAACATCCTGGTGAACCTCCTCTGCACCCTCGCGAGTGCAGTCATATCCTTCTTATAGTGTGGTAACCAGAACTGTACACAGCACTCCAGCAGTGGCCTAACTAGCGTTTTATACAGCTACATCATAACCTCCATGCTCTTATATTCTAAGCCTCGGCTAATAAAGACAAGAATCCGATGTGCCTTCCTAACCACATTATCGACCTGTGCTACTGCCTTCAGTGATCTACGGACACAAAGGTCCCTCTGACCACTTACACTTGCTAGGTCCTCCCATCCATTGTATATTCCCTTGCCCTTTTTAGTTCTCCCAAAATGCATCACCTCACAGTTCTCAAGATTAAGTTCCATTTCCCGCTGCTCTGCCCATACTACCAGCCCATCTTTATCACACTGTCATCTAAGGAATTCCTCCTCACCATTTGCCACACCACCAATCTTCTTGTCATCTGCAAACTTACTTATCATACCTCCTATATTCTCATCTAAATTATTAATCGACACTACAAAGAGCAAAGATCCCAGCACCGATCGCTGCTGTACATCACTGGTCACAGGCTTCCAATCATAAAAACAGCTCATGGCCATCACCCTCTGCCTACAGCCACCAAGCCAATTCTGGATCCAATTAGCCAAATTGCCCTGGATCTCATGCGCTTTTACCTTCTTGACCAATCTCCCATTCAATCTTACTGAAGTCCATCTAGACTACATCAACTCCTTTACCCTCATCTACACATCTAGTCACATCCTCGAAAAATTCAATCAAACTTATTAGACACGATCTCTCCCTGACAAAGCCATGCTGACTAGCCCTAATCAATCCCTGCCTCACCAATTGGAGATGAATCATGTCCCTCAGAATTGTTTTCCAATAGTTTTCCTACTACTGATGTTAGATTCATTAGCCTGTAATTACCTGTTTTCCCTCCTTCTCCCTGCTGAGAGAGAAGATCATTATTCTCCTCACCCAGAATAGATGGCCCAGACGCATTGATATGCAGCATACTGGGAGATGTGGAATATGCCACCCGCTTCTGCCTCGAAAGCAGTTCGATGAAACTGTAGCATTAACGACCACTGACAGCTCAGTCGTTGCCATGGTGTGTGACTCCGTGTCCTGTTGCAGGAGGTGACACAGCTCTGTGACCACCTCCTTATTGAATCAGTCACCTCACACAATGCTGCTGGGTTAGCTGTAGGGAGGAAAAGTGATCTTAGGAAACCCGGGATGGGTAGGGCAGAGCCACCTGCTCCTCCCTCTTTACAGAGCTCCCCCTCTCTGCAGCCTCTGCTCCATTTGTTATTCATGATACATAACCAGAGACACTTTACCTACAGTTCCCATACCTCGTCCGGAGTTAGGTTACCAAATCCTCTGTCCTCCTTGAATGTCTACAGCAGCTCAAAATACAACATCCAAAAAACCATCCACAACACCTCCACTAAATTTACAATAGCAGATGTAAGTCAAACGTCTCTGAGTTAGATGTTTGATCCTTTTCAATAACACTAGAATGGGTTCTTCATGCTGCTGAATGTATATTCAGCTGATAGTCAGTAACACAGGTGGTCAGTGGACAAGCACAAACCAAGTTTCAAAGATGTGCATCAAAGCTGTCGGAATGGTTGATTCATGTCACATTCAAACCATTTATCCTGCTCCCAGTACACGAACGGTACGCCAGGTCTAGTGCCATGGCCAGCATGGGACTGTGCGAGGTCCACGCTGGAGGTGACCAGTAACTCAGCTCGCACCATTTTATGGATCAAGGCTTTTGTAGTGTCGGCACCAAGAGCAAAAATCGCGGTCGGGGTGAGATACAGAGTGAAAGAAATGCACATTAAAAGGAGGCCTGTAAAAATAATTGAAGGCAAAAGATTTGCATGAACATAGTAAATGGACGGGGTAAAGGGACAAATTTGAAGGGTGAGGCCATGGAGGGATTCAAACATAAGAATGGGAATATTAAAAGTTTGATACACCCATACCAGGAAGCCATTGCGACCAGTGAGCTCAGGAGTTGCATGTGAACGGGAATTAGTGCGAGTTAGTTTATGGGTAACAGAGTTCTCGATGGGCTGTGGTTTATGAAGGTTTATAACTGGGAGCGTGGCCAGGATAGAACTGAAATTGTCAAGTGTTGGTTTAACAAAGGTGCAGATGAGTGTTTGTGCAGCAGTTGGGCTGAGGCAGAGGTGGGGATGGGTGAAATTACAGAGGTGGTGTTAGGCAGTGATCGCGCGATGGGGAGAATATGGTGTTGGAACATAAAGGTTGCAAACTGTCTGTTATAGTCTGAGACGTTGGCCAGCGAAGATTATGCATTTTATGGATAGGGAATGGAAATTGTGGCAATGACAAGTGACACTGGCTTCTGTCTTCCCAAAAATTAAATAACGAGAACAGTAACACAGTGAAACATGGCATAAAAGACGTAATAGCTAGAAATAGCGACTTACCAGAGGCACAAACAGCAGCAAAGTTAGAGAGTGAATTACAAGAACGGCAAAATAGTTAGCAATCAATTATGCTGCTAATAGCTGGAGATGAAAATTCACAAGTCACAACAAATGCATCAAAGGAGGGCGGAATAAATGACAAGTAATACAGTTAAATGTGGCTTATACAATTAATAGATGAATAGAGATACTTACCAGGGACACCAACAATGACAAGGATTAGATAGTAAATATATTGAATAATCGCAAGTACAAAATAGATCCGGGATTCTAATGAAAGTACATCATAAAATGCAGAAAGAATGTAAAGATCCCAGGAAAAACTCCTGCCCATTGTTGTGATATTCCAATCCATTGCTCGGGTGTGATGCCGAGCTGAGACTGAAATAACACATTGAGAGGAGTCCCTTATTAATAGAAGAAGGAAACCCTCCAGTGACACAATTAGGACTGACATTAATTACAGTCACTGAACAAACAGGATCAATGGCCTTTTCAATCCAACACATTTTGTACCAAAAATAAATTAGATCATTGAAAGGGTCTGAATTTGATGCATGAGAATTGCTGAGTGAAGGAAAGGTGAAAGGCACTGCTCAGAATCGTTCAATCCTCCTTGGATATGGGCTGGTAAATGGGGAGTAGAGGGTTACAAATGTTACACCATGATTAAAAGGAGAAATTGGTAAATCCTCTAGCTGCAGGACAGTCAGCATAACGTTTGGGTGGTGACATTTGTAGAGGCCATAAACCAGGAGAAAAAAAATATTCGTTTATTGGAAAAAAAGACAAACAGCACAGATACGCTAATGGCAAATCATGTCAGGCAAACTTGAACAAAAACAACAACTTATATTTATATAGTGCCTGTTAACGATATCAAGCATCCCAAAGTACTTCACAGGAGCATTATGAAACACTGAGCCACAAAAATAAGATATTAGGTTAGATGGCCAAACGTTTGGTCAAAGAGATACGTTTTAAGAGTGCCTTAAAGGAAGAAAGCAAGGTGGAGAGGCAGAGAGGTTGAAGGGACGGTATACCAGAGCTTGGGGCCGCGGGAACTTAAGGTGTGGCCACTCGTGCTAGAGAGATTAAAGTCAGCGATGTACAAGAGTACAGCATTAGTGAAGCACAGATAATTTGGAGGTTTGTGAGACTGGAGGCGATTACAGAGCTCCGGAGAATTGAGGATATGTAGGGATCGAAAATCAAGGTTGGCAATTTTAAAAGTAAGACATTGCTTGCACGGGAACCCATGTAGGTCAGTGAGCACAGGGGAACTTGACTTGATGCGAGTTAAGACACAGGCAGTCGAGTTATGGATTACCTCAAGGTTACACAGGATAGAATGTGGGAGACCAGCCAGGAGTCTGTTGGAATAGACAAATCTAAAGTTAACGAAGGCATGAATGAGAGTTTCTACGGCAGATGAGCTGAGACAGGTGTGAAATCGGGGGATGCCACTGAGATGGACATAGGTGTTCTTAGTTATGGCATGAAAATGATGTTGTAAGCACATTTTGGAGTGAAATGTGACACCAAGTTTGCAAATAAAGTGTTTTAATCTCAGACTGTTGAGAGGGAGAGGAATGGAGTCGATAGCAAGGGAATGGGGTTTGCAGAGGGGACCAAAATAATTTCTTCAGTCTTCCAAATATGTAATTGGAGGAAATATCTGCTCATCCAGTACTGGATGTTGGATAAGCAGTCTGATAATTCAGAGGAGTGGAGAGAGGTGGTGTTGAGGTAAACCTGATGGAGTTCTTTGATAAAACAATAGAAAGGGTTGATGAGGTTTGATTGAAGTTATACATATGGACTTTCAAAAGGCGTTTGATCAAATGACATCCAATAGACAGGTTAGAAAAATCTTAAAACCATAGATTAAAGAGGCAGTGGCCACGTGGATATGACATTGGCACTGGGGCAGAAAGCAGAGATGAGTGGTGAAAGGTTGGTTTTCAGACTGGAAGGGGGAAAAAAGTTGTGTTCCCCTGTTGTCTGTATTATGACAACTGGTCTTTTTGAAATACATTACATTAACTTACATTTAATGGGCATAATTCAGCGTTTTCAGATGACACAATACTCAGAAGTGTATTAAACAATGAGGAGGATAGCAGCAGGACTTGGAAGACCACAGACAGACTGGTGAAATGAGCGGGATGATGGCAGATGCAATTTCATAGATAGAAGTGTAAAGGAGGCAGTTGGAACAATCTCAAAGCTGCTTCATGGAAAGAGTGACTGTACAGACAGAAATCTTTCATGATGGCACATCAAGCTTATTGCTTTTTAAAAACATAAAGATGTTTCTCTATATAAACAGTGGCACAGAGTGCAACAGCAAGGAAGCGAGGTTATAATTTTATTAACCACTGGTTAGGCCTCAGCTGGAATATTGTGTCTAATTCTGGCCGCCTCATTTTTGGAAGCATGTCAGGGTCCTTCTGAGGGTGTGGAAGAGGTTAACTAGAATGGTACCAGGGAAGTGAAACTTGAGTTATGTGGAGAGTTTGGAGAAGCCAGGATTGTTCTCCTGAGAGAAGAGAATATAACACGGAGATTTACTGGAGGGATGCAAAGTTATAAAGCTGTTTTTGAGAAAAGAGAACGAGAATTTGGTTGCAATGGACAGACACCGACCTCAGACACACACTGATAACGGACACAGAGATCCCTGACCCCAGACAAACACCGACCTCAGACTCACACTGACTCCAGATAAACAGTGACGCCTGCTCCTGACCCCAGACACACACTGACTGCAGAAACACACTGACCCCTGATCCCAGATACACACTAACCCCAGAAAACACTGTGAACCCAAACACACATACGTACCCTAGATGCACAATGAACCCAGAAACAAATTGAACCCAGACAGACACTGACCTCAGAAAGACACAGAACCAAGACACGCACTGACGGCAGGTACACATTGACCTCAGAAACACACTGACCCCCAGACACGCATGGACCATAAACACATACTGACCGTAATCACATCCTGGCCCCAGACAAACACTGACCTCAGACACACACTGACCCCAGACACACACTGACAGCTCACCCTGACCCCAGATAAACATGACATGAGAAACACACGGGCCAATTGCTGTAAAATGTGATTAGAGTAGTTCGGTGTTTGATGACCAGCACGGACATGATGGGCCAAAGGGCCTGTTTCTGTGCTCTATAACTCTATGGCAATGATACCAGGCACACACAGTCCCCAGAAATGAAGTAAACACGGACACACACTGACCTCAGAAACCCTGACGCCAGTCGCACACTGACCCCAGAAACACATTGACCTCAGACAAGCACTGACCCCAGAAACCCACTGACCCCTGATGCACAGTGACCCTTGACACACATGGACGCCAGACACACACTGGCACTAGAAACACACTGACCCCTGATGCACAGAGACCCCTGACACACATGGACACCAGACACACACAGGCACCAGAAACACACTGACGGCAGACACACCCTGACCCCTGACCCCAGACAAACATCGACCACATACACACACTGACCCCAGCCACCCACTGACCGCTGACCCCAGACACACGCTGATCCCAGAAACACACTGACCCCAGATACAGACTGAACACTGACACCTAACCCCAGGCTCATATCGACCTCAGACACGCATGATCCCAGAAACAGAGTGAACACTGACCCCCGACCCGAGACACACACTGGCCACAGAAACAGACTGATCCCGGACACACGTGGACTCCAGAAACACACTGACCCCAGACACACAGTGACAGCAGATATACATTGACATTCGGGAACACACTGACCCCAGACAAGCACTGACCGCAAACACATGCTGACCCCTGACCCCAGACAAACATCGACCTCAGACACACATTTACCCCAGACACATACTTGCAACTGACTCTGACCCTAGATACACAGTGACATCAGAAACACATTGACACCAGTCACACAGTGACCCAAAGAAATACAGTGAACACAGAAACACACTGACCCCAGAAACACTGACGCCAGTCATACAGTGACCCAAGAAGCACATTGACCTTAGACAGACACTGACCCCAGAAACACACTGCCCCTGATACACACAAACACCAGACACACACTGGCAACAGCAACACACACTAGCCCTTGACCCCAGACAAACACCAACAACAGCCACTCATTGACCGCTGACCACATACGCACGCTGATCCTAGAAAGACACACGCTCCAGACACAGACTGAACCCTGACCCCTGACCTCACCACACATACCACCTCAGATACGCACTGCTTGCAGAAACAGACTGAACCATGAGCCCGACCCGAGGCACACACTGACCACAGAAGCACACTGACCACAGACACAGACTGACTACAGAAACACAGTGACCCCTTATCCCAGACACACAGTGACTCAGAATCACTACGAACCCAGACACACGCTAACTTCAGACACTTTCGGACACCTGAACCCAGACAGACACGGACCCCAAAATCACTGAACCAAGATACACACTGATGACAGATACACAATGACATGAGAAACACCCTGACCCCAGACAAACCCTGACCTCAGAAACACACTGACACCAGACACAGACTGACAGCAGACCATGACCACAGACACACACTGACCACAGAAATACACAGACCCAAGAAACACACTGACCCCGACACACACTGACCCCAGGCACACACTGACCACAGAAACACATTGACTCCCAACACACACTGACCCCAGACGCACATTGACCTCAGAAACAAACTGAACCCAGAAACTCACTGACCCCAAAAACACACTGAACCAAGACACACACTGACGGCAGATACGCATTGATCTCAGAGACACACTGACCCCAGACACACACTGACCGCAAACATGCACTGGCCGCAAACACACCCTGACTCCAGACAAACACCAAGCTCAGACGCACAGTGACCCTAGACACAGACTGACATTTGACCCTGACCCCAGACACACACTAACCCCAGACATACACTGACACGATAATTGCACTGAACCAAGTGACACACTGACCCCAGAAACACACTGACACTACAAAACACTTACCAAGACACACGCCGACCCCAGAAACCCAGTGACCCCAGACACACACTGACCCCTGACCACAGACACACAGTGACCTCAGAAACTCACTGACTCATCCCCGGACACACCCTTACCCCAGAAACACACTGAATCAGAACACACACTGACCCCAGACATACATTGACACCAGAAATACATTGAACCAAGTGCTACACTGACCACAGACACACACTGACCCCAGAAATACACTGACACCAGAAATTCACTGACACCAGGAATACACTGAACCAAGTGACACATGAACACAGACACACACTGACACCAGGAATACACTGAACCAAGTGACACACTGACCAGAGACACACACTGACACCAGGAATACACTGAACCAAGTGACACACTGACCAGAGACACACACTGACACCAGAAATACACTGAGGCCAAACAAATATGGACCCCGAAACCCAGTGACTCCAGATGCACATTGAAATCAGACACACACTGAGCGCTGAACCTGACCGGTGAAACACACTGACCCCAGCAACACAATGAGCCCAGACGTACACTGACACAAGACACACTCTGACCCCTGACGCCAGACACACTGACACCAGAACCGCACTGACCCCAGACACATGCTGAATCCAGATCCCGGACACCAGAAACATACTGACCCCTGACCACAGACAGACACTGACCTCACAAAATGAGTGACGCAAGCCACACACTGACCCCAGGAACACACTGACACCAGACACTCACTGACACCTGAAACAGATTGATGCCTGACACACACTGACCCCTGAAACACAATGACCCCTGACCACAGACACACACTGACCCCATTCACACAATGACCCTAGACAGACTGAGCCCAGAACCACAATGACCCCTCACCCCATACAGGCATACTGACCCCTGACACTAGGTACAAAATGACCCAAGAAACACACAGATCCCAGCCACACACTGATGCCAGAAAAAAAACACTTAACTAAGAGACACACTGACCCCAGACACACACTGAATCCAGAAACACCCTGAAGCCAGAAACACAGTGGGCCCAAACCTCAATGCCCCCAGATGCAAACTGACCTCATAGACACATTGACACTGACCCCAGACAAACACATACCTCAGACACAAATTGACCCCTGACCCCAGAAACACATTGAACCATGAACACTGACCCCAGACACGCATTGCCCCCAGATACACACTGACCTCAGAATAACACAGACCCCAGCGAGATACTGACCCCTGACACTGATACACCCCTGACCCCAGACACAGACTGACTGCTGACCCCAGACACGCACTGACCGCAGGCACAAGACACACACTGAACTCAGACTCATACTGACCCCAGGCACACACTGATCGTCGACACCTGACTGCTGAAACAGACTGACCCCAGCACGATAATGACACCAGGCGCCGACTGACGCCATTAACACTCTGCCCTGGACACATGCTAATCCCAGAAACACACAGAACCCAGAAGCACACTGACACCTGACACACGTAGCTACTTAACCAATCCACACTGACCCCTGACTCCAGGCACATACTGACCTCCGAAATTCACTGGCATCAGGCACAGACTGAACCCTGGCACCGCATACCTAAAACACACTGACCACTGACCCCAGACACATTCTGATCCCAGAAAATCGTAACCCAGGACTTACACTGACCCCAGAAACATACTGATGTCAGACTCACACTGACCCCAGAAACACACTGACCCCAGACAGACACTGACTCCAGAAACACACTGACCCTGAACCCAGACAGACCCTGACCCCAGAAACACAATGACCCCAGACACACACTGACCCCAGAAACACAATGACCCCAGACACACACTGACCCCAGAAACACACTGACCCCATACACACACTGACTCCAGAAACACAATGACCCTGAACCCAGACAGACCCTAACCCCAGAAACACAATGACCCCAGACAATCTCTGACCCCAGAAACACACTGACCCCAGACACACACTGACCCCAGAAACACACTGACCCCAGACACACACTGACCCCAGAAACACACTGACCCCTACACACACTGACCTCAGAAACACACTGATCCTAGAACCTCACTGACCCTTGACACAAATGGCCACCTGAGCCAAGAAAAACTGACCTTAGAGCACAGACACCGACCGAGCCCATAAACCCACTGACACCAGACACAGACTGAATCCGGATAATGGACACCAGCAACACCCTGACCCCAGACCACATACACACACTGACCTCAGAAACACAGTGACCTCCAAATTAATACCGATCCCAGACACAAACTGATCCCAAATCGGCACTGACCCCATACACATACTGTCCCGTGACCCCAGAAACACATTGACACCAGAAACAGAGTGATCTGAGATGCACACAGACCCCAGAAACACACTGATGCCAGACACACACTGCTCCCGAAGCAGACTTATCCCAGACAGACACTGAGCCCTGAAGCACAATGACACCTGACCCCCAGACACACACTGACCCCAGAAACACAACGAACCCCGTACTCACTGAACTTTGACACACATAGCCACCTGACCTCAGACACAGTTACCCTTGACCCCAGGCACGCACTGAGCCGAGCATCACACTGACCTCAGACACAGACTGAGCCCTGATCCCGGACACCAGAAACACTTTGACCCGTGACCATAGGCTCTCACTAATCTCAGAAACATACTAACGCCATGCACACACTTATCCCGAAAAACACTGACCTCAGACAGACGCACACCCCTGAAATACCATGACTTCTGACGCCAGACACACACGGACCACAGAATCACACTGACTCCTGACGCCAGATGTACGCTGACTCCAAACACGTACTGGCCCCAGACACACACTGTTACCTGATCCCGGAAAGATACCGACCACAGGCACACAGTGACCCCAAACACAGACTGACTGCAGAAACACACTGACCCGAGGCACACATAGATATCTGAAACACATTGACTCCAAGCACTCACTGACCCCTGAAGCACAATGAACCCAAACACATACTGACCCCAGACACTCAGTGACCCCAGTCACACACTGACTGCAGAAACACACTGACCCGAGGCACACATAGATACCTGAAACACATTGACTCCAAGCACTCAATGACCCCTGAAGCACAATGAATCCAGATACACACTGACCCCAGAAGCACAATGACCCCAGACACAATTTGACCCCAGAAACAGAATGACACCAGACACACACTGACCCCAGAAACACAATGACCCCAGAAACACAATGGCCCCAGACATACACTGACCACAGAAACGCAATGACACCACATATGCACTGACTCCAAAAATACACTGATCCTGGAGACTCACTGACTCTTGACGCACATAGCCACCTGACCCCAGACAAACTGACCCTGGACCATAGACACCGACTGAGCCCACAATCGCACTGACACGAGAAACAGACTAAATCCAGATCCTGGACACCAGAAACACACTGATCCCAGACCACAGGCACACACTGACCTCAGAAACACAATGACCCAAGACACACACTGACCGCAGAAACACACTGACCCCAAGCACACACTGATACCTGAAATACATTGACTCCAGACACACACTTGCCTCAGAAACACAATGGCCCCGGACACAGACTGACCCAAGAGGCAAAATGCTAACAGAGACACACTAACGCTTGACATGCATAGCCATCTGACCACAGACACACACTGACCCCAGACGCAGACTGAATGCTGACCTCGACACAAGAAACATATTGACCCAGACACACACTGGCCCCTCACAACACTGACCCCAGACACACTCTGACACCTGATCAAGGACAGACACCGACCACTGACACACACTGACACAGGACTCACACTGACATTGATCCCAGACCCACACCAACATTAAAGAGAAGTTGACCCCAGACAGACACTGAATCCTGATCTCTGACTACAGACACGCATTGACCCCAGGAACACACTGACCCCTGACCCCTATTGACATCAGAAACACACTGACCCCAGAAATAAACAGATCCATTAACCCAGGCACACACTGACCCCAGAAACGCACAGTCTTCAGATGCACACTGAACTCAGAAACACTCTGACTCCTGACGCACAGACACACGGCCATAGGCACACACTGACACAGAACACATACTGACCATGACCCCAGGCAAACACCAACCTCAGAAACATGCTGACCCCAGGCACACACTGAGCGCTTACCCCTGACCCCAGGAACATAATGATCCCTCACATGCACTGAGCCTTGAGCCCAGACATCCACCAACTGCATGCACACCCGGAACCCTGACCCCAGAGAAACACCAACCTCAGATGCACACTGACCTCAGACATACATTGATGGTTGACCCCTGACCCCAGACGCCCACTGATACTCGAAATACACTGAACCCAGATACACACTGACCCCGTCGCGCACTAACCCTAGAAACACACTGACGCCAGACATATACTGACCACTCACACCAGATTCTAGGCACACGCTGACCCTAGAAACACACAGACCCCAGCTGCCAGACACACACTGACCCCAGACAAACTGAACACAGACACGTACTGACTCCTGATCACAGACGCAAATTGACACCAGAAAGACACAGACCCCTGCTCCCAGACACAAACCAACCCAGACACACTGACCCCAGACACACGCTTATGCCAGATACGCACTGACCCCTGACCCCAGGCACACACTGACCCCTGACCAGAGACACAAACTCAACTCAGGCACACACTGACGTCAGGCACCAAAGACACCTGACCCCAGACACACACTAACCTTTGAACAGAGACACACACTAAACACAGACACACATGGAACCCAGACACACTGACCCTGGCACCCAGACACACACTGACCCCTGACCAGAGACACACTGACGCCAGACAGACATTGAATCCTGATCTCTGATTCCAGACACGCACTAACCCCAGTAACACACTGACATCAGATGCACACTGACCTCAGACACACTCAGACCCCTGACATACACTGATATCTGATCCCGGACAGACACCGACCTGAGGCACACACTGGCACAGAACAGACACTGACACTGACCCCCGACAAGCAGGGACGTCAGACACCTGACCGCAGACAGACACTGAATCCTGACACAGATGGACGCTTGACCTCAGACAAACTGATCCCGGGCCCCTGATACAACCTGAACCCTGGCCCCAGACGCACACCAACTACAGACACACACTGACCCCTTACCCCAGAGTCACACCGACCGCTAACCCCAGACACACTATGAGCCAGACACAAATCTACCCAGATGCACACTGACCCCAGACAGGTGCTGATGCCAGACACACAGTGAACCCTGACCAGAGACACAAACTGACCCCAGACACACACTGACACCAGGCACCAAAGACTCCTGACCCCAGACACACAGTGACGTTTGACCAGAGGCACACACTAAACACAGATACACATTGACGCCACGCACAACTGACCCCTGTCCAGAGACATACACTGACCCCAGACTAGCACTGACCACAGATCACACTGACCACAAAATCACACGGATCCCGGAAACACACTGCCGCCAGAGACACAATGACCCCAGGCCCACACTGACCCCAGAAACACACTGACCCCAGACACACACTGACCCCAGGCACACACTGATCCCTGGCCGCAGACACACACTGACTCCCGACACAAACTGACCCCAGGTGCAACCTGATCCCAGGCCCCAGACAGAAACTGACGCCAGACTCACACTGGCCGCAAATTAAACTGGTCGCAGGCTCATACTGACTCGAACAATACATTGAAACCGGACATACATTGAACTCTGATTCCAGACACACATTGACCCCAGAAACACACAGATCCCAGACACACATGAACCCCAAAATCATACTTAACCCAGAGATACACTGACCCCAAATCACACTGACACCAGGCCCACACTGAAACCAGATACATCCTGATCACTGGCCCCAGACACAAACTGACCACAGACACACACTGATCCCAGAAACACATTAACCCCGGACAAACACACCCTAGAAACGCACTGACCCCAGACACGCACAGAGCCCTGACACATACTGATCCCTGGCCCGAGAGACACCCTGACCACAGACAAACACAGACCCCACAAACACACTGACTCCAGACACACACTGACTGCAGACACACACTGACCCCAGAGACACACTGATCCCATGCCACAGACACACACTGATCCCAGAAATACACTGGCCCCAGACAAACACTCAACCGAGACACACAGTGACCCCAGACGCATTCTGATCCCTGGCTGCAAATCACACAGAAAGGGAGGTCGTCGAGGAGGGTTTTTCGACTGAGTCAATATGGGTGGAAGTCAGAAACAGGAAAAGAGCAGTCACTTTGTTGGGAGTTTTCTATAGACCCCCCCCAACAGCAACAGAGACATGGAGGAACAGATTGGGAGGCAGATTTTGGAAAGGTGCAGAAGTAACAGGGTTGTTGCCATGGGTGACTTCAACTTCCCTAATATTGATTGGAACCTTCTTAGCGCGAATAGTTTGGATGGAGCAGATTTTGTCAGGTGTGTCCAGGAAGGTTTCCTGACTCAATATGTAGATAGGCCGACTAGAGGGGAGACTATGTTGGACTTGGTGCTTGGCAACGAACCAGGCCAGGTGGCAGAACTCTCGGTGGGAGAGCATTTCGGTGAGAGTGATCACAACTCCCTGACCTTTACTATAGCCATGGAGCTGGACAGGAGCAGACGGGATGGGAAAATATTTAATTGGGGGAGGGGGAATTACAATGCTATTAGGCAGGAACTGGGGAGCATACATTGGGAACAGATGTTCTCAGGGAAATGCACAACAGAAATGTGGAGGTTGTTTGGGGGGCACTGGCTGCGACTGCTGGATAGGTTTGTCCCGCTGAGGCAGGGAAGGGATGGTAGGATGAAGGAATCTTGGATGACAAGAGATGTGGAACAGCTAGTCAAGAGGAAGAAGGAAGCTTACTTAGGGTTGAGGAAGCAAGGAGCAGACAGGGCTCTAGAGGGTTACAAGGTAGCCAGGTAGGAACTGAAGAATGGACTTAGGAGAGCTAGAGGGGGACATGAAAAAGTCTTGGTGGGTAGGATTCAGGAAAATCCCAAGGCGTTCTACACTTATGTGAGGAACAAGAGGATGGCCAGAGTGAGGGTAGGGCCGATTAGGGATAGTGGAGGGAACTTGTGCCTGGAGTCGGAGGAACTAGGGGAGGTCCTAAATGAATACGATGCTTCAGTATTCAATATTGAGAGGGACCTGGTCGTTTGTGAGGACAGCGTGGAACAGGCTGATATGCTCGAACAGGTTAAGGTTAAGAGGGAGGATGTGCTGGAAAGTTTGAATGATATGAGGACAGATAAGTCCCCGGGGTCAGACGGGATATACCCAAGGATATTACGGCAAGCGAGGGAAGAGATTGCTGCGCCTTTGGCGATGATCTTTGCGTCTTCCCTGTCCACTGGAGTAGTACCGGATGATTGGAGGGTGGCAAATGTTGTTACCTTGTTCAAGAAAGGGAATAGGGATAACCTTGGGAATTGTAGACCAGTTAGTCTTATGTCAGTAGTGGGCAAAATATTGGAGACGATTCTGAGAGACAGGATTTATGATGATATGGAAAAGCATGGTTTGATTAGAGACAGTCAGCATGGCTTTGTGAGGGGCAGGTCATGCCTCACAAGACTTATTGAATTCTTTGAAGATGTGACAAAACACATTGATGAAGGAAGAGCAGTGGATGTGGTGTATTTGGATTTTAGCAAGGCGTTTGATAAGGTTCCCCATGGTAGGCTCATTCAGAAAGTAAGAAGGCATGGGATTCAGGGAAAGTTGGCTGCATGGATACAAAATTGGCTGGCCCATAGAAGACAGAGGGTGGTCGTAGATGGAAAGTATTCAGCATGGAGCTCAGTGACCAGTGGTGTTCCGCAGGGATCTGTTCTGGGACCTCTGCTCTTTGTGATTTTTATAAATGACTTGGATGAGGATGTGGAAGGCTGGGTTAGCATGTTTGCCGATGACACGAAGGTTGCTGGAGTTGTGGATAGTGTGGAAGGCTGTTGTAGGTTGCAACGGGACATTGACAGGATGCAGATCTGGGCTGAGAAGTGACAGATGGAGTTCAACCTGGGAAAGTGTGAAGTGATTCATTTTGGAAGGTCGAATTTGAATGCAGAATACAGGCTGAAAGACAGGATTCTTGGCAGTGTGGAGGAACAGAGGGATCTTGGGGTCCATGTCCATAGATCGCTCGAAGTTGCCACCCAAGTTGATAGGGTTGTTAAGAAGGCGCATAGTGTGTTGGCTTTCATTAACAGGGGGATTTAGTTTAAGAGCCGCGAGGTTATGCTGCAGCTCTATAAGGCCCTGGTTCGACCACACTTGGAATATTGTGTTCAGTTCTGGTCGCCTCATTATAGGAAGGATGCGGAAGCTTTAGAGAGGGTGCAGAGGAGACTTACCAGGATGCTGCCTGGACTGGAGGGTATGTCCTACGAAGAAAGATTGAGGGAGCTAGGGCTTTTCTCATTGGAGCGAGGAAGAATGAGAGGTGACTTGATAGAGGGGTACAAGATGATGAGAGGCATAGATAGAGTGGATAACCAGAGACTGTTTCCCAGGGTGGAAAGGGCTATCACCAGGGGGCATAATTTTAAGGTAATTGGAGGAAGGTTTCGGGGAGATGTCAGAGGTAGGTTCTTTACACAGAGAGTGGTGGGTGCCTGGAATGCGCTGCCAGCGGTGGTAGTAGAAGCAGATATAGTACGGACATTTAAGCGACTCTTGGATAGGTACATGAATGATAGTAGAATGAAGGGTAGGTAGTTAGTTTGATCTTAGAGTAGGTTAAAGGTTCGGCACAAAATCGTGGGCCGAAGGGCCTGTACTGAGCTGTACTGTTCCATGTTCTATGTTCTATGTTCTATGTTCACACTGACCCCAAAATCACACAGTCCCCAGAAACACACTGACCCCGAAAACACACTGACCGCAGAAACACACTGAACGCATCAACACATTGACCCCAGGCAGACAGCGACCCCAACATCACAATGAGACCAAGCACATACTGACCCCAAATCACACTGACCCCAAAATCACACGGATCCCAGAGACACACTGACCCCAGGCACACCCTGTCCCCAGACACACAATGACCCCAGACACATAATGACTATAGACACACACTGTCCGCAGACACCCACTGATCCATGGCCGCAGACACACACTGACCCAGAAATGCACTGACACCAGAAACACACTGACCCCAGAATCACACTGACACCAGGCACACACCGACAACAGACACAATCTGACCCCAGACACACAATGACTACAGACACACACTATCCGCAGACACATACTGATTCATGTCCGCAGACACACACTGACCCAGAAATACACTGACCCCAGATACACACTGTCCCAGAAACACAATGACCACAGAAACATACTGACACAGAAACACACTGACCACAGAAAGACACTGTCCCCAGATGGATACCTAACCAACATCACAATGAACCCAGGCACACATTGACCCCAAATCACACTAACCCCCAAATCACACTGATCCCAGAACGCACTGTCCCTAGAAACACACTGACCTCTGACCCCAGACAGAAACTGACCCCAGACACACACTGATCCCTGACCCCAGACTCACACTGACGCCTATTAAAACTGATCCCAGGCCCACACTGACCCCAGAAACACACTGACCTCTGATTCCAGACACACACTGATCCCAGAAACACACAGACCCCAGGCACAAACTGACTACAAAATCACACTGCCCCAGGCCCACATTGAACCCAGATACACTCTGATACCTGGCCCCAGACACACACTAATCGCAGACACACAGTGATCCCTGGCCCCAGAAACACACAGACCCCAGACACAAACTGAAGCCAGACACACAATGATCCCTGACCCTGGACACACACTGAACCCAGAACCACACTAACCCCAGAAACACGCAGATCCCAGACACACGCTGCGGCAGACACACACTGACCCCAGACACATACTGTTCGCTGGTCGCAAACAGATACTGACCCCAGGCCCACACTGACCCCAGAAACAAACAGAGCCCAGGCACATACTCTCCCCAGAAATACCCTGACCCCAGACAGTCAGTGATCCCTGACCCCAGACGCATACTGACCACAGGCACACACTGACTCCAGACACACACTGACCTCTGATTGCAGACACTCAGTGAGCCGAGACGCACACTGCTCCCAGACACACACTCATCCCAGACACACATTGATCTCAGTAACACACGGACACAAAAGCAGACTGACCCCTGATGCACACCTAGACCAGATAAACACTGACACCAGACACATACTGACTCACGATCCTGGACAGACATATTCCTCAGATACACACTGACCACGGACTCACACTGAACAATGACCCCAGATACACACCGACTTTCGATACATACTGACCCCAGACACACACTGACGCCAGACACATACTGACTCCTGACTCCAAGACACACACTGACCGCAGAAACATACTGACCCAAAACACACACTGACCCTTGCCACACACTGACCCCAAACCACAGTGACCCCAGACACACACTGACCCTAGAAACAATCTCACCGCTGAATCGAGACACATACTGACCCCAGACACATGCTGACAGCAGATACATATTGACCCCTGGCCCAGGCATACACCAATCCTAGACACATACTAACCCTTGAGTGTGTGAGAGAGACAAAAAGGGAGTTTGTGTATGAGAGAGGCAGACATGGAGTGCGTGTGAGAATCAGACAGCGAGTGTGTGTAACAAAAACAAGAATTGTTGGAATCACTCAGCAGGTCTGGCAGCATCTGTGGAAAGAGAAGCAGAGTTAACGTTTCGGGTCAGTGACCCTTCTTTGGAACTGACAAATATTAGAAAAGTCACAGATTAAAAACAAGTGAGGTGTGGGTGGGGCAAGAGATAACAAAGGAGAAGGTGCAGATTGGACCAGGCCACATAGCTGACCAAAAGGTCACGGAGCAAAGGCAAACAATATGTTAATGGTGTGTTGAAAGACAAAGCATTAGTACAGATTAGGTGTGAATACACTGAATATTGAACAGCAGCAAGTGCAAACCTGAAGAAAAACAACCTGAAAAAAACAGTGGGTCAGCAAACTGAACAAACTAAGATGAAATGAAATAAATGCAAAAAAAGATTGTAAAAAAGGTAAAAAGGAATGTAAAAAAAAGGAAGAAAAAATAACTAAAAATGAAAGTAAAATGGGGGGCTGTCATGCTCTGAAATTATTGAACTCAATGTTCAGTCCGGCAGGCTGTAGTGTGCCTAATCGGTAGATGAGATGCTGTTCCTCGAGCTTGCATTGATGTTCACTGGAACACGGCAGCAATCCCAGGACAGAGATGTGAGCATGAGAGCAGGGGGGAGTGTTGAAATGGCAAGCAACCGGAAGCTCAGGGTCCTGCTTGCAGACTGAGCGGAGATGTTCCGCAAAGCGGTCACCCAGTCTGCGCTTGGTCTCCCCAATGTAGAGGAGACCACACTGTGAGCAGCGAATACAGTATACTACATTGAAAGAAGTACACGTAAATCGCTGCTTTACCTGAAAGGAGTGTTTGGGGCCTGGGATAGTGAGGAGAGAGGAGGTAAATGGGCAGGTATTACACCTCCTGCGATTGCAGGGGAAGGTGCCCAGGGACGGGGACGAGGTGGTGGGGGTAATGGAGGAGTGGGCCAGGGTGTCGTGGAGGGAACGATCCCTTCGGAATGCTGACAGGGGAAGGGAGGGGAAGATGCGACTGGTAGTGGCATCACGCTGGAGGTGGCGAAAATGGCGGAGGATGATCCTTTGGATATGGAGGCTGGTGGGATGAAAAGTGAGTACAAGGGGAACCCTGTCACGGTTCTGGGAGGGAGGGGAAGGGGTGAGGGTAGAGGTGCGGGGAGTGGGTCGGACACGGTTGAGGGCCCTGTCAACCACAGTGGGGGGAAATCCTCGGTTGAGGAAAAAGGTCATATCAGAAGCACCGTCATGGAAGGTAGCATCATCAGAGCAGATGCGTCGGCGATGGAGAAACTGGGAGAATGGAATGGAGTCCTTACAGGAGGGAGGGTGTGAAGAAGTGTAGTCGAGGTAGCTGTGGGAGTCGGTGGGCTTATAATGGATATTGGTAGACAACCTATCCCCAGAGATGGAGACAGAGAAGTCGAGGAAGGGAAGGGAAGTGTCAGAGACGGACCATGTAAAGGTGAGAGACGGGTGGAAATTGGAAGCAAAGTTGAAAAAGTTTTCTAGTTCGGGGTGGGAGCAGGAAACGGCACTGATACAGTCATCAATGTACCAGAAAAAGAGTTGGGGGAGGGGGCCTGAGTGGGACTGGAACAAAGAATGCTCGACATATCCCACAAAAAGACAGGCATAACTAGGACCCATGCGGGTACCCATAGCGACACCTTTTACTTGAAGGAAGTGCGTGGAGTTGAAGGAGAAGTTGTTCAATGTGAGAACAAGTTCAGCCAGGCGGAGGAGGGTGGTGGTGGATGGGGACTGGTTGGGCCTCTGTTCCAGGAAGAAGCGGAGAGCCCTCAAACCATCCTGGTGGGGGATGGAGGTGTAGAGCGATTGGATGTCCATAGTGAAGAGGAGGCGGTTGGGACCAGGAAACTGGAAATTGTCAAAATGACGTAGGGCGTCAGAAGAGTCACGGATGTAGGTGGGAAGAG
Source organism: Heterodontus francisci (assembly GCF_036365525.1). Taxonomy (NCBI): domain Eukaryota; kingdom Metazoa; phylum Chordata; class Chondrichthyes; order Heterodontiformes; family Heterodontidae; genus Heterodontus; species Heterodontus francisci. The sequence goes on along the minus strand of NC_090406.1, from coordinate 53,818,019 downwards.
ACTGGACCAGCGGAGAAAAGATAGAGTCTAGATAGGAAGAAATAAGTTCAGTGGGGCAGGAGCAGGCTGACACAATGGGTCTGCCGGGACAGTCCCGTTTGTGGATTTTGGGAAGGAGGTAGAAGCGGGCTGTCCGGGGTTGTGGGACTATGAGGTTGGAAGCCGTAGAGGGAAGATCTCCAGAGGAGATGAGGTTAGTGACAGTCCTTTGGACTGTGTGTGTATGTGAGAGTCATAGAGTCACAGCGTTATACAGCACAGAAACAGGCCCTTCGGTCCATCGTGTCAGTGTCAGCCATCAAGACCCTAGCTACTCTAATCCCATTTTCCAGCACTTGGCCCGTAGCCTTGTATGCTATGGCGTTTCAAGTGCTCAACTAAATACTTCTTAAATGTTCTGAGGATTCCTGCCTCTACCACCTCTTCAGGCAGTGTGTTCCACATTCCAACCACCCTATGGATGATTTCTTTCCTCTCAAATCCCCTCGAAGCCTCCTGCCCCTTACCTTAAATCCCCCTGGTATTGACCCCTCCACTAAGGGAAAATGTTTCTTCCTATCTAACCTATCAATGTCCCTCATAATTTTGAATGCATCAATTTTGTATACCTAAGGGGGAGTTGAAGAAGAACTTGTTTACCCAGAGGATGCTGGTGGTCTGGAATGCCCTGCCTGGGAGGGTGGTAGAGGCGGGTTGCCTCTCATCCTTTAAAAAATACCTGGATTAGCACTTCATACATTCAAGGTTATGGGCTAAGTGCTGGAAAATGGGACTATGTGGGCAGGTCAGGTGTCTTTAATGCATCGGTGCAGACTCGATGGGACGAAGGGCCTCTTCTGCATTGTTTTATTCTGTGATTCTGTGATTCTTCGTGAGTTGTGAATTTTCTAGAGTTGAAAATCCAAGCAAAATGTATCCGTTGCTTGAATACCTAACCCAGGAGCACTGTGAGGCGACTCTGATTCAATACGGAGGTGGTCACAGAGCTGTGTCACCCCCTGCAACACGACCTGGAGCCTCATACCAGAGTGAGGACGGAGCTGTCAGTGGCTGTTAAGGTCACAATTTTATCTAACTTCTTTGCATCTTTAACTTTCCCGGCATAAATGGGTGACATCCAACATAGAGTCACAGAGAGTCATAGAGTAATTTATAACACAGCAAAAGGGCATTCGGACTATCGACTCCTTGCCAGTTCTCTGTCGAGAAATTCAGTCAGTTTCACTTCCTCCCTCAATCCCTGTAGCCCAACAAGTTCACTTCCTTCAAGTGCCGATCCAGTTTCCTTTTGAAATCATTGATTTGTCTCCACTTCCACAACCCTCGTGGACAGCGAGTTCCAGGTCATTACCGATTGCTGCATAAAGAAAAAGTTCTTCTTCACATTCCCCTTTCATCTTTTTTCTAAACCTTCACTCTGTGACCCGCCAGTCCTTATTCCATTTATTCATGGGAACAGTTTATCCTTGTCTAATTTATCTAAGCCTGTCATAAACGTGTACACTTTTATCAACTCTCCCATCAGTCTCCCTTGATATGCGGAAAAATACCAGCTTTTTCAAACTAAACTTGTATCTAAAAGCCTCCATCCTTTGAACAATTCTGCTACATCTCCTCTGCACCCTCTCAAGGATATTCACATCCTTCCTGAAGTGTGATGACCAGAACTGGATACAATTCTCTATTTGGGGTGTAACCAGTGTTTTACAAAGGGTCAGCATAACTTCCCTGCTTATGTGCTCAACGCCTCAAGATCCCATATGCTTTACTAACCACACTCTCAATACACCCTGCTACAGGCAAAGATCGATGCCCATGCAGACCCAGATACCTCTGTTCCTCAACACTGTTTAGAAGTGCGCAATGAAGTATATATTGCCTCTCCCTATTCCTTCTGCCAAAAAGCATGACTTCACATTTATCAATAATAAGTTCCACCTGTCAGTTGTCTGCCCATTCCACTCGCCAATCTATGTCCTGTTGCAGACGGTTTGTATCATCTTCACTGTTTGCTATTCCTCCAAATTTGGTATCATTGGCAAATTTTGAGATGCTACTCTATATTGCAAGATTCACGTCATTTATCTGTATCAGAAACGCAGTTGTCTGAACACTAATCCTTGGGGAGCACCCACTGTCGACCATCCTCTGATCTGAAAAATAAATGCCACATTTTGAGGATTTCCATCCTTTAGACAATATCTGATCAATTGGACACTGACCCTCCCATTCGACGAGCTTCAATTTTGCTGCCCAATATTTTATGTGGTACTTCATCAAACGCGTCGTTGAAATGCATGTAGATAAAACCCAGCACATTTCCTTCATTGATCTTCTCTTTTATTTCGCCAAAACCTCAATTTGATCAGTCAAGCATGAGTTGCCTTTCATAAATCTGTGCTGGTGATCCTTAATTAGCTCAAACATCTCCAAGTGTCTGCTGATTTTTCTCCTGATTATTTTTCTAATAACCTACTCACACTGATGTTAAACTAACTGGCCAGTAGGTGCGAGGGCTGTGTGAGTCCCATTAATAATTCTGGAAGGTGATTATGGCCATCTATGTCATCATTCTCTCCCTCAGCAGGGAGAAGCAGGATAAGAGGTCCGTGGCTTTGTCAGGATAGCGGGATTCCCGTTAGTGCCCGTGACTCTGCGAGGCTCCCATGTCAAATGGGAGAGGTACAGGAACTGAAATAACTCTCACTCCATTAATTTTACAGGTGCTGTGTGAGCATGGTCAGTACATCATGTTGGGTCATGTCCACGATCCTGGCAGCAGCCACGGTACCTTCATTATGAAGCGGTCACCCATTCTCAAAGGTTTGGGGCTCCGGAGAGAACCGCAATGTGACTCTTGGGAGATAAAATCTCCCCTTCCATACAAGATTCATGTTTCTATACCCCCCAAATCACCTCCCGCCGCCAAACAACCACATGACAATAACCCGTCTATAACGTGAACCAAATAAGCCACCAGGAACATCGTGCAGCAGGCCAACAGTGTGATGAAGCATTGCTGATGTTTGAACCGCTCGGGGGGAGCCCTCCCATGCACACTGGAGCAGGTGTCCAAGTTCATGGTATTCTGCTGCACCCTTCATATCATCATCATCATGAGGACACAGGCACTGGGACTAGGAATCCTGAGGCCACCTCAGGAGGAGGAGGAGGACATTTCCTGAACGCCTTCAACATGGATAGGCTGATGGTGAGTGCCTGCTAAGATCCCAGTGCCCATAGAACAGCTTCTCTTTACCTCATTCTGCACCAATACACCCAGCTGAGACGCCCTATCATAGCGTCCCCTTGATCGCCATCCTGCCATAACAAAACAGAAAAAAAGCATTTTCATGAATATCTTTATATAACAACACATCCAATTATGCAATAAAAGCTCTACTCTACACACTTGTGTATTCCCTTAGTGACTGTCTTGTGGGCTCCCTCGAGTTGCTCAGTTCTCCCCCAGTGGCTGCAGCATGGCTGGAGGAACGCTGTTGACTTTCGGGGGCGTGGGTGGGGGGTGGTGCGGTGGTGGTCGGAGGATACTGCAAATGCCCTTGCTGGACGTCCTCAAGCAGCTCTCCGCCTTGAGGGCTAAGATTCAGACTGCACCACCTCGGCATGGGCAGCTGCAGCCTGGGCTGGCTGATGGGTAACTGCAAGGACACTGGTGGAATGACAGTGAAGGGAGAACAAATGCCGTCATTCTGACAGAGGACAACAGGTTCCTGTTCCACAGAGCCACTGCCACTCCCACGGGGCGAACCTCCTCAACAATCCTCGTAATCTACTGGATCTCAAATTGCTGGACTGCTGTGTGAGCCTGCAAACCCCTTTGAGCACTGAGATCCACAGCCATGATGGCAGCAGTCTGATCCTGCATAGCAGCAAGCATGGATCTCATGGCCTCACTCTGAGATTCCACTGCAGCACTGAGACGTTGGGTGTCTGCCGCCTGTGCTGCAGTGGAAGCTGAGACAATGGTCACCAGATACTGTATCACAGCTGGATCCACTAGTGCTGTCATGGAGATAGTGACCTGTGGAAAGAATGGACTTCAAGCTTTGTGCATTGTCCTGTACTGCATTGGAGCTGGAATCCTCCATGTTCTTAGACAGTGACAACAGACAGTTTGACAGGCCTGTCAATGGACAAAGTATCGCAGTGTACATTAGCATCAGCATTCTCCTGCATGCTACTCCAGCAATGTTCTCCTCTGATATCTGCACTTCATAGCCCATTTTTGACCTCTCTGTCCAGTGAGTTGATGTAAGAGCTATCATTTCTCCTTGGCCTGGCTGCAGCTCACTTGTGCTCAGTGACTCACCACGTGCAGATTCTGACTCTATACCAGGCTCGAGCATACACGCAATGCGAGAATTTGTTCTGGTGGCTGCGAGTATCAGACCAAGTGATGGGGCTTCACCATCAGTGCTGTGCTGCTGTTCTCTCTGTCTGTCTACTGTGACTGGGAAACTGGCTGTTTTGGGTGATCATTGGGAAGTATCAAATCAGAAGAGGAGGGTGGGGTGAGGGATTGGGGGTGGATTGTAAGAAAGATGTCACACTGGATCATGGAATCACAGAAGCGCTGCATTTCAGAAGGAGTCCATTTGACCTATCATTTATGCACTGGCTCTCCGAATGTCTACATAAAGACCTGTGTCCAGAGTTATGTTCATGACTAAATAACAACGTTTGTGTACAACTTAATCTATTCAGAGTACTGTTCTGTTCTGTGTCAGTGTTAGCTCTTGAAGGTTGCTGAAGAATTATTCATAATGAGAGACAGTCCCCATTGTTATCAAATAACCACTTTTTATGCAGCTTTTTGGAAATCAATAGCACTATTACAATGACCATTTCTTACAACATTCCCTAGAATGTAGAAGAATGAGTGATGATCTAATTAAAATATATACAATTCTTTAGAGGTTAGTCAAGATAGATGTTGGGTGGTGGGAAGGGGTGGGCCATTTCCCTTGGCTATTGAGTATAGAACAGTGATCACAGTCTCAGGATAAGGGGATAGTCATTTATGACTGAGATGAGGAGAAATTTCTTATATCTCAGAGGGTGGTGAATCTTTGGAATCTCTACCCTCGAGAGCTGTGCATGCTCAGTCGCTGAATATATTTAAAACAGGATGGATAGATTTGTGGGTACTAAGGGAATTAAGAAATATGGCAGAGTGTGGGAAGGTGGAGTAGAGGTGCAGGATCTGCCACGAATTTATTGAATGGCAGAGCAGGCTCGAAGGGCTGAATGACCTTGTCTTGCTCCCATTTCTTATTGCCATATCTTCTTAGAGATGGGGAAAGAGGGAGAGAAGGTTGTAAGAGAGAGGGAAAGAGAGAGACTGGGTAGCAGCGAGTGTGAGAGAAAGAAAGAGAGAAGTTTAGAGAGAGGGAGACATAGTGAGAGACGACAGACAAAGCAAAAACGAAGAAAACAAAAGAGAAAGATATAAAGAGCGACAGAGATGAAAAGAGATAGCAAGATAGATACAGAGAAGGAGCTACAGAGGGAGAGATGAGGAAAAGTAGATTGAGAGGGAGAGAGATAGTGAGAGTGGGCGAAGGACAGAGAAGTGTCTATAGAGGAATGCAGAGAGTGGGAGGAGTGATTACAGACAAAATGAGAGAGACAAGGAGAGTTAGAAAGTCGGAGAGAGAGAGAGGAATAGGAATACAGAGATGAAGAGACAGGCAGAAAAGCAGGGATAGAGATACAAGGGTAGAGGGAATGAGAAAGAGAGAGGGGCAGAGATCGTGGCAGAATGCGATACAGGCAGATATTGAGAGAGAGAGAGAAAGGTAAAGAGACAGTCAGAGGCAGGGATATATAGAGATAGATAAATAGACACACAGAGAGAAAGAGAGAGGGAGAAGTTCAAGTGTCAGAGTGGAAGAGGGCGTGAAAGAGAGAAGCAGCAAGAGAGATAGTCAGAGGAAGAGAGGGAGAGAGACAGAAGGAGAAAGAAATGGGAAATAGGTGAATATGGAAAATGAGGAGAGCAAGAAAAAAGGGGAAAGTGGGAAATGAAGAGAGAGAAGGTGAGATAAGCAGTGTGACAGCAATAGGCTGTGTAAGAGAGATAGGGATGGAAAAGGAGAAAGGTAGAGATTGAACCAGAGACAGCAACAGAGAGACAGGAGAGAGACGCAGCTCAGCTCATCTGCTGCTGAAACCCTCATCCATGCCTTTGTTACCTCAGGGCTTGAGTATTCTAACAGAGTCCTGGCAGGTCTCCCACTTTCTACTCGATGTAACCTTGTGGTCATCCAGAACTCTGCTGCTATCTTTTAAATTGCACCAAATTCTGTTCACCATGCATCTCTGTGCTCACTGACCTACATTGGCTTTTGATCTGCCAACACCTCAACTTTAATATTCTCATTCGTGTGATCAATTCCCTCCATGGCCTCACCCCTCTGATTATCCCAATCCCCTGTCCATTTCCAATATTCCTGCAACTTGTTTGTCTTAGTGTCTTTTTTCTCGTTCAATTTTTAAAGTGAGTTTATTTCCCTCTGTCTCTCTCCCTGACCACACATTTCATCACTCCAGCTCCACTGGTGCTATCGGAGTTTGGATACATAAAATGACGTGAGCTGCACTGTTGGTCACATCCATCACATTGTGCAGGACACCCAGGCTGGCCGGGGCACTAGCTTGGGCGTAACGTTTGTGTGTGTAGTGTGAGGAGGAGTCTGAATATGATGTCAATCAGCCGTTCCAGCAGTTCTGACGCACGTCTTTGAATCTTGGTCTGTGCTTGTCCACTAACTGCCTGTGTCTCACTCTCAGCTGAACATACATTCAGCAGCACGAGAAACCCCCTCTGATGTTATTTAAAAGGACCAGGCATCCAACTTATAGGTGAGGGGCTTTTGACTTACTACTGTTATTGTAAAGTTGGTGGAGGTGCTGTGGATGGTTTTCTGGAGGTTGTGTTATGAACAGTTGCAGATACTCAGGGAGGACAGAGGATTTGGTGACCCAACACTGGAGGAGATATGGAGACTGTAGTTACAGTCTTTCTTGGTCAGTAACATGACAAACAAATGGAGCAGAGGCTGCAGAGAGGGGAAACTCTGTACAGAGGGAGGAGGAAGGGACTCTGCCCTACTCACCCTGGGATTTCCAAGGGCAGAAAGAGCAGTGGTCCCAATACCGACCTATGGGAAAACCGCTGTATACTCACATGGAGTCTGAACAACAATCCTTTCACCATTTCTCTCTGTTTACCTTTCCTTAGCCAATGTTATACCCAAACACCCCTGCCCCTTTAATCCATAAGGTTCAGTTTTCCTAACCTGTCTGTTGAATAACACTGGATCAAACGTCTTTTGAAAGTCCATATATCTAACTTTAATCACACCACTTTCATCAACCAACTCCATTGTTTTATCAAAGAACTCCATCAAGTTTACCTCACCACCACCTCTCTCCACTCCTCCATTGTTGATAAATTATCAGACTGCTGATCTGACATCCAGTACTGGTTGAGCAGAACGTTCCTCCAATTAAATATTGGGATTACTGAAGCCATTGCTTTCACTCCCCACTCCAACTCTGTTACCTTACTATTGATTCCATCCCTCTCCTTGTTACAATTTGAGATTCAGACTGTCTGTTTGCAAACTTGATGTCAAATGTGACCACAAAATGAGCTTCCAACATAATTTTCAGGATATCATTACAATTACCTATTTCCACCTCAGCAACAGCGCCTGACATCACCCCTGTCGCAGCCCATCTGCTGATGAAACCTCATTCATGCTTTCATCACCTCTAGATGTGGCTATTCCAAATCACCCCTGACTGATCTCCCACATGCTACTCTCCGTAAACTTGAGGTCATCCAATACTCTGCTGCCCATGTTTTAGCTCACAAAAAGTCCCGTTCATCTATCACTGACCGACATTGGCTCCCAGTCAAGCAATTGTCTTGATTTTAAAATTCTTATCCTTGTTTACTGATCCATCCATGGCCTCAACCCTCTCTACTTCTGTAATCTTCTCCAACTCCACAACCCACTGAGATATCTGTGCTCCTCTAATTCTGGCCTCCTGTGCACCCCTGATTTTAATCACTGCAGCACTGGCGGTCGTGCTTTCAGCTGGTGGGGCCCAAGCTCTGTAATATCCGCCCTTCACCTCTCTGCCTCTCCACCTCACTTCCCTACTTTAAGACACTCCTTAAAACCTTCCTCTTTGATAAACTGTTGGTCTTCTGAATTAACATCGCCTGTTGTGTCTCAGTGCCATACACTGCTTCATAAGACTACTGTGAAACACCTTGGGACGTTTTATAACGTTAAAGGCACTATATAAATATAATTTGTTGTTGATGCTGAAGTTTGACAGGCATCATTTGTCATTAGCATATCGAGGTTGCTAGCCAGTTACTAACCATTGTTTTTCCAAGCAACAAGTATTTTTCTCCTGGGTTGTCACCTCTAGAAATTTCCTCAGTTGTGACGCTCGTCTGACTAGTCAGTAGGAGCAGTTTCTCCTTTTTTGTATACGGTGTAACTTCTACAACCCTGCAGTCCTCAGTCATCGCTCCCATATTCAAGGAGTATTGGAAGATTCTGGCTAGTGCCTCTCTTATTCCACCATTCCTCCCCTCAGCAACCCTCATACATCCATCTAGATTGGGTAAATGTTCTACTTTATTGTGGTACAAAAAGTGATAGTTTGAAAGGAGTGAATAGAAGCTGTTTGTTCAGTGACTGTAATTAATGTCAGTCTCCATGGACCCTAATAGTGTCACTGGGGGGTTTCCATCTTCTATTAATACAGGACACCATTCAACGTGTTATCCCATCGTGTCAGCAGGAATATGAAACCCGGTACTAACAGGGACAAGCGGCTCCAGAGATAGGGAAAGGATAGATCAGAATCTGAGAGCAATGAATTGGAATGTTTCAACAATGGGCAGGAGTTTATCCTCGGATCTTTACTTTCTTTCTACATATTATGATTGGCTCTCATTAGACAATCGGATCGATCATGCACTTCAGATTATTCAATACATTTACTATCCCATGCTCGCTATTGTTGGTGTCCCTGGTAAGTCCCTCTACTGAGCTATTAACTCAATATACTATGTTTAACTGCATTACTGCTCCTGTAATTTCCTCTGCCCATCTTGCTGGTGTTGCTATTCCTGGTGAAGCTCTATCTCCAGCTATTCACTCTATAAACCATTGCTGACTGTATTCTCGCTTGTGTAATTTACTCTCATCTTTGCTGCTGCCGCTGCTTTCTCTATTTCCAGCTATGAGATCTGCAAACCCTGGTTCACTGAAATATTTTTATGCAATGTTATTTTTTGGAAGAGCGAAGCCAGTGCCATTGGTCTCCATCGCAATCTCCATCCGCTATCCATGAACCACATACCCCTCACTGTCCAAAGTCTGAGGCTGAACTAGACTATTTACAACCCCTGTGGTCTATTTACACCTGAGATGGGCTCATCTCCATATTTTCTCCATCAACAAGCCTGTCTACTACCACCATTGTAATATCACCCGTCTTCACCTCCCCCTCAGCCCATCTGCTGCATAAGCCCTCATCTGTGCCTTTGTTGAACCACACATGACTATTCCAATTCTATCCTCGTCACCCTCCCACTTATAAACCTCCATAAAGCACTAGAATTCTGCTGCCTGTATCCTAACTCACACTAAATCCCAATCACCCATCATCCCTGTGCTCACTAATCCACATTGGCTGGAAGCACCTTAATTTTAATATTCTCATTCCTGTGTTTGAATCCCTCCATGGCCTCACCCCTCCAATTAGTCCCATTCCTCTGTCCATTCCCATATTCCTGCAAATCTTTTGCCTTCAAACTTTTTTCTCAATTTTCCTTCTGATGTGAATTTCCTTCCCTCTGTTTCTGTCCTTAGCCACCATTTCTGACTGGTGCTGACGGTAGGGAAGCTGGGGTACATAAAATGATGTAACCCACACACTTCTACTGTGGCCAGCATATTGTCCCATGTTGGGCAGGGGTCTAGTGTGGCCAGCACAGTGCCCCATGCGGGGCAGGGCTCTGGCCCAGTCGTACCATGCATGTGTTGTTCTTATGATCTGTACATCTGGTCATTTCTCGTGTGACCTGCACAGTGCCCCATGCTGGGCAGGACTTTAACCTGGGTGTATCACGTATGAGCAGTTCGTGTGACCTGCACGGTGCCCCATGCTGGGCAGGGCTCTAGCCTGGGTGTATCACGTATGAGCTGTTCGTGTGATCTGCACAGCTGGCACTTCTAGTCTGGCCAGCAGAGTGTCCTATGCTGGGCAGAGCTCCAGCTCAGTGAAAGCAGGTATGTGCTGCTTATATGAGGAGGGGTTTGAATGTGATGTCAATGTACCATTCCATCAGCTTTGATGTACATCTTTGAAACTTGGTCTGTGCATGTCCCCTGCCTGCCTGTGTTAGTCACTCACAGCAGAACATACATGCAACAGCACGAGGAACCCCCTCTAGTGTTGTTTAAAGAGCAATCTTACAGGTGGGACTCTTTTGACTTACTTCTGCTATTGTAAAGTTAGTGGAGGTGTTGTGGATGGTTTTCTGGATGTTGTGTTGTGCGCTGCTGCAGACATTCAGCGAGGACAGAGGATTTGGTAACCCAAATCTGGACGAGGTATGGGCACTGTAGTTGCAGCATCTCTGGTTCTTTAACATGACCAACAAATGGAGCAGAGGATGCAGAGAGGTGGAACTCTGTAAAGACAGAGGAGGAGGAGGCTCTGCCCTACCCACTCCATGTTTTCCAAGAGCACTTATCCTACCTGCACCTAACCCAGGAGTAATATGTGATGCGACTCTGATTCAATAAGGAGATGATCACAGAGCTGTGTCAACTCCTGCAACACGACCTGCAGCCTCACACCAGAGTGAGGACGGAGCTGCCAGTGGCCGTTAAGGTCACAGCTACATTGAACTTCTATCTATCTGGATCTTTCCAGGCAGGAGCAGCTGCCTTATCCAACACAGAGCCGTAGAGCTTGATGGAGTCATAGAGTCATTTACGAGACAGAAGGAGACCATTCGGCCCATCAAAACCATTCCGGCTCTCTGTGGAGCACTCCAATCAGTCCCACTCTCGCACTTAATCCCCATAGCCCTGTAAGTGAATTTCCTTCTGGTGCCCATCCAATTTCCTTTTGAAATCACTGATTGTCTCGGATTCCAGCACCCTCATGGGCAGTGAGGTTTTGGTCATTACCATCCACTGTGTAAAATAAAAGCTTCCTCATTTTCCCCCTGCATCTATTGCCCAATATCTTCCATCTGTGTCCCCTCATCCATGTTTAATCAGTTAATGGGAACAGTTTTTGCTTGTCTATCTATCTAAGCCTATCATAATCTTGCAGACCTCTATTAGATCTCTTTCAATATTCTTTGGTCCAGTGAGAACAACTCCAGCTTCTCCAAACTAACCTTGTAACTATAACGCCCATCCCTGGAACCATCCTGATAAATCCCCTCTGCACCCTCTCAAAGACCCTCACATCCTTCCTAACGTGTGATGACCAGAACTGGACACAGTTCTCGAGTTGGGGCGCAACCAATGCTTCATAAAGTTTCAGCATAACTTCCCTGCTTTTGAATCTTTGCCTCTGATGATGAAGCCCAAGATCTGATATGCTTTGCTAAGCACTTTCCTAATATATCCTGCCACCTTCAAAGATCAATCCAGATGGAACAATAGGCCCCTCTGTTCCTGAAAAATCTTTAGAACTATGCCATTAAGTCTATATTGCCTTCCTATTCCTTCTGCCAAAATGCATCAACTCAGAATCCTATATAATAAATTTCATCTGCCACTTCTCTGTCAGTTCTGCTCGCCAATCTATATCCCGTAGCAGGCTGTTTGTATCATCCTCACCACTCCTCCAATATTGGCATCATCAGACAATTTGGTATTCAACTCTCTATTCCAATATCCAGATCATTCATTTATAGCAAAAATAAAACAGTGTTCCCAGCACTGACCCTTGGGGAACATCACTGTCCGACCATCCTCCGCTCGGAAAAACAGCCATTTACAACGACTCGCTCTTTTCTGTCCTTTATACAATATTTGATCCAATTGGATGCTATTCCATGAGGTTCGATTTTGAGAACCAACCTTTGTGTGATACTTCATCAATCGTTTTCTTAAATTCCATGTCGACAACATCCACCGCATTCCCTTCGTCAAACTTCTCTCTTACTTCATCAAGAAAAATCAATTAGTTTAGTCAAACATGACTGCCTCTTAAAAATCCGTGCTGACAATCCTTAATTAACTCAAACTTCTCCAAGTGTGTCAATTGTGTGTTGATTTTTTCCCATGATTATTGTTTCTAAAATCTTACTCAGCACTGATGTTAAACTAAGTGCCCAATAGTTGCTAGGCCTGTGTCTTGTCCATTGATAATTCTGGGAGATGAGGGTGACCATGTATGACATCATTTCCTCCCTCAGCAGGGAGAAGCAGGATGCGAGGTCCCGTGGTTTTGTCAAGATAGCGGGATTTCTGATAGTGTATGTGGTTCTGCAGGGCCCTCGTGTCAACGGGGAGAGGTACAGGAACTGAAAGGACTCTCACTCCATTAATGTATAGTTGGTGTGTGAGTATGCCCAGTACATCGATCATGTTGGTGAATGCCTACTATCCTGGCAGCAACCACGGTACATTCATTCTGAAGCAGTCAGCCAGTCCCAACACTTAGGGCTGCCATGCAGACCCAGAATGTTTCTCCTCGGAGACAAAGGAAAACTCCCTATAGATGCAGCTTATGTTTCCACACCCAATACCGTCTCCCACTGTCAACCAACCTCACACAATTAACCCGTGTATAACGTGAGCAATGGAGTCACCAGGGACATCGTGGAACAGACCATCAGTGTGATGAAGCAATGTTTCCGATGTCTGAACCATTCGGGGGTAGTCCTCCAGTACACACTGGAGCAGGTGTCTAAGTTCATGGTGTTCTGCTGCAGCCTTCATATCATCACCATCACGAGGACACAGTAATTGGCACCAGGAATCCAGAGGCCGCCTCAGGAGGAGGAGGAGGTGGAGAAGGCTTCCGACCACATATACGCCCCTTCACTAAAACAGCCTATCTCCACCAAGAAAATCATAGAATGTTTACAGCACAGAAATAGGCCACTTGGCCCATAGTGTCTCTGCCGGTCAAAATACGAGCCCCCAGGTGAATCCCACCTTCCAGCATTTGGTCCGTAGCCTTGCAGGTGACAGCACATGAGGTGCATCAAGATACCTTTTGAATAGGATGATGGTTTCGGCCTCTAACACCCTTTCAGGCAGTGAGTTACAGACCTCCACCACACGCTGGGTGTTTTTTTCCTCTCATATTCCCTCCAATCCTTCTCGCAATCACTTTTAATCTATACTCCCTCATGACTGATCGCTCTGCTATGGTGAATAGACCCTTCACCTCCATTCTATCCAGGTCCCACTACAATTTTTACATTTCAATCCGATCTCACCTCAGCCTTCCTTGTTCCAAGGAGAAAAAGCACAGCCTATTCCAAACTTTCCTCATAGCTGCATTTTCCCAGATCTGACAACATCCTCGGAAATCTCCTCTTGTACTGTTTCCAGTGCAATGACATCCTTTTATAAATGAGTTGACCAGAAATGCACACAGGACTCAAGTTGTGGCCGAACCAATGATTGATACAGCTCCAGCATAGCCTCCCTGCTCTCGGCTAATAAAGGAAATGATTCCATCTGCCTTCTTAACCACATTGTCAAAGTGTGCTGTTGCCTTCAGGAATCTGTGTACATTCACTCCAAGGTCCCTTACCTCCTCTAAACTTCTCAGTACTTTTCCATGAAGAGACCTTTGCCTTGTCTGACCTCCCCAAATGCATCACCTCACAAGTTAAATTCCATTTGCCACTTTTCTGCCCATCTGACCAGACCATCAATATCTTCTTGCAGGTTACAGCTATCCTACTAGCTGTCTTTGTGTCATCTGCAAGCTTCTTGATCATGCTTATACATTTACATCCAAATCGTTAAAATGTACGTAAAAAGCAGGGGACCCAGTATTGAGCCCTGCGGAACGCCACTGGAAACAGCTCTCCAGCCATAAAAAAAACACCCATCGCATTTACCTTTCCTGCTACTGAGCCAATTTTGTCTCCAGCTTGCCAGATTTCACTGGATCCCATCGCATTTTATTTTGTTAACCAGTCTTCCATGTGGGAACATGTCAAAAACTTTAGGCCACATCAACTGCACGACTCTCATCTATCTTCCTTGTTACTTCTCCAAAACATTCATGCATGTTGGTCAGACACGATCTTCCCTTAACAAATCCATGCTGTCTATCCTGATTAACCTGTGCCTTTCCAAGTTACAGTGCATCCTGTCTTTCAGAATTGATTCCAACGATTTGCCTGTTCCTGAGGTTAGACTGACTGGCCTTTAATTATTCGGTCTACCCTTCACTCCCTTTTTAAACAGAGATAAAATGCCAGCGGTCCTTCAATCCTCCGGCACAACAGTTGTATCCAGTGAGGACTGGAAAATGATGGTGCGACCCTCTGCTATTTCCTCAATTGCTTCCTTTAACAACCTGGGGTACATTTCATCCGGCTGTGGTGATTTATCAACTTTCAAGGATGCAAATCCCATTGACAGGTACACCGTTTTGGATACTGTTGAGGGAGATGGCTCACCAGGGGAAGGCAGCAGTAGCTAGGTTCATGGCACCGCGGCTGGCTCTGATGTTCGGAAGGGCGGGTAAAAGAGTGGAAGGGCTATAGTCATAGGGGATTCGATTGTAAGGGGAGTAGATAGGCGGTTCTGTGGTCGAAAACGAGACTCCTGAGTGGTATGTTGCCTCCCAGGTGCACAGGTCAGGGATGTCTCAGATCGGCTGCAGAACATTCTGACGGGGGAGGATGAACAGCCAGTTGTCGTTGTGCACATCGGCACCAATTATATAGGTAAAACACGGGATGAGGTCCTACAAGCAGAATTTAGGGAGTTAGGAGCCAAGTTAAAAAGTAGGACCTCAGAGGTAGTAATCTCAGGATTGCTACCAGTGCTACGTGATAGTCAGAGTAAAAATGAAAGAATAGTCAGGATGAATGCTTGGCTTGAGAGATGGTGCAGGAGGGAGGGGTTCAGATTTTTGGGACATTGGGACCGGTTCTGGGGGAGGTGGGACTATTACAAATTGGACAGTCTACACCTGGGTCGGACTGGAACCAATGTCCTTGGGGGTGCTTTTGCTAACGCTGTTGGGGAGGGTTTAAACTAATGTGGCAGGGGGATGGGAACCAAATGAGGAGGTCAGTGGACAGTAAGGAGGTAGCAACTGAAGACTGTAAGGAACCAGATAATGAAGTCAGCGTGACTAAGGGAAAGAGTAGGCAGGGAGCAGAAGATGAACGCAAAGGGGCTGGTGGTCTGAGGTGCATTTCTTTTAATGCAGGAAGTGTAGTAGGTAAGGCAGAGGAACTTAGGGCTTGGATTAGTACCTGGGAGTATGATGTTATTGCTATTACTGAGACTTGGTTAAGGGAAGGGCATGATTGGCAACTAAATATCCCAGGATATCGATGCTTCAGGCGGGATAGAGAGGGAGGTAAAAGGGGTGGAGGAGTTGCATTTCGGGTCAAAGAGGATATCACAGCTGTGCTGAAGGAGGGCATTATGGAGGACTCGAATAGTGAGGCAATATGGGCAGAACTCAGAAATAGGAAGGGTGCAGTAACAATGTTGGGGCTGTACTACAGGCCTCCCAACAGCGAGCGTGAGACAGAGGTACAAATATGTAAACAGATCATGGAAAGATGTAGGAGCAACAGGGTGGTGTTGATAGGAGATTTTAATTTTCCCAACATTGACTGATATTCACTTAGTGTTCGAGGTCTAGATGGAGCAGAATTTGTAAGGAGCATCCAGGAGGGTTTTCTAGAGCAGTATGTAAATAGTCCAACTCGGGAAGGGGCCATACTGGACCTGGTGTTGGGGAATGAGCCCGGCCAGGTGGTTCAAGTTTCAGTAGGGGACTACTTTGGGAATAGTTATCAGAATTCCGTAAGTTTTAGAATACTCATGGACAAAGACGAGAGTGGTCCTAAAGGAAGAGTGCTAAATTGGGGAAAGGCCAACTATACCAAAATTCGTCAGGAGCTGAGGAATGTAAATTGGGAGCAGCTGTTTGAAGGTAAATCCACATTTGATATGTGGGAGGCTTTTAAAGAGAGGTTGATTAGCGTGCAGGAGAGACATGTTCCTGTGGAAATGAGCTGCAGAAATGGCAAGATTGGGGAACCATGGATTACAGGTGAAATTGTGAGACTAGCTAAGAGGAAAAAGGAAGCATACATAAGGTCCAGGAGGCTGAAGAAAGACGAAGCTTTGGAAGAATATCGGGAATGTAGGACCAAACTGAAATGAGGAATTAAGAAGGCTAAAAGGGGTCATGAAATATCTTCAGCAAACAGGGTTAAGGAAAATCCCAAAGCCTTTTATTCATATATAAGGAGCAAGAAGGTATCTAGAGAAAGGATTGGCCCACTCAAGGACAAAGGAGGAAAGTTATGCGTGGAGTCAGAGAAAATTGGTGAGATTCTAAACGAGTACTTTGCATCGGTATTCACCGAGGAGAGGGACATGATGGATGTTGAGGTTAGGGACAGATGTTTGATTACTCTAGGTCAAGTCGGCATAAGGAGAGAGGAAGTGTTGGGTATTCTAAAAGGCATTAAGGTGGACAAGTCCCCAGGTCTGGATGGGATCTATCCCAGGTTACTGAGGGAAGCGAGAGAGGAAATAGCTGGGGCCTTAACAGATATCTTTGCTGCATCCTTAAACACGGGTGAGGTCCTGGAGGACTGGAGAATTGCTAATGTTGTCCCCTTGTTTAAGAAGGGTAGCAGTGTAAATCCAGGTAATTATAGACCGGTGAGCCTGACGTCAGTGGTAGGGAAGCTGCTGGAGAAGATACTGAGGGATAGGATCTATTCCCATTTGGAAGAAAATGGGCTTATCAGTGATAGGCAACATGGTTTTGTGCAGGGAAGGTCATGTCTTACCAACTTAATAGAATTCTTTGAGCAAGTGACAAAGTTGATTGATGAGGGAAGGGCTGTAGATGTCATATACATGGACTTCAGTAAGGCGTTTGATAAGGTTCCCCATGGTAGACTGATGGAGAAAGTGAAGTCGCATGGGGTCCAGGTTGTACCAGCTAGATGAATAATGAACTGGCTGGGCAACAGGAGACAGAGAGTAGCAGTGGAAGGGAGGTTCTCAAAATGGAGACGTGTGACCAGTGGTGTTCCACAGGGATCCGTGCTGGGACCACTGTTGTTTGTGATATACATAAATGATTTGGAGGAAAGTATAGGTGGTCTGATTAGCAAGTTTGCAGACGACACTAAGATTGGTGGAGTAGCAGATAGTGAAGGGGAAAGTCAGAGAATACAGCAGAATATAGATAGATTGGAGAGTTGGGCAGAGAAATGGCAGATGGAGTTCAATCAGGGCAAATGCGAGGTGTTGCATTTTGGAAGATCCAATTCAAGAGTGAACTATGCAGTAAATGGAAAAGTCCTGGGGAAAATTGATGTGCAGAGAGATTTGGGTGTTCAGGTCCATTGTTCCCTGAAGGTGGCAACGCAGGTCAATAGAGTGGTCAAGAAGGCATACGGCATGCTTTCCTTCATCGGACGGGGTATTGAGTACAAAGGTTGGCAGGTCATGTTACAGTTGTATAAGACTTTGGTTCGGCCACATTTGGAATACTGCGTGCAGTTCTGGTCGCCACATTACCAAAAGGATGTAGATGCTTTGGAGAGGGTGCAGAGGAGGTTCACCAGGATGTTGCCTGGCATGGAGGACGCTAGTTATGAAGAGAGGTTGGGTAGATTAGGATTATTTTCATTAGAAAGACGGAGGTTGAGGGGGGACCTGACTGAGGTGTACAAAATCATGAGAGGTATAGACAGGGTGGATAGCAAGAAGCTTTTCCCTAGAGTGGGGGATTCAATTACTAGGGGTCACGAGTTGAAAGTGAGAGGGGAAAAGTTTAGGGGGGATATGCGTGGAAAGTTCTTTACGCAGAGGGTGGTGGGTGCCTGGAACGCATTGCCAGCGGATGTGGTTGACGCGGGCACGATAGCGTCTTTTAAGATGTATCTAGACAGATACATGAATGGGCAGGAAGCAAAGAGATACAGACCCTTAGAAAATAGGCGACATGTTTAGATAGAGGATCTGGATCGGCGCAGGCTTGGAGGGCCGAAGGGCCTGTTCCTGTGCTGTAATTTTCTTTGTTCTTCTTTGTTCTTTGACACTTTCACTTTCCCTATGTTTATCACCTCCAATACTTCACACTCTTCCACCTTAAGTAGCATATCTGCATCGCCGCCCTCCTTTTCGAAGGCAGACGCAAAATATTCATTAAGAACCATACCAATATCTTCCTCGCCTACACATAGGTTATCATTTTGGTCCATTATGGGCCCATATTGATACTAGCCCTGTTAGCGGGAATGAATCCAGAAGAATCACTCGACACTCAGGTCTGCTCCAATGTCAAACAGTTTATTAAGTTATGCCAGCGGAGAGCAGGTCACTGGTCTGTCCAGATGCCTCTCCACCGAACAAAGGAAAATCCACAACAGATATACAGTTACTCAGCCCATCCCGGCTGGACATAATCCAATCATAACGGTTATTGATTACATACATTACATTCATTGCCAATAAAATTATTAATTATGCATCATGTGGTTGTGGGGATAGCTCATGGTATGCCCCTGACCATCTCTGTTTTTTTACCAAACACCCCTTATCAACTATCCTTGAGTCTTCACAATGAATCCTTCTACCTCTATCAGGCCTGCATTCCTAGTTGCTTTGTGTAGTCTGAAATTATACAGAGCAGCTGTCTTATTCACTGATATGGGGGGCCCCCTTGGTCAGGCTAATTGCCTGTGCTAAGCAGCACCATGCTCAAGGCTGCAAGCTAACTAACTTGACCCACAATGCCTTGGGTAAATATCCCATTGTGTAACAATATGTGGCTACACTTTCATCTTATATATATATATATATATATATATATATATATGTATATGTGTGCGTGTGTGCGTGTGTGCATTTATTTAGCTGCATCGGCTACAATTTTTCCCTCTACAAGCCCTCCACTTTCTATACATTCAGTTTTATCTAGTATTGAGTTCTCAGTGTCGGACATAAGCTTTCCTTTTCTCCTTTGACATCCTTTCTCTTCTTTGACATCCATGGGGCTCTAGATTTGGCCATCTCACCATTTTATCTTTGTGGGAACATGTTTACTCTGAACACCTTGAATCTTCCCTTTGAATGCCTCCCACAGATCTGACGCTGATGTACCTTCAAGTAGCTGTTTCCAGTCCACTTTCGCTAAATCACTAAGCAGTTTAGTAAAACTGGCCTTGCCCCAATTGAGAACTCTAACTCCTGTTCTATGTCTGTCATTTTCCATATTTATGGTAAAACTAACTAAATAGTGATCACCACCGCCAAAATGCTCTCCCACTGCCACTCCTTCCACATGCCCATCTTCATTTCCTAAAACTAAGACTAAAACTGCGCCCTCTATTGTTGGATTTGCTGCATACTGGGCAAATAAAGTTCTCCTGAATACGGGCCAAGAAAGTTCTCCATAACATCTCCGGACTTCACTTCTGTCTCAGCAACTCTGTTCACAATCCTCATTCATGTATTCATTCCCTCTAGACTTGACCATTCCAAAGCCCTACTGCTGATCTCCCACTTCCCACTGTCTGTAAACTTCAAGTCATCCAAATCTCTGCTACTGATGTGTTAAATCACAGTATCTCCCGTTCACCTGTCACTCCTGTGCTTGTTGACCCAGATTGGCTGTCGATTAAAAAATGACGTGATTTTAAAATTCTCATCCTTGTTTTCAAATTCATCCATGGTCTCACCACACCCTGGGCTGGATTGTACGGGACCCCGTAAGTTGAGGACGCGGCTGGCCCAGAAACTCGGGTTGGGTGGCGGGGGCAGAGGGTCTGTGGTCACCCCATCGCCAAGTGAACTTGCTGAGGGCGTGAATAGGACGACAATGACTTTCCCACCAGAGACCAATTGAGGCCCTTAAGTGACGACTTAACGGTCTCTTCTCGCCATTGCTGAGATCTAACCAGCGGCGGGGGTACCTCTGTGTCATGGAGAGGGCACTTTGTAAAATGGGGTGCCCTCGCTGCAGACTTAGGGAGTCTCCCTCCTCCATGGGTTATCTGTGGTTCACGGAGGTCCCTATGCAGTAAACAGTGACCTCCCAGAACACCCCACTTGCTGGGCTTTAAGACTGCCCATCCAATGCCCCTCACCAGGGCATTCCAGAATGACCCCAGTGACCCGAAGTCCTGAGTCAGACAGATATACAACTGCGCGCACACACACACACACACACACACAGACAGACACACACACAGACAAAGATAATAAAAAAACAATAATTGTGGAACGTACACACATACACACAATCGATCAGACCCCAGGCTGTGAGCCAGACTGATATACAAACACACGTGCACGTGCACACACACACATATACACACACACACACACACACACATTCAGAGACAAACAAACACATGCACACACACACAGTCAGAGACAATCAAACACAGACACACACACACTGACACCGATCAGACCCTCAGGCATTGAGCCAGACGGACCAGCACAAACACACAGATTGATCTACAAACATACAGACACACACACAGTCAGAGACAAACACACACACACACACACACACACATTGATCACACCCCAGGCTAAGAGCCAGAGACACGCACACGTAAACGCATCCACATATTGACAGATTACTGCCCAGCAACGCATGCGTGTATACACACACACAGAGATTCATATACACACACACACACCGATCCAAACACAGGCACCGTGCCAAACATGTATACAAACACTCGTGCACACACGCAGACACACACCGATCAGACTCCTGGCACTGAGCCAGATTGATCTAAAAACATACACACACACACAGTCAGAGACAAACAAACACATACACACACAGACAGTCAGAGACAAACAAACACATACACACACAGACAGTCAGAGACAAACAAATACAGACAGACACACACTGACACCGATCAGACCCCAGGCATTGAGCCAGACGGACCAACACACACACACACACACGCAAACACATACAGACAAAGTTCACACCCCAGGCACTGAGCAAGATATACACACACACACATATCACACACACACACAGAAACACTTACACACAAACACACACACACACAACCCCGTCCTTGAGACATAAAACACAGACACAGACACACACAGATACAGACTCACAGCACAAGTCAGTCCCGGAGACAAACCCACACAAAGACACACACAAACACAGATACAAATACACGCAAACACACCCACACAGGCACACGCATACAAGCACACAGCACAACAGCAACACAGAAACACAAACAGCCACACAGCCACACACACGCAAACACACAGGCACACACACACACATACACAGCACAGCCAAGGCCCTGAGACAGACGTGCACAAACATAGACACACACACACAGACACAGTGCAACCCAGACCCTGAGTCACAAACACACATACGCACACACGCCACACACGCCACACCACACAACATAAGCATGAAGACACGCATATAGACAAACACACGCAGAGCCCACATAACAGACCCTGAGACATAGAAAACATGCACGCACGGAAACTCACACAGATATACGAAGACACAAAGCACGATCCAGGCCTGAGACACGCACACATGCATAAATACACATACACACACACAACAGCATACAAACACAGGCGCACAGAAAAAACAAAGACACCCACACACAAACACAGATACTCACACACGCAAACACAAAGACAAAGGCACACGCACACAGAGCACAACACAATCCCTGAGACATAAACACGCACAAACAGTCCAGGCCCTGAGATACACGCACACACACACGCACCCACACACGCACACAGGCACACACAGAAACACACATCACATTAGAAGCACTGTGACACACAGAGACACAAACAGCACAACCCAGGACCTGAGACATAAAACACACACATACACAGACACAAAGCACAAACCAGGCCCTGAGACAAACTCTCACACAAACACACAAAACACACGCAAAAACACACACAAATGCAAACACAGACACACACAGCCAAGCCCTGAGATATATACACACACACACACACAGAGCACAACCCAGGCCCTGAGACAAACTCTCACACAGACACACTTATGCTTGTGCCCACACACACACAAACACTCGCACACAGACTCACAAACACACAAAACACATGCAAAAACACACACAAACGCAAACACAGACACGCACAGCCAAGCCCTGAGATATACACACACCCACACACACAGAGCACAACCCAGGCCCTGAGACAAACCCAGACACACAGATACAGGAAGACACAAAGCACAAGCCAGGACTGACACACACACAAAAGCCCAAACACGCACACACAAACATAGAGACACAGGCAGAGACACACAAACATAAACACAGGTACTCACACATGCAAAATCACATACGCACACAGACACAGCACAACACAATCCCTGACATACAAACGCAACTGACACGCAAATAAACACACACACACACACACACACACAGCCCTGGCCCTGAGATACACACACACATGTGCACGTGCGCGTACACACATACACACACCTAGCACAGGATAAACACTGAGATACACACATATATGCAAACAGCACAACCCAGACCCTGCGACATGAAACACACACACACACGGAGACAAACTGCACAACACAGGCCCTAAAGCAAACCCTCACACAGACACAAACACGCACATGCGCAAAAAAAACACACACCCACGCCCACAACCACCCACACAGTAACACCGACGCACACACGCAAACACACAGCACAACACAGGCCTTAAGACATACTCTCACGCAGACACGCACACCCATGTGCGAAACACACACACACACACAGACCAACCCACAACCACCCACACAGAAACACACACATGCACATAGAAACACAAACACACAAACACACAGATACACAGCAAACGCACGCCCTGTCACACAAACACACACACATACACACACACCTGAACAAAGGCACTGATGCAAACATACAAACACACACACACTCTCACACACACATGAAACTTACACGCACGCACACACACACATATACACACACCTCACGTCACATCACAGCCACTGACTAAGATAACCAGACAAACAAACATACATACAGTCACTCAAAGACACACATAGATAACCCGCCAGCACTGAGCCAGACCTACGCACACTCACATACACACACACACACAAACACTGGTCACAGCCCAGGCACTGCGCCATGCACACATGAATATATACATACACTCACACACATCACACTACAGGAACTGAACCAGATACACACACGCACACACACACACGAAGACCCAACGCACAACCTATGCTTTGAGACACACATGCACACAAACACATGCAAATATCCACCCACACAGAAACACCGATGCAGACGTATGCAGAAACATACACACAGAACACCGCCAGGCCCGGACCCACACACATACGCAAAGCATAAAAGAGGTAATGAGACACGCACATACACACACACACACACACACACGTAGTACAATGGAGGGCCTGAGAAACACACACATGCACACATGGACACACACACAGTCACACATAGATCACATCACACAATCATTATGATCATGGCTGATCATCCAACTCAGTAACTTCTTCCCGCTTTCCCCCCATATCCTTCGATCCCTTTCGGCCCAAGAGCTATATTTAACTCCTTCTTGGAAACATACACTGTTTTGGCCTCAACTGCTTTCTATGATAGCGAATTCCACAGGCCACCACTATCTGTGTGAAGAAATTTCTCCTCATCTCAGTCCTGAAAGATTACCCCGTATCCTTAGACTATGCTGCCTGTTTCTGGACTCCCCCACCATCGGTAACATTCTTCCTACATCTGCCCTGTCAATTCATGTTGGTATTTTATAGGTTTCTATTAGAACCACCCCCCCCCCACCCCTCACACTTCTGAACTCCAGCGAATATAATCCTTTCCGGCTCAATCTCTCCTTATACGTCAGTCTCGCCAACCCAGCAATCAGTCTGGTAAACCTTCGCTGCACTTCCTCGACAGCAAGAACATCCTTCCTCAGATAAGGAGACCAAAATGCGCACAATATTCCTGGTGTGGCCTCAGCAAGGCCCAGTACAGTTGCAGCAAGACATCCCTGCTCCTGTACTCGAATCCTTTCGCTATGAAGGCCAAAATGCCTTTTGTCTTTTTTACCACCTGTTGCACCTGCATGCGTACCTACAGCGACTGGTGTACGATAACACCCAGATGTCGTTGCATAATCCACTCTCTCAGTTTATAGCCGTTCTGATAATAATGTGCCATTTGGTTTTGCTACCAAAGTGGATAATCTCACAATAGTTCACATTATACTGCATCTGCCATGCATTTGCCCACTCATTCAACTTGTCCAAATTACCATGAAGCCTTTCTGCGTCCTCCTTACAACTCACCCTCCCACCCAGTTTTGTGTCTTATGAAAATTTGAAGATAATACATTTAGTTCCCTCATCTAAATCATTAATATATATTGTGAATAGCTGGGGTACTAGCACTGATCCCTGCGGTGCCCCACTAGTCATTGCCTGCCATTCGGAAAAGGACCCGTTTATTCCTACTCTTTGTTCCTGTCTGACAACCACTTTTCTATCCATCGCAATACACTACCCCTAATCCCATGCACTTTAATTTGACAGGCTAACCTGTTATGCGGAACTTTGCCGAAAGCCTTCTTAAAGTCCAAATAAACCACATCTACTGGCTCCCCGTCATCAACTCTGCTAGTTACATCCTGGAAGAATTCGAGTAGATTTGTCAAGCATGCTCTCCTTTTCGTAAATCCATGCTGACTCTGCCCGATTCTACCACTGTTCCCTAAGTGCTCTGCTATAAAATCTTTGATCATGGACTCTAGCATTTTTCCCCCTACTGACGTCAGGCTGACTAGTCTATAATTCCCTGTTTTCTTTCTACCTCCCTTTTTAAATAGTGGGATTGCATTAGCTATCCACTAATCTGTAGGAACATTTCCAGAGTCCATTGAATCTTGGAGGATGACCACCAATGCATCCACTATATCTAGGGCCACTTCCTGAAGTACTCGAGGATGTATACCATCAGGCCCTGGGCATTTATCGGCCTTCAGTCCTATCAATTTCCCCAACACCATTTCTCTACTAAAACTGATTTCCTTCAGTTCTCCCTCTCAAGAAAACCGTGTGTTCCTCAACATTTCTGGAATGATATTTATGTCCTCCTTTGTGAAGACAGAACAGAAGTATGCATTTAGTTGGTCAGCCATTTCTTTGCTCCCCATAATAAATTCCCCTGTTTCTGACTGAAAGGGATCTGCATTTGCCTTAACCAATCGTTTTCTCTTCACATACCTACAGAAACTTTTACAGTATTTTTATGTTCCCCACAAGCTTACTCTTAGACTCTATTTTCCCCTTCTTAATCAATCAATTGGTCCTGCTTTGCTGAATTCGAAACAGCTCCCAATCCTCGGGTCTGTTGTTTTTCATAGCGAATTTGTATGCCTTTTTTCCTGGGTCTTATGCTATCCCTAACTTCCATTGTAAACCGTGGTTTGGCTACCTTTCCCGTTTTACTTCTGTGCCACACATTAATAAACAATTGTTGCAGTTCATCCATGCACTCTTTGAATGTTTGCCATTTCCTACCCGCCCTCATGCCTTTAAGTAATGTTTCCCAATCCATCATAGCCAACTCGCCCTTCATACCTTCGGAGTTTCTTTTATTAAGATTCAGGACCCTCGTCTCAGAATCAACTACGTCACTCTCCATCTTGATGAAGAATTCTGTCATATTATGGGCCCTCATCCCCACGTGGTCTCAGACAGCTCGATTGTCAATTATTAATCTTTCATTAGAGGGGCGGCACAGTGGCGCAGTGGGTAGCACCGCAGCCTCACAGCTCCAGGGCCCCGGGATCGATTCTGGGTACTGCCTGTGCGGAAAGCAAGTTCTCCCTGTAACTGCATGGGTTTTCGCTGGCTGTTCCGGTTTCCTCTCACACCCAAAGACTTGCAGGGTGATAGGTAAATTGGCCGTTGTAAATTGCCCCTAGTGTCGGTAGGTAGTAGAGAATATGGGATTACTGTAGCGTTAGTATAAATGGGTGGTTGTTGGTCGGCACAGACTTGGTGGGCCGAAGGGCCTATAAATAGATATTACACAATACCCAGTTTAGGAAGACCTGTTCTCTAGTTGTTTCATCAATGTATTGGTCCAGAAAACCATCCCGTATGCATTCCATGAATTCCTCCCCTATGTTATTGTGACTAATTTGATTTGTTAAAGTCACTCATAATTACAAATGTTCCTTTATCGCATGCGTCTCTAATTTCCTGTTTAATGCTATTCCCAACATCACCACTACAGTTTGGGGGTCGATATACAACCCCCACTAACGTTTTTGCCACTTACAGTTTCTCAGCTCTACCCATACAGAGTCCACATCCTTACACACTATTGCGTTAATTTCCTCTTTAACTGGCAATGCAACTCCACTGCCTTTTACTTTCTGCCTGTCCTTCCTAAATATTGAATATCACTGGATGTTCATTACCCATCCCTGGTCACCCTGAAGCCATGTCTCCTTAATACCTCGATATCATACCCGTTTACATCAATTTCCCGATTAATTCATCCACTTTATTGTGAAAGTTCTGCCCTTTAAGGAACACAGCCTTAAGGCATCTCTATTTAATGTTAGTTGTCATCTACCTACTATTTTTCACAGTGGCGCTGTTGGATTTAGGCCCTTTATTTCTCTGCGTATCACTTTTCTTATTCCCATTACTTTCTTTTGTTCTTGACTTTGATCCCCCTCCTCTGACTGTTTGTACAGACCCCCACCCACCTGCCATTTTAGTTTAAACCCTCGTCAAACACTAGAGCAAATATTTTGGTTATTTTAGAGATGCAGACCCTTCGGCCCACCGAGTCTGTGCCGACCAACAACCACCCATTTATACTAACTCTACAGGAACTCCATATTCCCTACTACCTACCTATACTCGGGACAATTTACAATGGCTAAATTACCTATTACCTGCAAGTTTTTGGCTGTGGGAGGAAACCAGAGCACCCAGCGAAAACCCACGTGGTCACAGAGAGAACTTGCAAATTCTGCACAGGCAGTTCCCAGAATCGAACCCGGGTTCATGCAACTGTGAAGTTGTGGTGCTAACCACTGCACCACTATTCCTGCCTAGTCATCTTGTTCTGCCTTGTGGTCACCCATTCCCTTCCTGCCTGTGGAGTCTGAGCCTGCGGTGTGACCACTTCTCTCTACGTGCTATCCACTATACCCTTCACCTCGTGGATGCTCCACACACACACACACACACACACACACAATACTCCCCCTAGGACATGGGTCCTAGTCCTGCCCAGGTGTAACCCGTCCAGGTTGTACTGGTCCCACCTCCCCCAGATCCACTTCCAATGTCCCAGGAATCTAAAACCCTTCCCCTCACACCATCTCCGCTGACACGCATTCATCCGATATATCCTGCTAATTCTACTCTGACTAGCACATGGCACTGGTAGTAATCCTGAGATCACTACCGTTGAGTTCTTATTTTTCAACTTACTTCCTAACTGCTTATATTCTGCATTTAGGACCTCATCCTTTTTTTATCTACGTCGTTTGTACCAATGTGTACCATGGTCACTGGATGTTCACCCCTCACCCCTCTTCAGATTGCCCTGTAACCGATCTGAGACATCCTTGACTGTAGCACTAGGGATGCAACATACCATCCTGGAGTCCCGATTGCGGCCACAGAAACGCCTATATATTCCCCTTCCAATTGAATCCCCACATAACTATTGCATTCCCACATATTTTAATCCTCCTGTATGCAGCAGAGCCAACCGAGGTGCAACGAATTGGGCTATTGTTGCTTTCTCCTGAGGTGCCACACAACAGTATCCAAAGCAGTCTATCGATTTTGCAGGGGTTTCCTGCCTAGTCATCTTGCTCTGCCTTGTGGTTACCCATTCCCTTCCTGCCTGTGGAGTCTGAGCCTGCGGTGTGGCCACCTGTCTATACGTGCTATCCACGATACTCTCCACATCGTGGATGCTCCACACACAAACAATTTACACTCGAGGGACAGAGTAAGCGACAAACAAACAGAGAGAGAGAGAGAGACGTACACACACACACAGACACACACACACACCCAATAGAAGCCAGGCAATGAGTCACAGACAAACAGGCACACAAACACACACGCACAATCTTTACACGCCAGACACTGAGCCAGATACAAAAATGCACGCACGCGTGCACACATCCATGCATGCACGCACACTGATGCAAACCCACATACAAACACACACACTCATCACACACCAGGCCCTGAGACACCGATACAGACACAACACAAACAGTGAGGCACACGCACACACACAGACAAACATTGACACAGAAATACAGCACAACTCTTGCCCTAAGACATAAAACACACGCACACATCACATCCCAGGCAGAGAACCAGATAGACACATGCACGCGCACACACACACACGCACGCACAGACACACGCACTCATACACTCAGAGTCAAACATTAAAGCTGAGGTACTGAGCCACACACACACACCCACACTCTTTACACGCCAGGCACTGAGTCAAACACACTCACACACACACACACAAACACACATATCTACACATGCAGAACACATTACAGTCACACAGCCAGAAAGACAGACTGTGTCACACACGCGTGTACACACACGCACACACACAGGCACACACGCAGACCGATCACACCCCAGGCACGGAACCAGACACACACACACACATCAAATTAAATCAGATCTCAGGCACTAAACCAGATACACACACACACACACACACACATCACAGCCCAAGCACTGAGCCAGCTACGCAGACACACAGACAGACATGATTGGCACGGGTATCCGTGCCACACCTACCAGTGGTCCGGGTCTCCAGTCAGGTTCCTGGTCCCTGCCCTAGTTCATTCGCAGCAGTGGCTCCGACAAGCTGACTGGCCCTGGTGTCCTCGAACCACTGCCCTCGGAACGAGGGCTCCAGCGATGGTTCTGGTCCCAAGCCTGGTGCAGTAATGGCAGTTCCATGGCTCCCAGTGGATTTACCGATACTACTGAGTTGCTGGCCTTCTGATTGTTCAGCAGCTTTGGCAGGTGGAATCCCCATCCTTAAAGGCATGTGGACCGTGGCACTGGGCAGTTAATTGCCTGAGCGACACTGATGTGCACATGGCGGTGGCTCCGAATTGCTGAGGTTTTGATCTCCTCACCTTTTAGTCCATCGTCGGGACCCCCGCTGGCTCCAATAAATTCAGCTCCCTGTTTCCAGCAGAAATAACTGTCACTAACACAATAATTAGCACATACTGAATGTGGCAACACATGTACAAATGTCACCCCGAAATCCTTCAAACTGCTGTTTTTGCTCCCAATCTGATGCATTGTTTCTCGCTAATTCCCCCTGTTTACAGTTAACTTAGTGACGATTGAGATTATTTGTTTCATTGTCTTCTGATTAGACTCATTTCCAATTATTATTTTGGAATAATTGAATTCTGTGCTGCCTGTCACAGGTGAGACAATCAGTCAGTCCAACATTTAATTTTCTATGCAAGAACAAAGATGCTGGAAATCTGAAATAAAAACAGAAAATGCTGGAAATATTCAACAGGTCTGGCAGCATCTTTGGAGAGAGAAACAGAGTTAAAGTTTCAGGTCAGTGGCCCTTCTCCAGAACTGGGAGAGATTAGAGATGGAACAGTTTGTAAACAAGACAGGGGAGGGAGGGAGTGGGAAGATTATGATCTACATTGAGTTTAACAATGATCATATCATCCTTTTATTATTTAATCTCTCCTGCCTTCCAACTTATCACAGACCTTCCCATTTGTTCTTACAGTTCCAATCATTTCAATCCATCACTGGATACAGGAACACATTTCTAAATCTCAAATAATCCTCAGTCAAACTGGTAACTTTGCTCCTAGCCTGATGTATAATGTAACTACTTATTTCTCTTCCTCATAGTTAACTTGCTGACGATTGGGGTCCTGTCTCGGGGAAAGTGCGGTCTCTCCAAATGTGTCACTCGCTACCTGGTGGCCATGTCAGCGGCGGATCTACTGGTCATTATCCTCGACCTGATATTGAGGCACATTCCCATTGTTTATTGGGAACATTTTCGGTTCCTATGGTCCATCCCCGTGTGTAATATCCATGCAGTCCTGCTTTACGCAGCCACAGACTGTTCTGTCTGGTTCACCGTCACTTTCACCTTTGATCGATTTGTGGCCATTTGTTGCCAGAATCTGAAAAGTAAATATTGCACCGAGAAAATGGCAGCTGTGGTTCTGGGAATAGTGACACTGCTGAGCTGTTTAAAGAACATCTTCTGGTATTTTATGTTCACAAGTCGGTACTGGAGGATGAACGTCCCCTGGTTTTGTTTTGTAACACTGGCTATTGTGGAATCTCGTGTCTGGACAACAATCGAGTTCCTCCACAACATTCTAACCCCAGGGCTCCCATTTGTGGTGATTCTGCTGCTAAACACTCTCACCATCAGACACATTTTAGTGAGCAGCAGAGGACGCAGAAGACTCCAGGCTCTCAGAAGTGGGGAAACTCGCAGAGACCCAGAGATGGAGAGCCGAAGGAAATCCATCATTTTACTGTCAGTTATCTCGGCTAATTTCATCCTGTTGTGGGCAGTGTTAATGGTGTATTCGATATGGAGACGGATGCGTGATTTAGGGTATCAGTCTATTTATCTACCCTTGTTTCTGCTGGAATTGGGCTTCATGCTACAACTCCTGAGTTGCTGCACAAACACTGTGATTTATGCCGTGACCCAGACTCAGTTCAGAGAGCAGTTGAAGAATGTGCTGAAATATCCCTTTACTCCAATTGTCAAATTCATTCAAGGTGCGAGGAACTGAATCATGGACTATTTTCAGCAGCCCGGGGGCGGGGCCTGTCACGATGGAGAGAGAGCGTGGCGGGGCCTGTCTTTATCGAGATCGGGGAGGGGGCGGCGCCTGCGTCTTTGGACACAGAGTGGAGGCATGGCCTGTCGCTGTGGTGACAGAGCGGAGCAGGGCCTGTCGTTAGTGAGAGGCGCGTTGCGGGGCCTGTCACGATGGCGACAGAGCGGGGAGAGCAGTTGCTGTGGACAGAAAGCGGAGCCCTGCCTACCGCTGAGGAGACAACGGGTGGCGTGTCCAGTCACTGGGTGGGAGATCGGGGGCGTGGCCTGTATCTATTATGACAGAGTGGGGTGGGGCCTGTCGCTTTGTTGACAGAGCGTGGGGCGGAGCTTTTCCCCAAGGTGAAGAGGAGTGCGGGTGGCTCCTGTTTCCCATGTTTAAAGGGAGCGGGGGCGTGGCCTGTTACACAGAATGACTGAGAGTGGGGAGGGGCCTGTTTCCAATGGTGACGGCGAGTATGGGCTTTGCTAGTTTTCCAGAATGACGCGGAGTGGGGGCAGGGCATGCATCCCAGAATGACCGTGACTGCGGGAGAGTCCTCTTTCCCATGGTGACGCGTAGTAGGGCGGGGAATGTTTCCCGGATGACGGGGAGAGGGGGCGGGACCTGTCTCCAGTGTGGCGGAAAGTGGGAGCGGGGAATGTTTCCAGGTTCTTGCCGTGTGGCGGGCGGGGAACGTTTTACAAGGTGACCTGGAGTGTGTGTCCGGCCTGTTTCCCAGCGTGGTGGGGAGCGGCGGCTGCGCCTGTTACCCAGGATGGCGGGAGTCGGAGCTGGGTCTGTTTCCCATGGTGGTGGAGAGTGGGGGAGTGGCCTGTTTCCAAAGTGATGGAGAGTGGAGGCGGGTCCTGTTTCCTAGGGTAACGGAAAGCTGGAGCCAGAATTCTTCAGAATCATTTGTAATTATTATAACCACATTATAAGCAAATAAGTCTTTATAACGTTTATCATCATTTAGAAACATTTACATTCCTTTAAAACCTTTATAAACAGTCTATAATTATTCATAATACTTTATAAATCTTTATAATCGTTTATGAGTTATTATCCATTATGCTCTTTTGTAACCTGTTCCAGCTCATACATTTGCTGCCGTGGACAGAAAACATTGAAAATCATCGCCGTGGTTTGATCTCATTCCACCAGGCCACAGTGAATATCATTTAAAATGGCCACAGGGCTTATCATTTCAAATGGCTGCAGTGCAGGTCACTTCAAATAGCCACACGTAATAACACTTAAAATGGTAACATTGCATATCACTTAACATGTTTGAAGTGCATATCACTTAGAATGGTCTCAGTGCCTGTCAATGAAAATGGCCACACGGCATGCGACTTGGAATAGTTGCAATGCAAGTCACTTAAAATGGCCATTCTATAAATCATTTAAAATGGTCATACAGCCAATCACTTAACGTGGCCGCAGTAAACGTCATTTAAAATGGCTGCAGCGCATATCACTTAAAATGTCCATAGAGCATGTCACTTAAAATTGACGCTCTGCATATCATTTAAAATGGTCTCAGGGCAGGTCATTTAAAATGGCTGCACGGCATTTCACTTGAAATGGCTGTAGTGTACCACCAAAAATGGCCAAAGTGCAAATCACTTAAAATGACTGCTGTCCAGATGGCCACACGGCATGTCACTTAAAATGGAAAGAGTGCATATCACTTAAAGTGGGTGCATTGCATGTCACTTAAAATGGTCGCAGAGCATATCACAAAAATTTGAGGCAGTGCCTGTCACTTAAAGTACTCTATGCTTATCACATAAAAGGACAAGAGTGCACATCATTTAAAATGGCAATGCCAAATATCACGGAAAGCGATCGCACTACAGATCACAAACAAACCAGGAAAGTGCCAGTTCAAATCAGGACTCTGTTAATCCAATCTGGAAAGGCACCGAGTTCCGCACAAACACCAAGAAAGTGCAAATTCAACCAGGGCAATGTTAAACCCATCTGGAGTGGTACTGAGTCCCACTCGCACATCAGAAAAGGGCTAATTCAAACCAAACCCGTATTAATCCCAGCTGGCGTGGTACAGAGCCCCAATCACAAACAAGGAAACCTCAATTCAAACCTGATCTGTGTTATTTCAAGCTGGAGTGATACTGAGTCCAACTCATTCACCAGGAAATGGGCAATTCAAACCAGGCCTCTGTTAATACCAGCAGATTATTGCTGAGACCCACTCACATACCAGGAAAGGACCAATTCAAACCAGGCCGCTGTAAATCACATCTGGAGTAGTGCTGTGCCCCAGTCTTCTTCTTTTTCTTTGGCCCCAAGCACACAAGGAAAGAGCCAATTGAAACCTGTGTGAAATCAATCTGGAGTGGAATTGATTCCCACTCAACAACAGGAAAGGGCCCGTCAAGAGAGGCTTTTATTAATCCTGGTTGGATTGGTGCTGATTCCCACTCACAGACCAGGAAAGGTCAAATTCAAAGCAGGCCTGATTTAATCCCAGTTCGAGTAGTCTTGCGTATCACGTACACACTAGGAAAGGGCCATTTCAGACCAAGCCTGTGCTAATACCAGCTTGAATGGTACTGAGTCCCACTTAAACACCAGGAAACGCCCATTTCAGACCAGGCCTGTGCTAATACCAGCTGGAATGTTACTGAGTCCCACATACACACCAGGAATGGACAAATTCAAAGATGCCTATGTTAAATCCAGCTGGACTGGTGCAGTGTCCCACTCACACACGAGGAAATTGCCAATACAAACCAAGCCTGTGTTACTCCCAGCTGGAGTAGTACTGGGTCACAATCAAACACCAGCAAATGGCTAATGCAAACCAGGTCTGTGTTAATCGTAGCTAGAGTGGCACTGAGACCCACTCACACACCAAGAAAGGGCGAATTCAAACCAGGCCTGTGTTAATCCAAGCTGGCGTGGTACTGGGTCACAATCAAACACCAGAAAATGGCCAATACAAACTAGGCCTATGTGAAACCCGGATATAGTGGTACCGAGTCCCACTCATGAACCAAGAAAGTGCCAACTCAAAGCAGGTCTGTTCTAATCCCAGTTTGGGTGGTACTGAGCCCCACTCAAACACCAGGAAATAGCGAATTCAAAACAAGCATGCGTTAATCCCAGTTGGAGTATTATTGAGACCCAATCAAACATCAGTGAGAGCGAAATCAAACCAGGCCTGTGTTAATCCCAGAAGGAGTGGCACTGAGTCCCTTTAAATTAACATGAAATGGCCAGTACAAACCAGGATTTTGTTAATCGTATCTGGAGTGGTACTGGGTACCACTCGCAACCCAGTAGAGAGCCAATTAAAACCAGGCCTGTGGTAATTTCAGTTGGAGCTGTCCTGAATCCCACGCATACACCAGGTAAGTGATGATTCGAACCAGGCCTGCGCTTATCCTATAATAAAAGCAAAATACTGCGGATGCTGGAAATCTGAAACAAAAACAAGAAATGCTGGAATTACTCAGCAGGTCTGGCAGCATCTGTGGAAAGAGAAGCAGAGTTAACGTTTCGGGTCAGTGATCCTTCTTCGGAACTGACAAATATTAGAAAAGTCACAGATTATAAGCAAGTGAGGTAAGTGGGGCAAGAGATAACAAAGGAGAAGGTGTAGATTGGACCAGGCCACATAGCTGACCAAAAGGTCACGGAGCAAAGGCAAACAATATGTTAATGGTGTGTTGAAAGACAAAGCATTAGTACAGATTAGGTGTGAATACACTGAATATTGAACAGCAGCAAGTGCAAACCTGAAAAAAAACCTGAAAAAAACAGTGGGTAAGCAAACTGAACAAACTAAGATGAAATGAAATAAATGCAAAAAAAGATAGTAAAAAATGTAAAAATGAATGTAAAAAAAAGGAAGAAAAAATAACTAAAAATGAAAGTAAAATGGGGGGCTGTCATGCTCTGAAATTATTGAACTCAATGTTCAGTCCGGCAGGCTGTAGTGTGCCTAATCGGTAGATGAGATGCTGTTCCTCGAGCTTGCGTTGATGTTCACTGGAACACTGCAGCAATCCTAGTTGCAATGGTGGTGACTCCCACTCACATGCTGGAAATGGTCCAATTCAATCCACGCCTGTTTTAATCCCAGCTGGAGTGGTACTGTGTGCCAATTACACATCAGGAGAGGACCAATTCAAACCAGGCCTGTATTCATCGCATCTCGAGGGATACTGAGTCCCAATCACAATCCAGGAAATGGCCAGCACAAACTAGGCCTTTGTTAATCCTAGTGGGAGCTGTACTCACTCCCATTCACACAACAGGAAAGGCCAAATTTCATCCAGGCCTGTGTTCAGCCAAGCTGGACAGGTACTGACTCCCACTCACACACCATGAGAGGGCCAATTCAAACCAGGCTTGTGTTAATCCCATTTGGAGTGGTGCTGTGTCCCACTCACACACCAGGAACGAGCCAATTGTAATCATGCCTCTGTTAATCCTATCTGAATTGATGCTGCGACCCATTCATTTAGCAGGAAATTCAGCAGGGTGAATTCATACCAGGCCTCTGTTAATCCTATCTTGAGTGGTACAGAGCCCCCCTTTCAAACCAGGAAAGAGCCAGCTCGAACCAGGAGTCTGTTAATCCCAGGTGGAGTAATACTGAGATCCACTCACACAACAGGAAAGGGCCAATTCATACCAGCCCTCTGTTCATCCATCTGGAATGTTACAGAGTCACACTCACACACCAGCAAAGGGCTAATTCGAACCAGGCCTGTGTTAATCGCAGCTGGTGCGGTACTAAATCCCACGCACAGACCAGGAATGGGACAGAAAAAAAATAAGACTTTGTTAATCCCATTTGGAGTGGTTTTGAGTCCCACACACAACAGGAAGGGGACAATTCAAAGCAGGCTTGTCTTAATCGCAGCTGGAGTGGTACTGAGTCCTATTCGTGCCAAGGAAATGGCCAAAACAAACCAGCCATGTGTTCATCCCATGCTGAATAGTACTGAGTCCGCACACACACAGTGATAGAGCCAATTCAAATCAGGCCTGTGTTTATCTCAGTTGTAGTGGTACTGACTCCAACTCATACACCAGGATAGAGCCTATTCAATCCAGTGCTGTGTTAATCTCAGCTGCAGTGGTACGTAGAACCTCTCACACATTTGGAATGGACCAATTCAAACGAGGCCTGTGTTAATCCCATCGGGAATGGCCCCGAGTCCATCCCAGGCCTGTGTTAATCCCAGGTGGAGTGGTACTGAGTCTGACTCACACACCAGGGAATGTCCAGCACATACCAGGCCTGTGATAATCACATCTGTAATGATATTGAGCCCTTCTCACCCACCAGAAAAGGGCCAGCCAAACCAAGCCTTTGTTAATACCAACTGGAGTGGTATTGAGTCCCACACACCACAACAGGACCGGGCGAATTCTAACCAGGCCTGTGTGAGTCAAAGATGGAGCAGTAATGTATCCCACTCACATAACAGAATGGCCCAATTCAATCCAGGCATTTGTTAATCCCATCTGGAGTGGTACTGGGTACCACTCCCACACCAGGAAAGGGCCAATTAAAACCAGACCTTGTTTACTGCAGTTGGAGTTGTACTGAGTCCCACCCATGCATCAGGAAAGAGCGAGTTCAAACCAGGCCTGTGTTAATCCCATCTGGAGCGGTACTGAGTCCGATTCACACATCAGGAAAGAGCAAATTGAAACAAGGCCTGCTTTAATCCCAGTTTAAGTGGTACTGAGTCCCACACATGTACCAGGAAGGGATGACTTAATTCCAGGCCTACAATAATCCCATCTGAATTGGGGCAGCGGCCCCATCATACATCAGAAACTAGCGAATTTCATACCCGGTCTGTGATAATCCCATCTGGAGTGGTACAGAGCCCCACTCTCAAACAAGGAAATGACAAGATCAAACCAGAAGTCTGCTAATCCCAGTTGTTGCGATACTGAGACCAACTCACACAGCATGGAAGGGCCAGTTCATACCAGCCCTCTGTTAATCCAGCCTGCGCGGTACAGAGTCACACTCATACACCAGCAAAGGGCTGATTCAAACCAGGCCTGTGTTAATCACAGCTGGAGTGGTGCTAACTCCCACGCACACACTAGGAAATGGCCAGAAGAACCAATCCTTTGTGAATCCCAGCTGAAGATGTACTGAGTCAAAATCCCATACCAGGAGAGAAACAATTCAGACCAGGTCTGTGGCAATCACAGCTGAAGTGTTACTGAGTCTCATTCAAACACCAGAAAGGGCCAGTTCAAACGAGTCCTGTGTTAACTCCAAACTGGAATGCTATTGAGTCTCACTCACATACCAGGTAGGGGCCAATTCAAAGAAGGCTTGTATTAATCCCATCTGGAGTGGTACTGTGTCCCACTCATATACCAGCCATGTGTTAATCCCAGGCGGAATGCTGCTGAGATGCACACACACACCAGTATAGAGGCAATTCAAATCAGGCCTGTGTTTATCACTTTTGAAGTGCTACT
Organism: Heterodontus francisci; assembly: GCF_036365525.1. Taxonomy (NCBI): domain Eukaryota; kingdom Metazoa; phylum Chordata; class Chondrichthyes; order Heterodontiformes; family Heterodontidae; genus Heterodontus; species Heterodontus francisci. The sequence goes on along the minus strand of NC_090406.1, from coordinate 53,780,271 downwards.
GACTCCAACTCACACACCAGCATAGAGCCAATCCAAACCAGTGCTGTGTTTTTCCCAGCTGGTGTGGTACTAAGTCCCTCTCACACACCTGGAAAGGGCCAATTCAAACCAGGCCCGTGATAATCCCATCGGGGATGGTACTGATTCCATTGCACACTCCAGGAAAGGGCAAGACAACGAAGGCCTGTGTTTATTCCTGGTGGAGTAGCTCTGAGTGCCACTCACAAGCAAGAAAATGGCCAGTTCAAACTGGGCCTGCGTTTATCCAAGTTATTGTGGTTCTGAGTTCCACTGACGCAGAAGGAAAGGGGAAATTCAAACCAGGACTGTGCTAATTCCAGCTGGAGCGGTATTGAGACCAAATCACACAACAGGAGGGGGCCAATTTGTAACAAGCCTGTGTTAATCCAGCTGGAGTGGTACTTAGTCGCACTCACATATTCGGAAAGGCTAATTCAAACCAGGCCTGTGTTAATCGCATCTAGAGTGGTACTAAGTCCGCCTCACACACCAGAAAAGGACCAGCCAAACGAACCCATGTTAAACCCAGCTGGTGTGGTATTGAGTCCCACACACCTAAGAGGAAAGGGCCTATTCAAACCAGGCCTGTGTCAATCGAAGCTAGAGTCGTACTAGGTCCACAGACACACCAGGAAAGGGGCCAGTTCAACCAGAAATGTGTTATTTCCAGCTGCAGTGGTGCTGAGGCCCACTCACATACCATGAATGGGCCAATTCAAACCACGCCTGTGTTCATCCCAGCTGGTGTGGTACTGTGTCCCACTCACACACTAGGAAATGGCCAAAACAAACCAGACATGTGTTAATCCCATGTAGAATGGTACTGAGACCCTCTCACAAACCACGAGGGCCAATTCAAATTAGGCCTGTGTTTATCTCAGTTGGAGAGGTACTGAGTCCAACTCACACACCTGGAAAGGACTAATTTAATCCAGGCCTGTGTTAAACCCAGCTGGCGTAGGACTGAGCCACACTAACAGACCAGGAAAGGGCCAATTCAAACCAGGCCTCTGTTAATCCCAGCTGGCATGGTTCTGAGTCTCACAGACCCACCAGGCAAGAGCCAATTCAAACCCGGCTGCGTTAATCCCAACGGATTGGTACTGAGCCCCACTCACATACCAGGAAAGGGCTAATTCAAACCAGGCCTGTGTTAAATCAATCTGCAGTGGAACTGATCCCCACTCAACAACAGGAAAGGGCCAGTCAAGAGAGGCATATGTTAATCCCAGTTGGATTGGTACTGATTCCCATTCACAGACCAGGAAAGGTCAAATTCAAAGCAAGCCTGTTTTAATCCCAGCGCGAGTCATGCTGTGCCCCACTTACACACCAGGAAAGGGCGAATTCAAACCAGGTCTATGCTAATGCCAGCTGGAATTGTACAGAGTCCCACTTAAACACCAGGAAAGGGCCATTTCCTACCAGGCCTGTGTTAATCCCAGCTGGAATGGGACAGAGTCCCACCTACACACCAGTAAAGGGCGAATTCAATCCAGGTCTGTGCCAAACCCAGCTGGAATGGTACAGAGTGCCAGCGACACACCAGGAAAGGGCCATTTCAGAGCAGGCCTGTGTTAATCCCAGCTGGAATGGTACTGTGTCCCACTCACACACCAAGAAGGGGCCATTTCAGACCAGGCCTGAGCTAATCCCAGCTGGAATGGTACAGAGTCCCACTTGCACACAGGGAAAGGGCCATTTCAGACCAGGCCTATGTTATCCCAGCTGGAATGTTACAGAGTCCCACCTACACACCAGGAAAGGGCCATTTCAGAGCAGGCCTGTGATAATCCCAGCTGTACTGGTACAGAGTCCCACGTACAAACCGGGCAAGTGCCTTTTCAGACCAGATCTGTGTTAATCCCAGCTGGTGTCGTACTATGTCCCACTCACACACTAGGAAATGGCCAAAACAAACCAGACGTGTGTCAATACCATGCAGAATGGTGAATGGTACTGACCCCCTCTCACACACCACGAGGGAAAATTCAAATTAGGCCTGTGTTTATCTCAGTTGGAGAGGTACTGAGTCCAACTCACACACCTGGAAAGGACTAATTCGATCCAGGCCTGTGTTAAGCCCAGCTGGCGTAGGACTGAGCCACACTAACAGACCAGGAAAGTATCAATTCAAACCAGGCCTCTGTTAATCCCAGCTGGCATGGTTCTGAGTCCCACAGACCCTCCAGGCAAGAGCCAATTCAAACCCGGCTGCGTTAATCCCAGCGGATTGGTACTGAGCCCCACTCACTCACCAGGAAAGGGCTAATTCAAACCAGGCCTGTGTTAAATCAATCTGCAGTGGAACTGATCCCCACTCAACAACAGGAAAGGGCCAGTCAAGACAGGCCGATGTTAATCCCAGTTGGATTGGTACTGATTCCCACTCACAGACCAGGAAAGCTCAAATTCAAAGCAAGCCTGTTTTAATCCCAGCACGACTCATACTGCATCCCACCTACACACCAAGAAAGGGCAATTTCAGACCAGGCCTGTGTGAATCCCAGCTGTAATGGTACAGAGTCGCACTTAAACACCAGGAAAGGGCGTATTCAAACCAGGTCTGTGCTAAACCCAGCTGGAATGGTATAGAGTCCCAGCTACACACCAGAAAAGGGCCATTTCAGACCGGGCTTGTGTTAATCCCAGCTGGAATGGTACTGTGTCCCACTCACATACCAGGAAAGGGCAATTTCAGACCAGGCCTGTGCTAATCCCGGCTGAAATGGTACAGAGTCCCACTTGCACACCAGGAAAGGGCCATTTCAGACTAGGCCTCTGTTAATCCCATCTGGAATGTTACAGAGTCCCACTTACACACCAGGAAAGGGCCATTGCAGAGCAGGCCTGTGTTAATCCCAGCTGGAATGGGACAGAGTCCCATTTACACACCGGGAAAAGGCGAATTCAGACCAATTCTGTGCTAATCCCTGCTGGAATGTTAGAGAATCCCACTTACACACCAGGAATGGCCAATTCAAACCATGCCTATGTTAATCCCAGCTGTGGTGGTGCTAAATCTCACTCACAAGTGAAAGCGGCCAATGCAAACCATACCTCTGCTAATCCCAACTAAAGTGGCACTGAAACCCACTCACACACCAAGAAAGGGTCAATTGAAACCAGGCCTGTGTTAATCCCAGCTGGAGTGGTACTGGGTCACAATGAAACACCAGGAAATGACCAAAGCAAACCAGGCCTATGATCAACCCAGATGTAGTGTCTTGTGTCCCACTCACTAACCAGGAAAGTGCCAACTCAAAGCAGCTCTGTTGTAATCCCAGTTTGTAAAGTGGATGACTCTATGACTCTGAGTCTATGACTCTACTGAGCCGTAAAACAAACACCAGGAAAGAGCAAATTGAAAACAGGCATGCATTAAGCCCAGCTGATGTGTTGCTGAGACCCAAAAAAACACCAGGAAAGAGCGAATTCAAACCAGGCCTGTGTTAATCCCAGCACGAGTGGAACTGAGTCCCTGTCACAGACCAAGAGATGGCCAGAACAAACCAGAATTTTGGTAATCGCAGCTGGAGTGGGATGAACTACAACTCACAATCCAGAAAAGAGTCATTTTAAACCAGGCCTGTTGTAATTCCAGTTGGAGTTGTACTGATTCCTACTCACACACCAACTAAGTGACGTTTCGAACCTGGCCTGCGATAATCCTAAATAAAAACAAGAAATGCTAGAAACACACAGCAGGTCTGGCAGCATTGTGGAGAGCGAAGCAGAGTTAACGTTTCAGTTCAGTGACCCTTCTTCAGATCGATACTCCGAGTTGGAATGGCGCTGAGACACACTCACACACCAGGAAAGGGACAATTCAATCCGGGACTGTATTAATCCCAGTTTGAGTGGTAATGAGTACCAATAACACATAAAGAAATGGCCAAAACAAGCCAGGCCTGCCTTAATTCCAGCTGGAGTTATACTGACCCCATCTCACACACCAGAAAAGGCCCAATTCAATCCAGGCCTTTGTTAATTCCAGTTCGAGTGGTACTGAATACCACTCACACATCAGAAAAAGGTTGGATTCAGACCAGGCCTGCATTAAACCCATTTGGAGGGATACTGAATCCCACACACAATCCAGGAAATGGACAGCACAAACCAGGCCTGTCTTAATCCCAGTGGGAGTTGTAATGACTCACACTCACACAACAGGAAAGGCTAAATTCGATCCAGGCCTGTGTTGAAGCAAGCTGGACAGGTACTGAGTCCTGCTCACACACCAGAAAAGGTGAGAATTGAAACCAGACCTGTGTTAATTCCAGCTGATGAAGTACTGAATCCGATTAACACACCATGAAAGGGCATATTCATACCAGGTGTCTGTTAATCGCAGCTGAATTGGTGCTGCGACCAACTCATACACCAGGAAAGGGTGAATTCAGACGAGGCCTATGTTAATCCCAGCTGGACTGGTACAGATCCACAGTCTCAAACCAGGATACTGCCAGATCAATCCAGGAGTCTGTTAATCCCGGTTACAGTGACACTGAGACCAACTCACATACCAGCAAACGGTTAATTCAAACCAGGCCTGTGCTATTCGCAACTATTGTGGTACTACGTCCAACGCACACACCAGGAACGGGCCAGACAAACCAAGCCTTTGTTAATCCCAGTTGAAGTGGTGTTGTCCCAGAAACACAACAGGAAGCGGCCAATTCAAACCAGGCCTGTGCTAATCCCATCAGGAGTGGTACTGTGTCCCACTCTCATACCAGGAAAGGGCAAGTCAAAACGGGATGGTGTTAATCCAGCTGGCGTGGTACTGCGTCCCACTGATGCCAAGGAAATGGCCAAAACAAACAGGCCATGTGTTCATCCCACGCAGAATGGTTCTGAGACCAATTTACACACTGTGATAGAGCCAATTGAAATCAGGCTTGTGTTTATCTCAGTTGGAGTGGTACTAAAGGGCCAAGTCAAACCAGGCCCATGTTAATCCCATAAGGGATGGGACGGAATACATCTTACTCTCCAGGAAAGGGAAAGTTGTCACAGGCCTGTGTTAATCCCAACTGGAGTAGTTCTGAGTCCCACTCACAAACCAAAAAAATGGCCAATTCAGACTAGGACTGCGCTTCTCCAAGCTGGAGGGGTCAATTCAATCCTGGCCTGTGCTAAGGCCAACTGAAGTGGGACTGAGTCCCACTCACAAACCGGGAAAGCGCCATTTCAAAACAGGCCCATGTTAATCCTGACTGGAGTGCTTCTGAGTCTCACACACACTCCAGCAAAGGGCCAATTCAAACCAGGCTGCGTTAATCCCATCTGGAGGGGTACTGCGTCAGATTCACGCTCCAGAAAATAGCCAGCACAAAGCAGGCCTGTGCTAATCCCAGTTGGAGTGCAACTGAGTCCCACTTACACAGCAGGAAAGGGCCAATTCAAACCAGTACAGTATTAATTGCAGCTGGAGTGGTACTCAGACCCTCTCACACACCTGGAATGGACCAATTCAAACGTGGCCTGTGTTAATCACAGCTGGAGTGGTTCTGAGTTCCACTCACAAAGAAGAAAAAGGCCAATTCAAACTAGGCCTGCTTTTATCGATGTTATTATGGTTCTGAGCCACACTGACACAAAGGAAAGGGTAAGTTCAAACCAGGACTGTGCTAATTCCAGCTGATCTGATACAGAGTCCCATTCTGAAACCATGAAGGGGCCATTTCGAAGCAGGCCTTTGTTAATCGCTGCTGGTGTGTTTTTGAGTCCCACACACATGGCAGAAAGGGGCCAATTCAAACCAGGCCATTGTTAATCCCAGCTGGAGTGATGCTGAGTCCCACTGCCGTAAGAGGAAAGGGTCAGGTAAAACCATTCCTGTGTTAATCACAGCTGGAGTGGTACTGTGTCCCACTAACACAGCAGGAAATGGACAATAAAAGCCAGACATGTGTTAATCCCAGGAAAAATGGTATCAACTACCTCTCCCACACTTGGAAATGGCCATTTCAAAACTGGCCCGTGATAATCCCATCGGGAATGGTATTGAGTCCCACTTACATTCCAGGAAAGGTTAAGTCAAACCAGGCCTGTGTTAATCCCAGCTGGAGTAGGTCTGTGACCCTATCACAATCCATAAAATGGCCATTCCAGCTAGGCCTGCGTTTATCCAGGTTGGAGGGGTACTTAGAAACATAGAAAATAGGAGCAAGAGTAGGCCATTCAGCCCTTAGAGCCTGCTCCGCCATTTGTTATGATCATGGCTGATCATCCAACTCAGTAGCCTGCTCCTGCTTTTGCCCCATACTCTTTGATCCCTTTAGACCCAAGAGCTACATCGAACTCCTTCTTGAAAACATACAATGTTTTGTCCTCAACTGCTTTCTGTGGTAGCGAATTCCACATGCTCACCACTCTCTGGGTGAAGAAATGTCTCCTCATCTCAGTCCTGAAAGGTTTACCCCGTATCCTTAGACTATGACTCCTGGTTCTGGACTCCCCCACCTTCGGGAACATCCTTCCTGCATCTACCCTGTCAAGTCCTGTCAGAATTTTATAGGTTTCTATGAGATCCCGCCTCACTCTTCCAAACTCCAGCGAATATAATCCGAACCGACTCAATATCTCCTCATACGTCAGTCCCACCATCCCAGGAATCAGTCTGCTAAACCTTCGCTGCACTCTCTCTACATCAATGACATCCTTCCTCAGATAAGGAGACCAAAACGGCACACAATATTCCAGTTGTGGCCTCACCAAGGCCCTGTTTAATTGCAGCAAGACATCCCTGCCTCTGCACTCGCATCCTCTCGTTATGAAAGCCAACATGCCTTTTTCTTACCGCCTGTTGCACGTGGATTCTTACCTTCAGCGACTGGTGTACGAGAACACCCAGGTCTCATTGCATAATTCCCTCTCTCAGTTTATGGAAGTTCAGATAATAATCTGCCTTCCTGTTTTTTTCTACCAAAGTGGATATCCTCACATTTATCCACGTTATACTGCATCTGCCATGCATTAGCCCACTCACTCAACTTGTCCAAATTACCCTGAATCCTCTCTGCATCCTCTTCACAACTCACCCTCCCACCCAGTGTTGTGTCATCTGCAAATTCGGAGATATTGCATTTAGTTCCCTCATCTAAATCATTAATGTATATTGTCAATAGCTGGGGTCCAAGCACTGATCCCTGCGGTGCCCCACTAGTCACTGACTGCCATTGGGAAAAAGATTCATTTCTCCCTCCTATTTGTTTTCAGTCCGCCAACCATTTTTCTATCCATCGCAATACGTTACACCCAATCCCATGCCCTTTAATTTTACACGCTAATCTCTTATGTGGGACTTTGTTGAAAGCCTTCTGAAAGCCCAAATAAACCACATCCACTGGCTCGCAGTCATCAATACTACTAGTTACAACCTCGAAGAATTCTGATAGATTTGTGAAGCATGATTTCCCTTTCGTAAATCCATGCTGACTCTGCCCGATTCTACCACTGTTCTCTAAGTGCTCTGCTATAAAATCTTTGCTAATGGACTCCAGAATTTTCCCCACTCCCGACTTCAGGGTGACTGGTCTTAATTTCCGTGCTTTCTCTCTACCTGCTATTTAAATTGTGGGGTTATATTAGCTCCCCTCCAATCTGTTGAAACTGTTCCAGAGTCTATAGAATCTTGGAAGATGACCACCAATGCATCCACTATTTCTTGGGCCACTTGCTTAAATACTCTGGGATGCAGACCATCAGGCCCTGGGGATTTATCGGCCTTCAATCCCATCAATTTCCCCAACACCATTTCTCTACCAATACTAATTTCTTTCAGTTCCTCTCTCTCATTAAGCCCTGTGTTCCCCAACATTTCTGGTATGACTAAATCCAAATCACAAACCAGGAAACGACCAATTCAAATCAGGCCTGTGTTAATACCATCTGGCGTGGTTCTGAGTCCCATTAAAACTTCAGGTAAGGGTCCATTCAAAACAGGCTGCGTGAATCCCACATGGAGTGGCACTGATTCCAACTCACACACCAGGAAATCGTGAATTCAAACCAGGCCTCAGTTAATCTCATCTAAAGTGGTACCGAGTCCGACTCACACTCCAGGAATGGCCAATGCATACCAAGCCCATATTAATCACAGCTCTAGTGGTCCTGAGTCCCATTCATTCACCAGGAAGGTGCACATGCCAACCGGGGCTGTGTTAAAGCCAGTTGGTGTGGTACTGAGTCGCACTCACACATCAGGAAGGGGCACGTTCGAACCAGCTGTTCGTTAATCACAACTGGAGTGTACTGCGTCCCACTCACAAACCGGAAAATTGCCAATTCAACACAGGCCTGTCTGAATCCCATCTGGAGTGATACTCAGTCCTGCTCACACAACAAGAAAGGTTTAATACTAAACAAGACTGTGTTAATCTCAGGTGGAGTGGTACTGATCTTGACTCACACATCAGAAAAAGGCCAATCAAAAGCATACCTGAGTTAATCCCTGTTGGAGTGATGCTGAGACCCACTCACACATTGGGAAAGCGCCAATGCAATACAGGCCTGTGGTAATCCCATCTGGAGCTGTACTGAGTTACAATCACTCACCAAGAAAGGGCCAATTCAAACCAGGCCTGCGTTAATCCCATCTGGTGAGGTACTGAGTCCCATTCACACATCAGAAAAGAGCGAATTTAGACCAGGCCCGCTATAAACCCAGTTTGAGAGGTCCTGAGTGCCCCCACCCTCCCCCCCACACAGACACACCTGGGAAGGGACAATTTGCACCAGGCATGCGTTAGTCTAATCAGGAACAGTACTGAGTGCAATTTACCCATCAGGAAAGGGAAAGTTCCTCCAGGCCTGTGAAATCCCAGCTGGAGTTGTACTGAGCCCCCTCACAAACCAGAAAATGGCCAATGCAAACTAGGCCTGAGATTATCCTAATTGGATGGGTCCTTGGACCAATTCACTCAGTTGGAAAGGGCTAACTCAAAACTGGTCTGTGTTAATCCCATCTGGAGTGGTACTGAGTCCCACTCACACACAGAAAAGGCCCAATTCAATCCAGGCCTGTATTAATCCCGGCTGGAGTGGTACGGGGTCCAACTCCCACACCAGGAAAGGACCAATTCAAAGCAAGCCTTTGTTAATTCCAATTGGAGTTGTACTGACACACCCTCGCACACCAGGAAAGGCTCAATTTAATCCAGGCCCGTGTTAATCCAAGCTGGAGTGATACTGAGACCCACTCACACACCACGAGAGGGCCAATTCAAACCAGGCCTGTTTGAATCACAGCTGGAGTGGGAGTGACTCCAACTCACACACCAGGAAAGGTCCAATTCAATCCAGGCCCGTGTTAATCTAAGGTGGACTGGTACTGAGTCACACTCACACACCAGGAGAGGGCCAATTCAAATCTGGCTTGTGCTAATCCCATTTGGAGTGGTGTCGTGTCCCATTCACATACTAGGAAAGGCCCAATTCAATCCTAGCCCCTGTTAATCCAAGCTGGGGTGGTACTGAGTCCCACTCACACACCAGGAGAGGGACAATTCGAACCAGGCTTGTGTTAATCCCATTTGGAGTGGTGCTGCGACCCACTCACAAACCAGACAATGGCCAATTCAAAGCAGGCCTGCATTAAACCCAACTGGAGTGGTGCTGAGTCTCACTCAAAAACATGAAAGAGCCAATGCAAACCAGGCCTATGTTAATCGCATCGGGAATGGTACTGAGTCCAATTTGCACCCCAGGAAAGGGCAAGTCAAACCAGGCCTGTGTTACTCCCAGCTGCAGTATTACTGACTCTCACTTAAATACCAGGAATGTGCCATTGTAAGCAGGCCCTTGCTAATTTCAGATGGAGTGGTACTGAGTGCCTTACACACCATAAAAGAGCCAGTTCAAAGCAGGACTGTGTTAATCCTGGTTGGATTGACACTGAGTCGAACTCACACAGCAGGAAAGCGCCAATTCAAACCGTGTATGTGTCGAGCACAGTTGGAGTAGCACTGACCCCCACAAAAACACCAGGAAACTACTAATTCAAAAGAGGCCCGTGCTACTGCTATCTAGAGTGGTACTGAATCAAACTTGCAATGAAGCAAAGGTCCATTTCAAAGCATCATTTCCTATACCCAGCTGGAGTGGTACTGAGTCCCTCTCACTCACCAGGAAAGGGACAAGAAAAAGCAGAACTGTGTTAATTCCAGGCAGAATGGCACTGAGGACCACTCACAGACCAGGATAGAGCCAATTCAAACCAGGCCTGTGGTTATCCCATCGGGAATGGTATTGAGCCACACTTACACTCCAGGAAAGGGGAAGTCAAAACATGTTGTGTTAATCCCATCTGAAGTGGCAATGAGTCTCAAACAGACTCCAAGAATTGGCCAATACCAAGGAGATCAGTGTTAATCACAGCTTGAGTGGTACTAATTCCCAATCACACAAAATTAAATGGCCAATTCAACCGAGGCCTGCGTTAATCCCAGCCTGAGTGGCACTGAGTCCCACTCACACTCCTGGAATTTTCAATTCAAGCCAGGTCTCTGTTAATCCCAGCTGGAGTAGTACTGAGTTCCCCTCACATACCAGAAAATGGCCAATGCAAACGGGGCCTGAGGATTACTCGCGTTAGATGGGTCCTGGCACCAATTCACTCATCTGGGAAGGGCCAATTCAAAACAGGTCTGTGTTAATCCCAGCTGTATTGGTACTGAGTCCCACTCGCACACCGGGAAAGGCCCAATTCAATCCAGGCTTGTATTAATCCCGTCTGGAGTGGTACGCAGTCCGACAACCATACCAGGAAAGAACCAATTCAAAGCAAGCCTTTGTTAATTCCAATTGGAGTTGTACTGACTCCCACTCGCACACCAGGAAAGGCTCAATTTAATCCTGGCCCGTATTAATCCAAGATGGAGTGGTACTGAGACCAGGTCACACACCACGAGAGGGCCAATTCAAACCGGGCTTGTGTTAATCTCATTTGGAGTGGTGCTGAGTCCCACTCACACACCAGGAAGGAGTCAATTGAAATCAGACCTGTGTTACAACCATCTGGAGTGGTTCTGAACTCCACTCACACTCCACGAAAGGGCCAATTCAAACCAGGCCTGTCTTAATCACAGCTGGAGTGGGACTGACTCCAACTCACATACCAGTAAAGGTCCAATTCAATCCAGGCCCATGTTAATCTAAGCTGGACTGGTACTGAGTCACACTCACACACCAGGAGAGGGCCAATTCAAATCAGGCTTGTGCTAATCCCATTTGGAATGGTGTTGTGTCCCATTCACATACTAGAAAATGCCCAATTCAATCCTAGCCCGTGTTAATCCAAGCTGGGGTGGTACTGAGTCCCATTCACACATCAGGAGAGGCCAATTCAAACCAAGTTTGTGTTAATCCCATTTGGAGTGGTGCTGTAACCCACTCACAAACCAAACAATGACCAATTCAAATCAGGCCAGCTTTAAACCCAACTCGAGTGGTACTGAATCTTCCTCACACACCTGAAAGAGCCAACTCAAACCAGGCCTATGATAACCGCATCGGGAATGGTACTGAGTCCAATTTGCACCCCAGGAAATGGCAAGTCAAACCAGGCCTGTGTTACTCCCAGCTGCAGTAGTACTGATTCCCACTCACATCCCAGGAATGTGCCATTGCAAGCCAGGCACTTGCTAATTTCAGATGGAGTGGCACTGAGTCCCTTACACACCATAAAAGGACCATTTCAAAGCAGCACTGCGTTAATCCTCGTTGGATTGGCACTGAGTCGAACTCACACAGAAGGAAAACACCAATTCAAAACATGTATGTGTCGATCACAGTTGGAGTAGCACTGAACCCCACAAAAACACCAGGAAACTACTAATTCAAAACAGGCCTGTGCTACTGCTATCTGGAGTGGTACTGAGTCTAACTTGCAATAAGCAAAGGGCCATTTCAAAGCATGCTTTCCTGATCCCAGCTGGAGTGGTATTGAGTCCCTCTCACTCACCAGGAAAGGGACAAGAAAAAACAGAACTGTGTTAATTCCAGGGAGAAAGGCACTGAGGACCACTCACAGACCAGGATAGAGCCAATTCAAACCAGGCCTGTGGTTATCCCATCGGGAATGGTATTGAGCCAAACTTACACTGCAGGAAAGGGGAAGTCAAACCATGTTGTGTTTGCCCATCTGAAGTGTCAATGAGTCTCAAACAGACTCCAGGAATTGGCCAATACAAAGGAGATCAGTGTTAATCCCAGCTAGAGTAGTACTGAGTCCCCCTCACATACCAGAAAATGGCTAATTCAAACTAGGCCTGAGATTACCCAAGTTAGATGGGTCCTGGTACCAATTCACTCAGCTGGGAAGGGCCAATTCAAAACAGGTCTGTGTTAATCCAAGCTGTCGTGGCACTGAGTCCCACTCACACAGCAGAAAAGGCCCAATTCAATCCAGGCCTGTATTAACCCCATCTGGAGTGGTACGGGGTCCGACTCCCACACCAGGAAAGGGCCAATTCAAAGCAAGCCTTTGTTCATTTCAATTGGAGTTGTACTGACTCCCACTCGCAGGAAAGGCTCAATTTAATCCAGGCCCGTGTTAATCCAAGCTGGAGTGGTACTGAGGCCCACTCACACACCACGAGAGGGCCAATTCAAACCGGGTTTGTGTTAATCCCATTTGGAGAGGCGCTGAGTCCGACTCACACACCAGGAAGGAGTCAATTGAAATCGGTCCTGTGCTAAATCCATCTGGAGTGGTTCTGAACTCCACTCACTCTCCATGAAAGGGCCAATTCAAACCAGGCCTGTCTTAATGACAGCTGGAGTCGGACTGACTCCAACTCACATACCAGGCAAGGTCCAATTCAATCCAGGCCCCTATTAATCCAAGCTGGGGTGGTACTGAGTCCCACTCACACCAGGAGAGGGCCAATTCAAACCAGGCTTGTGTTAATCCCATTTGGAGTGGTTCTGAGTCCCACTCACAAACCAGACAATGGCCAATTCAAAATAGGCCTGCGTTAAACCAAACTGGAGTGGTACTGAATCTCACTCACACACCTGAAAGAGCCAACTCAAACCAGGCATATGTTAACCGCATCGGGAATGGTACTGAGTCAAATTTGTACTCCAGGAAAGGGCAAGTCAAACCAGGCCTGTGTTACTCACCGCTGCAGTAGTACTGTTTCTCACATACATACCAAGAATGTGCCATTGCAAGCCAGGCCCTTGCTAATTTCTGATGGAGTGGTACTCAATCCCTCAAACACACCAGAGATGTGCCAATTCAAAGCCGGACTGTTGTCATCCTACACAAAAACAAGAAATGCTGGATTCACTCAGCAGGTCTGGCAGCATCTGTGGAAAGAGAAGCAGCTGCTTCTCTTTCCACAGATGCTGCCAGACCTGCTGAGTGAATCCAGCATTTCTTGTTTTTGTTTCAGATTTCCAGCATTCGCAGTATTTTGCTTTTATTTTAGTGTTTAATTCACTGCCACTTCTCTTCCAGGAATGCCTACCTTGAAGAAGTTCTGCTCTTCTCTCCGACGGGATTTTCGTTTGTCTCTTTTACCTTGTTCACCTTCATTGCTTTCTATTTCCCTCCTGGTGTTTGATAAGGTAGCTACCAAAACCCGTTTTCACAGCCACATCTCCTTCCTCAGTGACTGTCTCCGGCTCCGACTGATTCCACGTGGATTCCAACTGCAGTTTCACCCATCATGCTTTGAAACCACCCAGGATCACAGGTATCTCCGAGAAATACAACGTTCCTCGGACTGCTACTCTCGCCGCATCCTGAGATCCACACTCAGTGCTATGCGCCGCCATATGCACACACTGGACCTCTCTCTCCAGCAGCACCGTCTCACCTTATCTCAAATCTGTTCTACTCCGCAGTTTCATCTCATCTTACGTCTCATCCGACGCATTAACAAAAAACTTTTTTTCTTCCTTTCAGGTGTTAAGGAACGCAAGCTCCAGCAGCTGATGGGGACGAATGCCCCTCCAGATCCTCCTTCCGCTTCACTTCCCTCTGACCCCACCCCTTCTGATCTGACCCCTTGCCGTGTATTCACTATACCCTCTGACCTCCCCCTCTCTGATGCTGAGCGTTCTGTACTCAGCAAAGGTCTCAGTTTTATCCCCTTACGCCCCCACCTCAATGAATTTCGCGCTCGGCATGACGTTGAGCTCTTCTTCCGTCGCCTCCGCCTCCGGGCTCACTTCTTCGACCAGGAGTCCTCCCCCCGACCAGCAGACCCATTCACCCGCCTCCAGCCTTCTCCCTCTACCTGGACCCCTCACCCTGGCCTCTTACCCGCTCTTGATCTCTTCATTGAAAACTGTCGGCGAGACATTGGTCGTCTCAATTTCTCTGCCCCCCTCACTCACTCTAACCTGTCCCCCTCTGAACTTGAGGCACTCCGTTCTCTCAGGTCTAACCCCGACATGGTCATCAAACCTGCAGACAAGGGTGGTGCTGTTGTTGTATGGCGTACCGGACTGCTTCTCTTTCCACAGATGCTGCCAGACCTGCTGAGTGAATCCAGCATTTCTTGTTTTTGTTTCAGATTTCCAGCATTCGCAGTATTTTGCTTTTATTATACTGTTGTCATCCTAGTTGGTTTGGCACTGAGTCGAACTCACACAGAAGGAAAACACCAATTCAAACCATGTATGTGTCGATCACAGTTGGAGTAGCACTGAACCCCACAAAAACACCAGGAAACTACTAATTCAAAACAGGCCTGTGCTACTCCTATCCAGAGTGGTACTGAGTCAAATTTACATATAAGCAAAGGGCAATTCCAAAGCATGATTGTCTTAATCCTAGCTGGCGTGGTACTGAGTCCCTCTCACTCACCAGGAAAGGGAAAGGGAAAAACAGAACTGTGTCAATTCCAGGCAGAAAGGCACTGATGACCACTCACATACCAGGATAGAGCCATTTCAAACCAGGCCTGTGGTTATACCATCGGGAATGATATTGATATCCCCACTTACACTCCAGGGAAGGGGAAGTCAAACCATGTTGTGTTAATCCCATTTGAAGTGTCAATGAGTCTCAAACAGACTCCAGGAATTGGCCATTACAAAGGAGGTCAGTGTTAGTCACAGCTTGAGTGGTACTAATTCCCAATCACACAAAATGAAATGGGCAATTCAATCGAGACCTGCGTTAATCCCAGTTGGTGTGGCACTGAGTCCCACTCACACTCCTGGAATTTTCAAGCCAGGGCTCTGTTAACCCCAGTTGGAGTTGTACTGAGTTCGGCTCACATACCAGGAAATGGCCAATTTACTGTATTAATCCCAGTTGGAGTGGTACTGAGTTCGACTCACACACCAAGAAATGGCCAATTAAAAGCAGACCTGTATTAATCCCAGTTGGAGTGGTACTGAGACCCACTCACACACCAGGAAGCGCAATGCAATCCAGGCCTGTGTTGATTACAGCTAGACTGGTACTGTGACCCACTCAGGCTGTTGTTAATCCCATTAGGTATGGTACTGAGTACCATTTACATTCCAGGAACGGGCAGGTCAACCCCGGCCTGTGTTAATACGAGTTGGGGTCGATCTTAGTCTCACTCACAAACCAAAAAATGGCCAATTTTTAAAAAGTCTGTGTTTATCCAAATTGAACGGATACTGAATCCAACTGTCACACGTGGAAAGGTCAAATTCAACAGGCTGTATTAATCCCAGCTGGAGTGTTACAGAGTCAGACTCACACACCAGGAAAGGGCCATTTCAAAACAGGCCTGGGTTAATCTGATCTGGAGTGGTACTGAGTCCCACTCACACACCAGTAAATGGCCCATTCAACCGAGGCCTGTATTAATCCCAGTTGGAGTGGTACTGATGCAAATATTTACACCAGAAAATGGCCAATACAAAACAAGCCTGCGTATTTCCAAGCTGGAGGCGTACTGAGTCACATTCACACACCTAGAAAGGCCAATTCAAACCAGGCCTGTGTTAATCACTTTGGAACCGTACTGAGTCCCAATTACACACCAGGAAAAAGCCAATTGAAACCAGGTCAGTCCTAATCCCAGCTGGAATGCTCCTGTGACCCACTTACACACCAGGAAAGTGCTAGTCAAACTAGGTCGGTGTCAACACCACTTTGAGTGGTACTGAATCCCACTCACACAAAAGGAAATGGCCAATTCAATAGTGGTCTGTGCTAATCCCATCTGAAGGAGTACTGAGCCCAATTTCACATCAAGAAAGGGCCAATTCAAACCAGGCCGCTGTGAAGTCCAGTTGAAATGGTTCTGTGACCCCCTCATACACCTGGAAAGGACGAACTTTTACCAAGACTCTGTTAATCCCAGCTGGAGTGGTACAGAGCCACACTCTGATACCAAGAAATGACCAGTTCAAACCAGGCCTGTGTTAATCCCAGTTGGAGTGGTACTGAGGCCTACTCACCAACCATGAAAGGGCTAATTCATACCAGTCCTGTTTTAATCGCAGCTGCAGTGATTCTGTGTCCCACACACAATCCAGGAAAGGGCCATTTCACACCAGGATGTGTTAAATCCACCTGGAATGGTACTGAGTCCGACTCACGCACCAGGATATCGTCAATTAAAACCAGGGCTGTGTTAATCCCATCTGAAGCCGTACTGAGTCTCACATAGACTGGTGAAAAAGGCCAATTCAAACCAGGTCTGTGTTTATCCCAGCTGGAGTGGTACTGGTCCCACTCACTCACCCGGAAAGTGTCAATTCAAAACAGGTATTTGTTAATCCCAGCTGAAGTGGTACTGAGTCCAAATCACAATCCAGAAAATGGCCAATTCAAAACAGGTCGGTGCTTTTCCCAGGTGGATGGGTACTGAGTCCTGCTGCCACACCGGGAAACGTTTAATACAAACCAGGTCAGTGTTAATCCCATCTGGATTGGTACTAAGACCCAATCACACACCAGATAAGCGCCAATGCAAGCCAGGCGTTTGTAAATCCCATCTGGGGAGGTTATGACTCTCACACACGCTCCAGCTATGGGCCAATTCAAAACAGGTCTGTGCTAATCCCAGATGGAGTGGTACTGACGCCCACTCACACACCATGAAAGGGCCAATTTAAATCAGGCCTGTGCTGATCCTATCTGCAGTGTTACCGAGTGGCTAATTGAAATCAGTCCTGTATTACTCCAATCTGGAATGGCACTGAGTTCCAAACACATACCAGGAAAGGGCCAATTCAAACCAAGCTTGTATTAATCTCTGCTGGAGTGGGACTGTGACCCACTCACAAACCTGGAAAGGGCCATTTCAAACCAGGCCTCTGTCAATCCCATCGGTTATGGTGGTGAGCCCTGCTTACACTCCAGGAAAGGGAAAGTCAAACCAGGCCTGCATTAATCCCAGCTGCAGTAGTTCTGAGTCCCACTCACAAACCAGAAAATGGCCAACTCAATCTAGGCCTGCGTTTATCCACGTTGGAGGGGTACTGAGTCCAATTCACACACCTGGAACGGGGCAATTCAAACCTATCCTTTGTTACGTTAAGCTGGAGTGGTACTGACGCACACACACGCTCCAGGAAAGGGCCAATTCAAAACAGATATCTGTTATTCCCAGCTGGTGTGGTACTGACGCCCACTCACAGATCATGAAAAGGCCAATTCAAATCAGGCCTGTGGTAATCCGACCTGCAGTGGTAGTAAGTGACACACACATACCAGGGAATGGCTAATTCAAACCAGTCCTATGTTACTCCAATCTGGAATGATAGTGAGTCCCAATTGCATTCCGGGAAAGGGAAAGTCAAACCAGGCTGTGTTAATCCCAGTTGGAGTGTTACAGAGTCCGACTCACACGTCAGGAAAGGGCCAATTCAAACCAGGTCTGTGTCAATCATTTTGGAATCGAACTGATTCATAATTACAGTCCAGGAAAAAAGCCAATTCAAACCAGGCCTGCACTAATCCCAGATGGAATGGTATTGTGCCCAACATACACACCAGGAAAGTGCCAGTCAAACCAGGCCTGTGTCAACCCCAATTTGAGACGTACTGAATCCCACTCATACAAAAGGAAATGGCTAATTCAATCGAGGCCTGTGTTAATCCCAGCTGGAGGAGTACTGTTTCCACTACACAGTAAAATATTAAGTTTTATTTACACCTCATGTGTATGCAAGTAAATATACATAACCAAACATACTAGCATAATGGTCTCCTCCTGTTCCCGTGTAACATGCTCGAGAGGGGCTGAATGGCTCCTCATGCTCCTGTGTACCAGGCTCCACAGGATCTTAACGGCCTCCGAATATTCCTGTGTACCAGGCTTACGAGAGGCTGAATAGCCTCCTCCTGTTCTTGTGTAACTTGCTCGATAGGGGCTGAATAGCCTCCTCCTGTTCCTGCATACCTGGCTCGAGAGGGGCTGAATGACCTCCTCCTGTTATTAATGCACTTGCTGCAAGGATGAATGGGCCCTGTTGTTAAAGTGGGTTGTACTTTTAAGACGTTGGAGATGCAACAGCTTGAAGGTCAATATCCTCCATGAACTTTAGCATCACGTCAAACTCCTGCTCAATCTGGTTACTGTATTGGCACTGGGAGTTTTTTTTTGTTTGTTTTTTTAGAGATACAGCACTGACACAAGCCCTTCAGCTCACCGAATCTGTGACGACCAACAACCACCCATTTATACTAATCCTACATTAATCCCATATTCTCTAACACATCCCCACCATTCTCCTACCACCTACCTACACTAGGGGCAATTTTTAATGGCCAATTTACCGATCAACGTGCAAGTGTTTGGAGGTGGGAGGAAACCGGAGCACCCAGCGGAAACCCACGCAGACACAGGGAGAACTTTCAAACTCCGCACAGGCAGTCCCCAGAACTGAACCTGGGTCGCTGAAGTGCTAACCACTGCGCCACTGTGCTGTCCAGTTCTCGGCGTAAGCATCAGGAGAATTGGGGATAGCAGTGAGGTACAAAGAACAAAGAACAAAGATAATTACAGCACAGGAACAGGCCCTTCGGCCCTCCAAGCCTGCGCCGATCCAGATCCTCTCTCTAAACATGTCGCCTATTTTCTAAGGTTCTGTATCTCTTTTCTTCCTGCCCATTCATGTATCTGTCTAGATACATCTTAAAAGATGTCATCGTGCCCGCGTCTACCACCTCCGCTGGCAACGCGTTCCAGGCACCCACCACCCTCTGCGCAAAGAACTTTCCACGCATATCCCCCCTAAACTTTTCCCCTTTCACTTTGAACTCGTGTCCTCTAGTAATTGAATCCCCCACTCTGGGAAAAAGCCTCTTGCTATCCACCCTGTCTATACCTCTCATGATTTTGTACACCTCAATCAGGTCCCCCCTCAACCTCCGTCTTTCTAATGAAAATAATCCTAATCTACTCAATCTCTCTACATAGCTAGCGCCCTCCATACCAGGCAACATCCTGGTGAACCTCCTCTGCACCCTCTCCAAAGCATCTACATCCTTTTGGTAATGTGGCGACCAGAACTGTACGCAGTATTCCAAATGTGGCCGAACCAAAGTCCTATACAACTGTAACATGACCTGCCAACTCTTGTACTCAATACCCCGTCCGATGAAGGAAAGCATGCCGTATGCCTTCTTGACCACTCTATTTACCTGCGTTGCCACCTTCAGGGAACAGTGGACCTGAACACCCAAATCTCTCTGGACATCAATTTTCCCCAGGACTTTTCCATTTACTGTATAGTTCACTCTTGAATTGGATCTTCCAAAATGCATCACCTCGCATTTGCCCTGATTGAACTCCATCTGCCATTTCTCTGCCCAACTCTCCAATCTATCTATATTCTGCTGTATTCTCTGACAGTCCCCTTCACTATCTGCTACTCCACCAATCTTAGTGTCATCTGCAAACTTGCTAATCAGTCCACCTATACTTTCCTCCAAATCATTAATGTATATCACAAACAACAGTGGTCCCAGCACGGATCCCTGTGGAACACCACTGGTCACACGTCTCCATTTTGAGAAACTCCCTTCTACTGCTACTCTCTGTCTCCTGTTGCCCAGCCAGTTCTTTATCCATCTAGCTAATACACCTTGGACCCCATGCGCCTTCACTTTCTCCATCAGCCTGCCATGGGGAACCTTATCAAACGCCTTACTGAAGTCCATGTATATGACATCTACAGCCCTTCCCTCATCAATCAACTTTGTCACTTCCTCAAAGAATTCTATTAAGTTGGTAAGACATGACCTTCCCTGCACAAAACCATGTTGCCTATCACTGATAAGCCCATTTTCTTCCAAATGGGAATAGATCCTATCCCTCAGTATCTTCTCCAGCAGCTTCCCTACCACTGACGTCAGGCTCACCAGTCTATAATTACCTGGATTATCCCTGCTACCCTTCTTAAACAAGGGGACAACATTAGCAATTCTCCAATCCTCCGGGACCTCACCCGTGTTTAAGGATGCTGCAAAGATATCTGTTAAGGCCCCAGCTATTTCCTCTCTCGCTTTCCTCAGTAACCTGGGATAGATCCCATCCGGACCTGGGGACTTGTCCACCTTAATGCCCTTTAGAATACCCAACACTTCCTCCCTCCTTATGCCGACTTGACCTAGTGTAATCAAACATCTGTTCCTAACCTCAACATCCGTCATGTCCCTCTCCTCAGTGAATACCGATGCAAAGTACTCGTTTAGAATCTCACCCATTTTCTCTGAGTCCAAGCATAACATTCCTCCTTTGTCCTTTAGTGGGCCAATCCTTTCTCTAGTTACCCTCTTTCTCCTTATATATGAATAAAAGGCTTTGGGATTTTCTTTAACCCTGTTTGCTAAAGATATTTCATGACCCCTTTTAGCCCTCTTAATTCCTCGTTTCAGATTGGTCCTACATTCCCGGTATTCTTTCAAAGCTTCGTCTTTCATCAGCCGCCTAGACCTTATGTATGCTTCCTTTTTCCTCTTAGCTAGTCTCACAATTTCACCTGTCATCCATGGTTCCCTAATCTTGCCATTTCTATCCCTCATTTTCACAGGAACATGTCTCTCCTGCACGCTAATCAACCTCTCTTTAAAAGCCTCCCACATATCACATGTGGATTTACCTTCAAACAGCTGCTCCCAATCTACATTCCCCAGCTCCTGCCGAATTTTGGTATAGTTGGCCTTCCCCCAATTTAGCACTCTTCCTTTAGGACCACTCTTGTCTTTGTCCATGAGTATTTTAAAGCTTACGGAATTGTGATCACTATTCCCAAAGTAGTCCCCTACTGAAACTTCAACCACCTGGCCGGGCTCATTCCCCAACACCAGGTCCAGTATGGCCCCTTCCCGAGTTGGACTATTTACATACTGCTCTAGAAAACCCTCCTGGATGCTCCTTACAAATTCTGCTCCATCTAGACCTCGAACACTAAGTGAATCCCAGTCAATGTTGGGAAAATTAAAATCTCCTATCACCACCACCCTGTTGCTCCTACATCTTTCCATAATCTGTTTACATATTTGTACCTCTATCTCACGCTCGCTGTTGGGAGGCCTGTAGTACAGCCCCAGCATTGTTACTGCACCCTTCCTATTTCTGAGTTCTGTCCATATTGCCTCACTGCACGAGTCCTCCATAGTTCCTTCCTTCAGCACAGCTGTGATATCCTCGTGAATTTAATGAACAATTAGCCACTGCCGTTCACTGGAGGAGGAAATGCATGGTGTGCAGATCAGAGTTGCAACTGTGTTCAGTGTTCCCTTTATCCCAGTGCTACATCAGATCTGTTGCGTGTAAGACATCCTCCTGTTGGGAATGAGAGAATGTTGGATTGGTTGGGTCTGTATTCATTGGAGTTTTGAAGGATTAAAAGTGATCTTATTGAAACATGTTAGATCCTGAGAGGACTTGATAGAGTGGATGTTGAAAGGATGTTTCCCCTTGAGGGACAGACTAAAGCTAGGGACACAGTCTAAAAATATGGGGCCTTCCATTTAAGACAGAGGGTGGTGAGTCTGTGAAAATATCTTCACCGGTGAGCGGTGGAGGCAGGGTCACTGAATGTTTTTTTTAATGCAGAGGTGGACGGATTCTTGACAAACAAGGGAGTTGAAGGGTATTGGGGCTAGGCAGGAACGTGGAGTTGAGTCCATAAACCGATCAGCCATGATCTTATAGAATGACAGAGTCGGCTCGAGGGGCCTGCTCGTGCTCCTAGTTCATATGTTGTTATGTGTTTATGATCGTATCTATATGACATTGGCTTACATACCTATCAACGTTACGTGGGGTTCAACAGCATGATGTCACATGCCCTATTGATATTCGTGTGGTAATTCCATGGACTTGATACTGGGCAATATAGAATGTTTTCAGCTATCCCTCTTGTCCTGATGTGGGGTTTTATAGAATATTGTCAGTTATCCCTCTCGTCCTGATGTGGAGTATGATAGAACGTTGCCAAATATTTTTATTACCCGGAGGTGGGTTATTCCACAATATTGTCAGATATACCCACTGTCCTGACGTGGGGTATTATATGATATTGTCAGATATCCCTCTTGCCCTGGCATGTGGTATTGTAGACTATTATCTAATGTCCCTATTACCCTAATATGGAGTATTATAGAATGTTTCCATGTCACCTCTACCTCTAATGCAAGATGGAGGGCGAGGAAATATTGAAACGTCTGCTTAACGCAGACTTAGTTATTTAATGACCTAATAAAGCTTAACTCCTTGCATGCAGTATACATGAGATTTCAGCACCGGTTAAATTCAACATATCCGGGTGTCCTTCAGGAGATCGCCAGCATCTCAATTACACATGGTTGCCTCCGCATTCTAATCAATGGTACTCATGGAGCCACGGGGTCTTTCATATCTAATATGTGGCAGGGCTGATAAACCCACTGTGCAGGGCCTCAACAAAAATCGCTCGCAAAGCTGATGTCTAACATTGCTCTTTGTGGGAGCTTGCTGTGTATAGTCTGGCAGCTATGTTGCCTACACCGGAGATATGCTTCCCAAAACGCTCCATAGCCTATGAAGTGCCAACAAAAAACAACTTATTGGTCCAAAGTGTGTTATCATAATAAAATTTCCCAAAGAAGCACTATAAAACAAAATATGACATTGAGCTCACAAAAGCAGATATTAGATCGTTAGACCAAAAGCTCAGTCAGAGGTAGTTTTTAAACAGTGTTTTAAGGAAGGGGAGAGTGGTGGAGAGGTTTAAGGAGGGAATTCCAAAACTTACTGCCCAGGCAGCTGAAGGCAGGGCCGCCAATGGTAGAGCGTTGGAAATTGTAAATGGTAAATAGACCAGAATTGGAGGAGTGCAGAGGTCTTGAAAGGTTGTAGGGGATGAAGGAGGTTGCAGAGATAAAGATGGTTGTAGGGGCTGGATGAGGTTACAGAGAAAGGAAAGATTTTGGGGCCTGGTAGAGGTAAAGAAACAGGGAGGGTTGTAGTGGCTGACGGAAGTTACAGAGAGAGGGTTGCAGGGGCTGGAGGAGGTTTCAGAGAAAGGAGCATAAGAACATAAGAAATAGAAGCAGGAGTAGGCCATTCAGTCCCTCAAGCCTGCCCCATCATTCAATAAGATCCTGGCTGATCTATCCCGACCATCAACTTCTCTTTCGGGACTGCTCGACTCCCCGAGATTTCAAAAATCTACCTATCTCATCCTTAAATATATTTAGTGGCATAGCCTCCACAGCTCTCTGAGGCAAAGAGTTCCAGAGATTCACTACCATTTGAGGAAGAAAGTCCTTCACATCTCAGTTTTAAATGTGTGCCTCCTTATTCTATAAATATGTCCCCCAGTGTAAGATTCCCCCAATAGTGGAAGCATCTTTTCAAGATCTACCTTGTCGAGCCCCCTTGAAATCCTAAATGTTTCTATAAGATCACCTCTCATTCTTCTAATCGCCAATGAAAAAAGGCCTAACCTGTTTAGCCGCTCTTGATAAGACAGCCTCTTCATCACAGGAATCAGCCTAGTGAACCTTTTGTGAACTGCTTCCAATGCTAGTATATCCTTTTTTAAATACGGGGACCAAAACTGTACGCCGTACTCCAGATGTGGTCTCACCAACACCCGGTACAGTTGCAACAGAACTTCCCTATTTTTAAACTCTAACCCCCAAACAAAAAAGGCCAAAATTCCAGTTGTCTTCCTAATTGCTTGCTGCACCTGCTGTGTGTTTCATGCACAAGAAGACCCAGATCCCTCTGTACCGTTGTACTTTGTAGTCTTTCTCCATCTAAATAATAATCTGCCTTTTTATTCTTCCTGCTAAAGTGGATTACCTCACACTTTCCGACATTGAACACCTTCTGCCAAATTTTGGCCGACTCACTTAACCTATCCCTTTGCAGATTTTTTGTGTCCTCATCACAACATGTCTCTCCACCTATTTTGTATCGCCAGCAAATTTAGATTTGGGATAAGTAGGGTTGGAGGCGCTGCAGGTTGATAAGTGATAGGGAGGGCTGTCGGGGCTGAAGGAGGTTACAGAGGTAGGGAGGGCTGTCGGGGTTGGAGAAGTGCAACGCTCCTTCAGTATTGACCCTCTAACAGTGCAGCACTCCCCTTGTACTGTTCAAGTACAGCTACAACACTGGCATTTACCTGGCAATGTAGAATATTGCTTAGGTATGTCATGTATACGAAAAGCAGGACTAATCCAACCAGGCCAATTACCACATTAACAGTCGACTCCCGATCATCAGAATAGGGGTCGTCGAGAGTGCTATCAAGCAGCACTTGCTCGGCAATAACCTGCTCACTGATGCTCAATTTTGCTTCCGTCAGTCCCAACCAGAGCCTGACCTCATTACAGCCTTGGTCCAAACATGGACAAAACAGATGAACTCCAGACGTGAGGTCAGAGTGGCTGCGCTTGCCATCGATGCAGAATTTCACAGAATACGGCACCAAGGATCCCCAGAAAAAAAACTGAAGTCAATAGGAATCAGAAAGAAAACTCTCCGCTGGTTGGAGTCAGAACTAGCACAAAGGAATATGGTTGTGGTTGTCGGAGGTCAATCATCTCATTCCTAGGATAAGACTGCAGGAGTTCCTCAGGTTAGTGTCCTGTGCCTAGCCATCTTCGACTGCTTCATCAATGACCTTCCTTCAATCATAAGGTCAGAACTGGGACTGTTTGCTGATGATTGCACAATGTTCAGCACCATTCGCGACTCCTGAAATACTGAAGCAGCCCGTGTAGAAATGCAACAAAAGTAGGACAACCCTCAGTCTTGGGCTGATACATCACCAGTGACATTTGCGCAACCTAGGTGGCAGGCATCCAACCATCTCCAGCAAGAGAGGATCCAAGCGTTTCCTCTCGACTTTCAATGACATTACCATTGCTGAATCCCTCACCTTCAACATCCTGGGGGTTACCATTGACCAGAAATTGAACTGTACCAGCCACACAAATGCTGTGGCTACAGGAGCAGGTCAGAGACTAGGAATTCTGCAGGGCAAACCTCACCTCATGTCTCCCCAGTGCCTGTCCACCATCTACAAGGAATACTCTTCACTGCCTAGTTGGGTGCAGGTCCAACAACACTCAAGAAGCTCGGCACCATCCAGGACAAAACAGCCCTTTTGATCGAAACCCCATCCACCATCTTCAACATTCACTCCCTTCAGCACTGATGAATTCTGGCAGCCTTGTGTACAGCCTCCAAGATGCAGTGCAGCAACTCACCAAGGCTCATTCGACAGCAGATTCCAAACATGCGACCTCTATGACCTTAATGACATGAGCATCAGATGTTTGAGAACATGACCACCTGCAGGTCCCCTTCAAAACATTCGAGAGGGGGAGAGAAATCAGGAATTACAGACCAGTTAGCCCTACATCAATCGTTGGGAAAATGCTACAATCTAAAGCATCTGATTGGGCAGATTCAACATGTATTTATGAAAGGGAAATCATATTTGACGAACCTGTTGGAGTTTTTCAAGGATGTTACTAACAGAATTGATAAAGGGGATTCGATGGACGTGGTATACTAAGATTTGCAGAAGACTTTCGATAAAGTCCCCCACTAGAGGTTGGTTCGCAAAACTGAAGCACATGCGACAGCAGGTAATATCTTTTCTTTCTTTTGGGCCTCCTTATCTCGAGAGACAATGGATACGCGCCTGGAGGTGGTCAGTGGTTTGTGAAGCAGCGCCTGGAGTGGCTATAAAGGCCAATTCTGGAGTGACAGGCTCTTCCACAGGTGCTGCAGAGAAATTTGTTTGTTGGGGCTGTTGCACAGTTGGCTCTCCCCTTGCGCCTCTGTCTTTTTTCCTGCCAACTACTAAGTCTCTTCGACTCGCCACAATTTAGCCCTGTCTTTATGGCTGCCCGCCAGCTCTGGCGAATGCTGGCAACTGACTCCCACGACTTGTGATCAATGTCACAGGATTTCATGTCGCGTTTGCAGACGTCTTTATAACGGAGACATGGACGGCCGGTGGGTCTGATACCAGTGGCGAGCTCGCTGTACAATGTGTCTTTGGGGATCCTGCCATCTTCCATGCGGCTCACATGGCCAAGCCATCTCAAGCGCCGCTGACTCAGTAGTGTGTATAAGCTGGGGATGTTGGCCGCTTCAAGGACTTCTGTGTTGGAGATATAGTCCTGCCACCTGATGCCAAGTATTCTCCGAAGGCAGCGAAGATGGAATGAATTGAGACGTCGCTCTTGGCTGGCATACGTTGTCCAGGCCTCGCTGCCGTAGAGCAAGGTACTGAGGACACAGGCCTGATACACTCGGACTTTTGTGTTCCGTGTCAGTGCGCCATTTTCCCACACTCTCTTGGCCAGTCTGAACATAGCAGTGGAAGCCTTACCCATGCGCTTGTTGATTTCTGCATCTAGAGACAGGTTACTGGTGATAGTTGAGCCTAGGTAGGTGAACTCTTGAACCACTTCCAGAGCGTGGTCGCCAATATTGATGGATGGAGCATTTCTGACATCCTGCCCCATGATGTTCGTTTTCTTGAGGCTGATGGTTAGGCCAAATTCATTGCAGGCAGACGCAAACCTGTCGATGAGACTCTGCAGGCATTCTTCAGTGTGAGATGTTAAAGCAGCATCGTCAGCAAAGAGGAGTTCTCTGATGAGGACTTTCCGTACTTTGGACTTCGCTCTTAGACGGGCAAGGTTGAACAACCTGCCCCCTGATCTTGTGTGGAGGAAAATTCCTTCTTCAGAGGATTTGAACGCATGTGAAAGCAGCAGGGAGAAGAAAATCCCAAAAAGTGTGGGTGCGAGAACACAGCCCTGTTTCACACCACTCAGGATAGGAAAGGGCTCTGATGAGGAGCCACCATGTTGAATTGTGCCTTTCATATTGTCATGGAATGAGGTGATGATACTTAGTAGCTTTGGTGGACATCCGATCTTTTCTAGTAGTCTGAAGAGACCACGTCTGCTGACGAGGTCAAAGGCTTTGGTGAGATCAATGAAAGCAATGTAGAGGGGCATCTGTTGTTCACGGCATTTCTCCTGTATCTGACGAAGGGAGAACAGCATGTCAATAGTCGATCTCTCTGCACGAAAGCCACACTGTGCCTCAGGGTAGACGCGCTCGGCCAGCTTCTGGAGCCTGTTCAGAGCGACTCGAGCAAAGACTTTCCCCACTATGCTGAGCAGGGAGATTCCACGGTAGTTGTTGCAGTCACCGCGGTCACCTTTGTTTTTATAGAGGGTGATGATGTTGGCATCGCGCATGTCCTGGGGTACTGCTCCCTCGTCCCAGCACAGGCATAGCAGTTCATGTAGTGCTGAGAGTATAGCATACGGATAATATACGGATATGGATTAAACATTCCTTGACAGGCAGAACGCAGTGAGTAGGAAAAAGCGGGTCATTCTCAAGTTGACAGGCTGTGACTAGTGGGGTACCGCAGGGAACAGTGCTTGGGCCCCAGCTGTTCACAACATATATCAATGAATTGGATGTTGGGACCAAATGCAATATCTCCAAGTTCGCGGCCAACATAAAACTAGCTGGGATTGTGTCGTGAGGACAATGCAAAGCGGCTTCAAAGAGATTTGGGAAGACTTAGTAAGTGGATAAGAATGTGGCAGTTGGAATATAATCTGGAACTATGTGAGGTTATCCACTTTGGGAGGAGAAATAAATGTGCAGATTATTTCTTAAATGGTAAGAGTTTAGAAAGTATAGATGTTTAAACGGACCTAAATGACCTTGCAAATAAGTCACTGAAAGCAGACATGAAGGTGCAGCCAGCAAGTAGGAAGGGTCATGGTATTGTTACGACTGACCACTCCAGTCAAAGCCCCCAATCAAAATATACGACTCTGATTGTGGTGGGAGAAACGCACTGTTAATTGAATCCCGCCCCTCCACAGATCGCCGAACATATCATCTTAAACTTTCCAAATTAAAGGAAGACCAGTTAAACTGTACCATTTATTAACCCCAGAATGAGGCTAACCAAAGCAGGTGTCTTTAAATCAACAAATTAACTGTTTAATTAAAAAAGTAAATTCTTAAACACCATGAAGATATAGACTGCATGGAAACAGAAAAAAGAAGTGTCCTTGCAAATTAACGCCACTGCCGGAGGTGAAAAAGTCCAAGTCCTCACAGCCAACCTCGGGAATTTAAAAAAAAAGTTTCTTCAACATTAGAACTGTCCATAGTTTAATTCTAGCAGTAAGTGGTGTTTGCCTTCTCCAGCGATGATCACAGTAGATCAGCAACTCGCAAACACTTTCAATAGAATCAATCTGGCTTTAGAATTTTTGAGGGAAAAGAGGTGTTGAAAGGACAGAGGGTCATAGAGATTAACTGACAAGGAGGTCATGGGGCAAAGGCAAAGAGAGTGTGCTTGTGGTGTGGTGAAAGACAAAGCGTTAGTGCAGCAAAGGTGTTAAATGACAAAATAATGAACAGCCCAAGCCAAAAGCAGCAACATAAAAAAATCCAGTTTAAGGCCAGGACATGGCAAAAAAAATGATAAAGCAAAATAATTAAAAGAGCCAGTCTTGATCTGAAATTATTGAACTCAATGTTCAGTCTGGAAGTCTGTAGAATGCCTAATCGGACAATGAGGTTTTGTTCCTCGAGCTGACGTTGATGTTCACTGAGACACCGCCGCAGGCTGGGCTTCAGTTTACATTATCAGAGGTCTCTGTTTCAGCTAGAGTGTTCTAGAATATTGAGAGAGAATAATAAATAAAGAGACTAAATTCTCTTCCTTCAGTTTAAATGGGATGAGAACTTTTCTTTCGGATGCTAGCACACAGCTGTCTGTCTGTTTCCTCTGTTAAAACAGGCTGTTTGCACTGCAAGCCAGTTCAAAATTAAATTATAACAAATGTATTGCTCGATGCTCTGTCCGAGTGACTGTATCCAAGGAAACGCGAATGAAGATGCCGGAAATCTGAAATAAAAACAAGAAATGCTGGAAATACTCCGCAGGTCTGGCAGCATCTGTGGAAAGAGAAGCAGAGTTAACGCTTCAGGTCAGTGACCCTTCATCAAAACTCTGCTTCTCTTTCCACCGATGTTGCCAGACCTGCTGAGTATTCTCAGCATTTCTTGTTTTTAAAACGAGAATGCCTTCTTTGACTAAGTCTTTCGAGTTTGCTACCTTAAACCAGTACGGCTCATTTTCCAGCCACTGCATTCTTCCTCGAAGAAAAAGCTACAGGATCATAACAGTACGTTAGCCTTTATTGCAAGAAGATTTGTGTACAGGAGTAGTGAAGTCTTGCTTCAATTTATAGGGCATTGCTTTGACTGTTCCTAGAGTACTGTGTGCAGTCTTAGTCCCTTGACCTTAGGAAGGATATCGTTGCCATTTCGGGAGTGCAACTAGACTTGTTCCCCTGATAGCGGGCCTGCCCAATGGAGAGATAGTGGGGAAACGGAGCCTGTTATCTCGAGAGCTTCGACGAATGAGAGGAGATCAACTGAAACCTACAAAATGCTTAAAGGGACAGACAGGATAGATGCATGTAAGATGTTTCCCCTGGTTGGGGAGTATAGAACCAGGGGACACCATATCAAAATAAGGGGAAGCCACTTAGGACAGAGATGAGGAGACTTTCTTTACTTGGAGGGTTGTGAATCTTTTGAATTCTCTATCCCAGAGGTCTGTGGAGGGCTGTCATTGATTATGTTTAATGCAGGGATTGACAGATTTCTAAATACAAATGACATAAGGTGATATGAGGATAGTTTGGGAAAAAGAAATTGAAATGGATGATCAGCCATAATCATATTGAATGGCGGGGCAGGCTCGATGGACTGAATGGCATATTCCTGCTGTTTTGTTCCTAAAGCCACGCACTATCCTGTCTTGGAACTATACCGTTGCTCCTTCACTGTCTCTGGGTCAAAATCCTTGAACTCCCTTCCTAACAGCACTGTTGGTGTTCCTGCACTGCAAGGACTGCAGCAGTTCAAGAAGGTGACTCACCACTATCTTTTCAAGAGCAATTAGGGATGGGCAATAAATTCTGGTTAAGCCAGCATTGCCCACATACCATGAACGTATAAATAAAAATGAATCTTCACAAAACTAACAGTTTGTAAAACATGATTTCTCCTTCATAAATCCATGTCGATTCCCCCAATCCTACCATTATTTTCAAAGTGTCGAGTTATCACATCCTCTATAATAGATTCTAGCATTGTCCCTGCTACCGCTGCCAGGCTAACAGGTGTGTAGTTTCCTGTTTTCTCTCTCCTCCTTTGTTACATTTGCTAACTTCAAATGTGCTGGAACTGTTCCAGAATCTATAGAATTTTGGAAGATGACCACTAATGCATCCAGTCTCTCCACAGTTACCTCTTTAAACACTCCCGGATGTGGACAGGCTCTGGGGAGTCAGGAGGTAGTTACTCGCCTCAGGATGCCTAGCCTCTGTCCTGCTCTTGTAGCCACGGTATTTATATGGCTACTCCAGTTCAGTTTTCAGTCAATGGTAGCCCCTAGGATATTGATATTGGGAAATTCAGCGATGGCAATGCCGTTGAATGTCAAGGGGAGATGGTAAGATTCTCTTTTGTTGGAGATGGTCATTGCCTGGCACTTGTGTGGCGTAAATGTTACATTCCACTTATCAGCCCAAGCCTGGATATTGTCCAGGTCTTGCTGCATTTCTGCACAGACTGCTTCAGTATCTGAGGAGTTGCAAATAGTGCTGTACATTGTGCAATCATCAGCGAACATCCCCACTTCTGACATTATCATTGAAGGAAGGTTATTGATGAAGCAGCTGAAGATGGTTGGGTCTTGGACAGTACCCTGAAGTACTCCTGATTGACCTTCAACAACCACAACCATCTTCCTATGCGGTAGGTAAGACTCCAGCCAGTGCAGGGTTTTCCCCCTGATTCCCATTGACCTCAGTTTTGCTAGGGCTCCTTGATGCCATACTCGGTCAAATATTGCCTGGATGTCAAGGGCAGTCACTCTCACCTCACCTCTTGAGTTCAGCTCTGTTGTCCATGTTTGAACCAAGGCTGCAATGATGTCAGGAGCTGCGTGGCCCTGGCGTAACCCAAACTGAGCATCACTGAGCAGGTTGTTGCTAAGCAAGTGCCGCTTGATGGCACTGTTGATGACACCTTCCATCACTTTACTGATGATTGAGAGTAGGCTAATGGGGCGGTAGTTGGCCGGGTTGAATTTGTCCTGCTTTTTCTGTACAGGACATATCGAGGCAATTTTCCACATTGCAGGGTAGATGCCAGTGTTGTAGCTGTACTGGAACAGCTTGGCTAGGGGCGCGGCAAGTTCTGGAGCACATGTCTTCAGTTAGAGGTGGGAAGAGGTCAGTGCAGGGATCTCCTGTGGTCGTTCCCCTCAACAACAAGTATACAGTTTTAGATACTGTTGGGGGGGCGGCCTATCGGGGGCAGGCTGCAGTGAACGGGCCTCTGGCACGGGGTCCTGCACTGTGGCTCAGAAGGGAAGGAGGGAGAACGGGAGAGCACTAGTCATCGGGGACTCGATGGTGAGGAGTACCGACAGGCGGTTCTGTGGGAGCAAGCGAGACGCACGGATGGTTTGTTGCCTCCCTGGTGCCAGGGTCCGTGATGTTTGTGATCGCGTCTTCAGGATCCTTAAAGGGGAGGGGGAGCAGCCAGAGGTCGTGGTGCACATTGGCACCAACGACGTAGGAAGGAAGGGTGGCACAGATGTTAGAAGTGAGTTTAGGGAGTTAGGCTGGAAGCTGAAAGCTCGGACGGACAGAGTTGTTATCTCTGGTTTGTTGCCGGCGCCACGTGATAATGAGGCTAGGAATAGGGAGAGAGCACAGCTGAACACGTGGCTGCAGGAATGGTGTAGGAGGGAGGGCTTCCAGTTCTTGGATAATTGGACTGCATTCTGGGGAAGATGGGACCTGTTCAAACAGGACGGGCTGCATCTGAACCAGAGGGGCACCAATATCCTGGGAGGGAGGTTTGCTAGTACTGTTCGGGAGGGTTTAAACTAGTTTGGGAGGGGGATGGGAACCGGACTTGTAGTCCAGGGACCAGTGGGTCCACTCAGAAAGACAAAGAGTGTAGTGAGGTATTGGGGAAGGTAGCACTGTCGCAGAGGACAGATGGGCACGGAGAAGGGTTGAAGTGCGTATACTTCAACGCAAGAAGCATCAGGAATAAGGTGAGTGAATTGAAGGCGTGGATGGGCACTTGGGACTACGATGTTGTGGCCATCACTGAAACGTGGATAGGTGAGGGGGAGGAATGGTTCTTGGAGGTACCTGGTTATAGATGTTTTCATAAGATTAGGAATGGTGGTAAAAGAGGTGGGGGGGTGGCATTGTTAGTTAGAAATAGTGTAACAACTGCTGAAAGAATTTTCGAGGAGGATCTGCCGACTGAGGCACTGTGGGTTGAGGTCAGGAACAGGAAAGGAGCAGTCACCTTGATGGGAGTTTTCTATCGGCCCCCCAATAGCAGCAGGGAGGTGGAAGAGCAGATTGGGAAACAGATTTTGGAAAGGAGCAGAAGTCACAGGGTAGTAATTATGGGGGATTTCAACTTCCCAAATATTGATTGGCAACTCTTTAGATCGAATAGTTTGGATGGGGTAGTGTTTGTGCAGTATGTCCAGGAAGCTTTTCTGACTCAGTATGTAGACTGCCCGACCAGAGGGGAGGCAATATTGGATTTGGTACTAGGTAATGAACCAGGGCAAGTGATAGAGCTGTTGGTGGGCGAGCACTTTGGAGATAGTGATCACAATTCTGTAGCATTCACTGTGGTAATGGAGAGGGATAGGTATGTGCAACAGGGCAAGGTTTACAATTGGGGGAAGGGTAGATATGATGCTGTCAGGCAGGAACTGAGGAGCATAAGTTGGGAGCATATGCTGGCAGGGAAGGGCACGGTCGAAATGTGGAACTTTTTCAAGGAGCAGATAGTAGGGGCCATTGATAAGCATGTCCCTGTCAGACAGGGAAGGGATGGTCATGTGAGGGAACCATGGTTGACAAGAGAGGTTGAGAGTCTTGTTAGGAAGAAGAAGGATGCGTATATAAGGTTGAGGAAAAAGGGCACAGGCATAGCTCTGGAGGGATACAAGATGGCCAGGAAGGATCTGAAGAAAGGGATTAGGAGAGCTAAGAGAGGGCATGAAAAATGCTTGGCGGGTAGGATAAAAGAAAACCCCAAGGCCTTTTACGCGTATGTCAGAAATATGAGGATGACTAGGGGGACCGTAGGTCCGGTCAAGGACAATAGCGGGAGACTGTGTGTTGAGCCGGAAGAGATAAGTGAGGTTTTGAATGAGTACTTCTCTTCGGTATTTACGAATGAGAAGGGGTGTATTACTGAAGAGGACGGTGTGAAACAGACTGGTAAGCTCGAGGAAGTGCTCGTTAGGAGGGAAGATGTGTTGGGGTTTTTGAATAACTTGAAGATAGACAAGTCTCCCGGGCCTGACGGGGTATATCCAAGGATGTTATGGGAAGCAAGGGATGAAATTGCAGAGCCGCTGGCAATGATCTTTTCATCTTCTCTGTTGACGGGGGTGGTACCAGGTGATTGGAGGGTGGCAAATGTTGTGCCCCTGTTCAAGAAAGGGAATAGGAACAACCCTGGGAATTACAGGCCAGTTAGTCTTACTTCGGTGGTAGGCAAGTTGATGGAAAAGGTGCTGAGGGATAGGATTTCTGAGCATCTGGAAAGACACTGCTTGATTCGGGACAGTCAGCACGGTTTTGTGAGGGGTAGGTCTTGCCTCACAAGCCTGATTGAATTCTTTGAGCAGGTGACCAAGCAAGTGGATGAGGGTAAACCAGTGGATGTGGTGTACATGGATTTTAGTAAGGCATTTGATAAGGTCCCCCATGGTAGACTTATGGAGAAAGTCAGGAGGCATGGGATAGTGGGGAATGTGGCCAGTTGAATTAAGAATTGGCTAACTGATAGAAGGCAGAGAGTGGTCTTAGATGGTAAATACTCAGCCTGGAGCCCAGTTACCAGTGGCGTGCCACAGGGATCAGTTCTGGGTCCTCTCCTGTTTGTGATTTTTATTAACGACTTGGATGAGGAAGTCGAAGGGTGGGTCAGTAAATTTGCAGATGATACAAAGGTTGGTGGAGTTGTGGATACCGAGGAGGGCTATTGTCGTCTGCAAAGGGACTTGGATAGGTTGCAGTGCTGGGCTGAAAAGTGGCAGATGGAGTTTAACCCTGAAAAGTGTGAGGTCGTCCATTTTGGAAGGACAAACGCGAATGCAAAATACTGGGTTAACGGTAGGGTTCTTGGGCATGTGGAGGAGCAGAGAGACCTTGGGGTCTATGTGCATAGATCGTTGAAAGTTGCAACTCAAGTGGATAGGGCTGTGAAGAAGGCATATGGGGTGTTAGCGTTCATTAGCAGAGGGATTGAATTTAAGAGCCGTGAGGTGATGATGCAGCTGTACAGGACCTTGGTAAGGCCTCATTTGGAGTACTGTGTGCAGTTCTGGTCGCCTCATTTTAGGAAGGATGTGGAAGCCTTGGAGAGGGTGCAGAGGAGATTTACCAGGATGTTGCCTGGAATGGAGAATAAGTCTTACGAGGAAAGGCTGAACATTCTAGGCCTCTTCTCATTAGAACGGAGAAGGATGAGGGGTGACATGATAGAGGTTTATAAGATGATCAGGGGAATAGATAGGGTAGACAGTCAGAAACTTTTTCCCCGGGTGGAGCAAAGCGTTACAAGGGGTCATAAATTTAAGGTGAAGGGTGGGAGATATAAGGGGGATGTCAGGGGAAGGTTCTTTACCCAGAGAGTGGTCGGGGCATGGAATGCCTTGCCTGGGGAAGTTGTTGAGTCAGAAACTTTAGGGACTTTCAAACGGCTTTTAGATAGGTATATGGATAAAGGAGAATGATGGGGTATAGATTAAATTGTCCTTGACAGAGGACAAAGGATCGGCACAACATCGTGGGCCGAAGGGCCTGTTCTGTGCTGTATTTTCTATGTTCTATGTTCTACTATTGCCGGAATATTGTCAGGGCCCATAGAGTGAATCGAATTGGCTGAAGTTTGGCATCTTTGATGCTGGGGACTTCAGGAGGAGGCCGAGATGGATCGTCAACTCGGCACTTCTGGCTGAAGATTGTTGCAAATGCTTCAGCCTTATATTTCGCACTGATGTGCTGGGCTCCCACATCATTGAGGATGGGGATATTTGTGGAGCCACCTCCTCCAGTTAGTTGCTTAATTGTCCACAACCATTCATGGCTGGATGTGGCAGGACTGCAGAGCTTAGATCTGATCCATTGCTTATGGGATCATTTAGTTCTGTCTATCGCATGCAGCTTACGCAGTTTGGCATGCAATTAGTCCTGGGTTGTAGCTTCATCAGGTTGACACATCATTTTGAGGTTTGCCTGGTGCTGCTCCTGGCATGCCCTCCTGCACTCTTCATTGAACCAGGGCTCGTCTCCTGGCCTGATGGTAATGGTAGAGTGGGGGATATGCCGAGCCATGAGGTTACAGATTGTGGTTGAGTAGAATTCTGCTGCTGCTGATGGCCCACAGCGCCTCATGGATGCCCAGTTTTGCATTGCTAGATCCGTTCGAAATCTATCTTATTCAGCACGGTGATAGTGCCACACAACACGATGGACGTTATCCTCAATGTGAAGACGGGACTTCATCTCCACAGGACTGTGCGGTGGTCACTCCTACCTATACTGTCATGGACAGATGTATCCACGGCAGGCAGATTGGTGAAGACGAGGTCGAGTATGTTCTTCCCTCGTGTTGGTTCCCCCACCACCTGCCGCAGACCCAGTCGAGCAGCCATGTCCTTTAGGATTCGGCCAGCTCGGTCAGTAGTGGTGCTACCGAGCCATCATGGTGATGGACATTTGTGTCCCCCACCCAGAGTACATTTTGTGCCGTTGCCACCCTCAGTGCTTCCTCCAAGTGGTGTTCAACATGGAGGAGTACTGACTCATCAGCTGAGGGAGGGCAGTAGGTGGTAATCAGTCGGAAGGTTACCTTGCCCATATGTAACCTGATGCCATGAGACTTCTTGACGTCCGGAGTCGATATTGAGGACTCCCAGGGCAACTCCCTCCCTACTGTATACTACTGTGCCACCACCTCTGCTGGATCTGTCTTGCCGGTGGGACAGGACATACCCGGGGATGGTGATGGCAGTGTCTGGGACATTGTCTGTTAGGTATGATTCCGTGAGAATGACTATATCAGGATGTTGCTTGACTCGTCTGTGGGACAGCTCTCCCAACTTTGGCACAAGCCCCCAGATGTTAGTAAGGAGGACTTTGCAAGGTCAACAGGGCTGGGTTGGCCGTTGTCGTTTCCGGTGCCTCGGTTGATGCCGGGTGGTCCGTCCGGTTCCATTCCTTTTTTTATAGACTTCGTCGCGGTTAGGTACAACTGAGTGGCTTGCTAGGCCCTTTCAGAGGGCATGTAAGAGTTAACCACATTGCTGTGGATCTGGAGTCACATGTCGGCCAGACCAAAGAAGGACAGCAGAATTCCTTCCCTAAAGGACATTAGTGAACTAGGTGGGTTTTTACAACAATCGACAATGGTTTCATGGCCATCATTAGACTAGTTTTTAATTTCAGATTTTAATTAAGTTCAAATTCCACCTTCTGCTGTGGTGGGATTCGGACGCATGTCCCCAGAGGAATACCCTGGGTCTCTGGGTTACTAGTCCAGTGATAATACCACTACGCCACCGCCTACCCTGAGCACATTAGGCCGATACTCTCAGAAGCTGGGTGGAATGCGTGGTTTCTCAGTGAAACGTACAAGAATCTGAAGGGCTAGACAGGGTAAATTCAGAGAGGTTGTTTTCCATGCCTGGGGAATCTAGAACACGGGAATAATGCCTCAAGATAAGGGGTCAATGATTTAGCCCTGAGACGAGGAGCAGCACTCCTCGCAAAGAGTTGTGAATCCGTGAAATTGGCTAACTCAGAGGGCCTGGATGCTCCATAATTTAGTGTATTTAAGGATGAGATAGACAGATCTTGTTTTCTCTTTCAGGGAATGAAGGGATATGGGAAGCAGACAGGAAAGTGGAGTTGGGACAGTAGAGCAGCTCTGATCGTGTTGAATGGGGTGGAGCAGGTGCGAGCGGCTGTTTGATCTACTGCAATCTCCAGTCTTCATATATTCTTAGAATTTGAGACAGGATTGCGTTCAGATGCTGAAATGTCTCCAGTACCTCTTATCGTTTATTTATTTTTAATAATTGGGGAAAAGGGGTATTTCAGCACGTTCTTCAACTGCTGTCTGAACTGAGTCTGGGTCACAACGTAAATCACAGTGTTTGTGCAGCAACTCAGGAGCTGCAGCATGAAGCCCATTTCTCTTACAAGAGCAGGTAGAATTACAGACTTATAATCTAACCACCACATCCGTTGCCACATGGAATACACCATTAACTCTGACCATAACAGCATGAAATTCGCCGAGATAAAAAACAGCAAAATTATGGATTTCCTTCTGCTCTTCATTTCTGGGTCTTTTGGGCTGTCCACACTGCTGTGAGCCCGGAGTCGTCTTCGGGCTATACTGGCATATACAATGTGTCTGACGGTAAAAACATTGAACATCAGAATCAAAACAAATGCAAACCCTGGTGTTAGAAAGCTATGAAGGAATGCGATTGTACCCCAGACTGGTGAAATCATAACATGTGCTTTTATACGACAAAACCAAGGGCTGTTCCAAAGCCTATACTTATCTGATACCAGAAAATACCAGGTGATGTCCTTTAAACCGCTAAGCACAGTCACTGCTCCAAGTATCATATTAGCTGTTTTCTCAGTGCAATATCTAGCTTTTAGCTTTCGGCAACAAATAGCCACAAATCGATCAAAGGTGAAAGCAACTGTGAACCAGACAGAACAGTCTGTGGCTGCATAAAGCAGGCAGGTGTGGATATTACATACACGGATGTAATAAAGGAAGATAAATGAATCCCGATAACGAATTGGTATCTGCCGCAATATCAGGTCGAGGATAATGACCAGTAGATCCGCCGCTGCCATGGCCACCAGGTAGCGAGTGACACATTTGGAGAGACCACACTTTCCACGAGACAGGATCCCAATCGTCAGCAAGTTAACTGTGAGAAAGGGAAATAGTCAGGGAAATTATACATCAGGCTGTGAGAAACTGCTCCAGTTTGAATGTTTACGTATTGAGATTTGCAGATGTGTTCCTGTGTCTAGTGATATACTGGAGTCATTGTACATGTGAAAGTGTCGGCGGTTCCTAAAAAAGTAATTAGGAAACCGATGAGGGCTCATGAGAAAACACGGGTGGACAAGATAAAAGAAATTCCCAATGTGTTTTATCAGCATATTAAGGGCAAGAAGATAACCATGGAATGAAGAGGGCCTATTAAGGACCAAAGTGGCAATCGGCGTGTGGAGCCAGAGGACGGAGGTGAGTTTTTAAATAATTGCATTTCATCTGTGTTCACTATGGAGAAAGCGGTGCAGCGATCAGGGAGGGGGTATGCGATATACCTCCGCAAACTAGCATTGAAAGGGAGGAGGTATTAGAGGTTTTAGAGGGCTTTAAAGTGGATACATCTCCAGACTCAGATGATATGTATACCAGGCTGCTATGTGAGGAATTGATGGAGATTGCAGCGGCTGTGACACAAATTTTCAAATTCTCTCTGGCCAGAGGAGAACTGCCAAGGGACTGTAGGACAGCGAATGTGGCACCATGATTCAAGAAGGGTAGCAGGGATGAATAAAAAGGTAATTGCAGGCCAGTGAGTCTATCATCAGTGGTCGGGAAACTAATTGCAAAAAAATCTGAGCGGCAGGATTAATCTCCACTCGGAGAGGCAGTGCTTAATGAAGGATAGTCAGCATGACTTTGTCAGCGGGAGATCATGTCTAATAAATGTGATTGAATTTTTCGAGGAGGAGTGTTGATGAGGATAAAGCAGTTGATGTAGTCTACAGGAACTTCAGAACTTGATAAGGCCCCGGATGGAAGATTGCTCAAGAAGGTAAGAGCCAATGGGATACGCGGAAATTTAGCAAATTGGATCCAAAATTGTCTGACTGGGAGGAGGCAGAGGGTGATGTTCAGAGGGTTGCTTTTTACGATTGGAAGCCTGTGACCAGTGGTGTACTGCAGTGATCGGTGTTGGGACCCTTGCTGTTTGTAGTCTACCTTAATGATTTAGACTTGAATTTAAGAGGTATGATCAGTAAGTTCGCAGATGACACGAAAATTGACGGTGCCATCAATAGTAATGGGGAAACCTTAGACTACAGGACGATACAGATGGGCTGATAAGATGGGCGGAGCAGTGGCAAATGGAATTCAATCCTGAGAAGTGTGAGGTGATGCATTTTGGGAGGACTCATAAGACAAGGGAATATAAAATGGATGGCAGGACTCTGGGAACTACAGAAGGCCAGAGGGACCTTGGGTGTACTTATCCATAGATCACTGAAGGCAGCAGCATAGCTTGATAAGGTGGTTAGGTAGGTATATGGGTTACCTGCCTTTATTTGACGAGGCACAGAACGTAAAAGCAGGGAGGTTATGATGGAGCTGTACAAAACGCTTGTTAGGCCACAGTTGGAGTACTGTGTACAATTCTCGTCACCACACTATAGGAAGGATGTGATTCCACTGGAGAGTGTGCAGAGGGGATTCACCAGGATGTTGCCTGGGCTGGAGAATTTCAGCTCTGAATAGAGACCGGATCGGCTTGGGTTGTTTTCTTTACAGTGGAGAAGGCTGAGGGGGGGAACTGATTAATACATAAAAATTATGAGAGGCATAGATAGGGTAGATATGAAGAAACGTTTTCCCTTAACGGAGGTGTCCATAGCCAAGAGGCATAAGTTAAA
This sequence comes from Heterodontus francisci, assembly GCF_036365525.1. Taxonomy (NCBI): domain Eukaryota; kingdom Metazoa; phylum Chordata; class Chondrichthyes; order Heterodontiformes; family Heterodontidae; genus Heterodontus; species Heterodontus francisci. The sequence goes on along the minus strand of NC_090406.1, from coordinate 53,739,944 downwards.
GCTAAGGGACAGCAGGTTCAGGATGGACTTGATGAAAATCTTTTTCACCCAAAGGGTGATTGGACTCTGGAACATGCTGCCTGAAGGGTACCGATCAATTGGGGTGCTTATCTTGAATTGTATTACACTTCTTGTATGTTGTTGGAGCTGCACTCAAGCAGGAAAGTACAGATCATTCTATCACACTCCTAACTTGTGCCTTGCAAATGCTGGACGGGCTTTGGCGAGTAACGGAAATGAGTTGCACGCTGCAGACTTCCCAAAAACTGACTTGCTCTCGTCACTGCAGTACTTATACGGCTGGTACAGTTAACTTTCTGCCGAGGATAATCCTCAGTGTGTTGATGTTGTGGAATTCAAGGATGATAATGGCGTTGAATGTCAAGGGGAGATGGATGGAATTTCTGTTGTTAGATGTTTGCACTACCTGGCACCTGTGGGGGCACGAATGTAACTTGCTTCAACTGAGCCCAAGCCTAAATATTATACAGGCCCTGTTACATTGAGAGCGGATTATTTCCATACCTGAGGAGTTGCAAATGGTACTGAACACTATGCAACTATCAGCAAAAACCCTAACTTCAGTCCTTATGATCGAGGAAAGGTCATTGATGAACCCTGCGAATCTCCTGCTGTGATATTCAAGTGCTGAGACCATTAGCCTCCAAATACCGATACCATCTTCCTTTGTTCACGGTATGACGCCATCCAGAAGAAAGTTTCTCCTTGATTTTGTTAGGACGCCTTGATGCCACAGTCGATCAACTGCTGCCTTATTATTAAGGGCAACCAATCTCACCTCGCCTCTTGCTTTGTCTATTTTGCCTGTGTTTGGAGCAAGGCCATAATGAGGTCTGCAGCCGAGTGGCCTGACGGTAATTAAACATGAGCATCTGCAAGCTGATTAAATGCCATTTGATGGCACTCTTGACGACCTATCATGGTATTGCTGATTAAGAATAGACGAATGACAGGTAATTTGACAGGTTAGATCTATCCTGAGCTTTGTGAACAGGACATATTTGGACACATTTCCACGTTTTCGGGGAGATGCCAGCATTTATTTTGGCTAATGGACACCTAGGCAAAACTTTGTGGTGATCAAGGGTGGGCATTGTGGCGTTGGGGTTTTGGGGGGTGGGGGTGGGATTGGGGTGGGGATAGGGGTGGAGGATGGTTGGAGAATTTCCAGAACTTAGACCACCCAGATATCTGACACACTGATGTCAGTTCCAGTTTTTGTCTGTGGTGGGAAAACACAATGCGTGACATTTGCACCACAATGCGTTTCAGCGAACGACGGGTGCTACGGAAGCACCTCCAAACAGAAGACCAGTAAAACCTGGCGGCACTGAGGAGAGACACGTTGCCGTGATCTGTAGACTGTCTGGAGCATTGCTGCTTTGGTGAAGAGCGGGATTTGGAGTTTGCTATGGGACTGCATTGCTTCACCCTCTTCAAGAACGTCTTGAGCACCGGGATCACAGAAAGAGAGTCTGGGGTAATGGGGGCTGTGCTAGGTGGTCTGGGGTACTGAAGTTGAACAGGTGGACTCAGGGTACCGAGTGCTTTGCAAAGTGTTAAAGTTCCTGGGGGTCTGCAAGATGTTTCGGGGTTTCTGATGCTGTGCCTGGATGCTAATGTTTGGTTTGGGGGTATGGGGCAGTACATGGTTGACATGTGTAATTGGTCTGTTTGCTCACACTGCTGGAACAGCGGGTGAGTCATCATCAAGGCTGGGCTCTGAGGTCCATCAGTGACTGCGCCAATAATATGGATCCAAGGCAGGAGGCCAGATGGGTTGAGCCACGTGCAAAGGAGGCAAGAGACAATCTCATATCAGCTCGTTTGCAGCCATCCTGGTGTGCATTGACAGAGAATTAAATACCAGTTTACTGCAATGCATCAACTCTTTAGATTTCTGTCCATATGTGGTCAGACTCCTGTGAGCTGATGTAATGTATGCGAGTGCCCATGGGAGACAAGATGTTAATGAGGGATGTCACTACACTGACATGTTACAGAGGGCAGTGGGGGACGGTGAGGTCAACAACTCACCCTTCAGGCACAATTGTACATGGCTTTCAGACAATGAAGCCTATTCATAGAATAGAGGACATTTTAATTAAGAACAAAGAACAAAGAAAATTACAGCACAGGAAAAGGCCCTTCGGCCCGCCAAGCCTACGCCGATCCAAATCCTCTATCTAAACCTGTCGCCTATTTTCTAAGGGTCTGTATTTCTTTACTTCCTGCCCATTCATGTATCTGTCTAGATACATCTTAAAAGACGCTATCGTGCCCGCGTCTACCACCTCCGCTGGCAAAGCGTTCATGCACCCACCACCCTCTGCGTAAAGACATTTCCACGCATATCTCCCCTAAACTTATCCCCTTTCACTTTGAACTCGTGTCCCCTTGCAATTGAATCCCCCACTCTGGGAAAAAGCTTCTTGCTATCCACTCTGTCTATACATCTCATGATTTTGTGCACCTCAATCAGGTCCCCCCTCAACCTCCGTCTTTCTAATGAAAATAATCCTAATCTACTCAACCTCTTTTCAGAGCTAGCGTCCTCCATACCAGGCAACATCCTGGTGAACCTCCTCTGCACCCTCTCCAAAGCATCCACATCCTTTTGGTAATGTGGCGACCAGAACTGCACGCAGTATTCCAAATGTGGCCGAACCAAAGTCCTATTCAACTGTAACATGACCTGCCAACTCTTGTACTTAATACCCCGTCCGATGAAGGAAAGCATGCCGTATGCCTTCTTGACCACTCTATTTACCTGCGTTGCCACCTTCAGGGAACAATGGACCTGAACACCCAAATCTCTCTGCACATCAATTTTCCCCAGGACTTTTCCATTTACTGTATAGTTCACTCTTGACTTGGATCTTCCAAAATGCATCACCTCGCATTTTCCCTGATTGAACTCCATCTGCCATTTCTCTGCCCAACTGTCCAGTCTATCTATATTCTGCTGTATTCTCTGACAGTCCCCTTCAGTATCTGCTACTCCACCAATCTTAGTGTCCTCTGCAAACTTGCTAATCAGACCACCTATACTTTCCTCCAAATCATTTATGTATATCACAAACAACAGTGGTCCCAGCATGGATCCCTGTGGAACACCACTGGTCACACGTCTCCATTTTGAGAAACTCCCGTCCACTGCCACTCTCTGTCTCCTGTTGCCCAGCCAGTTCTTTATCCATCTAGCTAGTACACCTTGGATCCCATGCGCCTTCACTTTCTCCATCAGCCTACCATGGGGAACCTTATCAAATGCCTTACTGAAGTCCATGTATATGACATCTACAGCCCTTCCCTCATCAATCAACTTTGTCACTTCCTCAAAGAATTCTATTAAGTTGGTAAGACATGACCTTCCCTGCACAAAACCATGTTGCCTATCACTGATAAGCCCATTTTCTTCCAGATGGGAATAGATCCTATCCCTCAGTATCTTCTCAAGCAGCTTCCCTACCACTGACGTCAGGCTCACCGGTCTATAATTACCTGGATTATCCCTGCTACCCTTCTTAAACAAGGGGACAACATTAGCAATTCTCCAATCCTCCGGGACCTCACCCGTGTTTAAGGATGTTGCAAAGATATCTGTTAAGGCCCCAAATATTTCCTCTCTTGCTTCCCACAGAAACCTGGGATAGATTCCATCCAGACCTGGGGACTTGTCCACCTTAATGCCTTTAAGAATACCCAACACTTCCTCCCTCCTTATGCCGACTTGACCTGGAGGAATCAAACATCTGTCCCTAACCTCAACATCCGTCATGTCCCTCTCCTCGGTAAATACCGATGCAAAGTACTCGTTTAGAATCTCACCCATTTTCTCTGACTCCACGCATAACTTTCCTCCTTTGTCCTTGAGTGGGCCAATCCTTTCTCTAGTTACCCTCTTGCTCCTTATATATGAATAAAAGGCTTTGGGATTTTCCTTAACCCTGTTTGCTAAAGATATTTCATGACCCCTTTTAGCCCTCTTAATTCCTTGTTTCAGATTGTGCCTACAATCCCGATATTCTCTCAAAGCTTCGTCTTTCTTCAGCCGCCTAGACCTTATGTATGCTTCCTTTTTCCTCTTAGCTAGTCTCACAATTTCACCTGTCATCCTAATCTTGCCATTTCTATCCCTCATTTTCACAGGAACATGTCTCTCCTGCACGCTAATCAACCTCTCTTTAAAAGCCTCCCACATATCAAATGTGGATTTACCTTCAAACAGCTGCTCCCAATCTACATTCCCCAGCTCCTGCCGAATTTGGTATAGTTGGCCTTACCCCAATTTAGCACTCTTCCTTGAGGACCACTCTCGTCTTTGTCCATGAGTATTCTAAAACTTACGGAATTGTGATCACTATTCGAAAAGTAGTCCCCTACTGAAACGTCAACCACCTGGCCGGGCTCATTTCCCAAGACCAGGTCCAGTATGGCCCCTTCCCGAGTTGAACTATTTACATACTGCTCTAGAAAACCCTCCTGGATGCTCCTTACAAATTCTGCTCCATCTAGACCTCTAACACTAAGTGAATCCCAGTCAATGTTGGGAAAATTAAAATCTCCTATCACCACCACCCTGTTGCACCTACAGCTTTCCATAACCTGTTTACATATTTGTACCTCTATCTCACGCTCGCTGTTGGGAGGCCTGTAGTACAGCCCCAACATTGTTACTGCACCCTTCCTTTTTCTGAGTTCTGCCCATATTGCCTCACAGCTCGTGTCCTCCATAGTTCCTTCCTTCAGCACAGCTGTGATATCCTCTTTGACCAGTAATGCAACTCCTCCACCCCTTTTACCTCCCTCTCTATCCCGCCTGAAGCATCGGTATCCTGGGATATTTGGTTGCCAATCATGCCCTTCCCTTAACCAAGTCTCAGTAATAGCAATAACATCATACTCCCAGGTACTAATCCAAGCCCTAAGTTCATCTGCCTTACCTACTGCACTTCTTGCATTAAAAAATAAACCTCAGGCCACCAGTCCCTTTGCTTTCATCATCTGCTCCCTGCCTACTCTTTCCCTTAGTCACGCTGACTTCATTATCTAGTTCCTTCCTGGCTTTAGTTACTACATCCTTACTCTCTACTGACCTCATTTGGTTCCCATCCCCCTGCCACATTAGTTTAAACCCTCCCCAACAGCGTTTGCAAAAGCACCCCCAAGGACATTGGTTCCAGTCCGGCCCAGGTGTAGACCGTCCAATTTGTAATAGACCCACCTCCCCCAGAACCGGTCCCAATGTCCCAAAAATCTGAACCCCTCCCTCCTGCACCATCTCTCAAGCCACGCATTCATCCTGACTATTCTTTCATTTCTACTCTGACTATCACGTGGCACTGGTAGCAATCCAGAGATTACTACCTCTGAGGTCCTACTTTTTAACTTGGCTCCTCACTCCCTAAATTCTGCTTGTTGGTCCTCATCCCGTTTTTTACCTATATCATTGGTGCCTATGTGCACAATGGCAACTGGCTGTTCACCCTCCCCCTTCAGAATGTTCTGCAGCCGATCTGAGACATCCCTGACCCGTGCACCTGGGAGGCAACATACCATTCGGGAGTCTCGTTTTCGACCACAGAACAGCCTATCTACTCCCCTTACAATCGAATCCCCTATGACTCTCGCCCTTCCACTCTTTTTCCCGCCCTTCTGAGCAGCAGAGCCAGCCAAGGTGCCATGAACCTGGCGACTGCTGCCTTCCCCTGGTGAGCCTTCTCCCCCAACAGTATCCAAAACGGTATACCTGTTGTGGAGGGCGATGAACGCAGGGGACACCTGTGCTGCCTACCTGCTCTTTCTCTGCCTTTTGGTCACCCATTCCCTTTCTCCCTCAGCAATCCGAATCTGCGGTGTGACCAATTCGCTAAACGTGCTATCCACGACCTCCTCAGCATCGCGGATGCTCCAAAGTGAGTCCATCCGCAGCTCCAGAGCCGTCATGCGGTCTAACAAGAGCTGCAGCTAGACACACTTCCTGCACGTGAAGGAGTCAGGGACATCAGCCATGTCCCTGAGCTCGCACATTGAGCAAGAGGAGCATGTCACGGGTCTGAGATCTCCTTCCATTTTGAATCTTAAGCTTAAACTTAGTTAAATGAAAAAGGAACGAAAAGTTTTTAACGATTAAAAAAAAAGAGAAATAGAAAAAGCCTTACCTTATCTACACACCACCGAGTCCTTTTCTTTTGGTTAGAGGAGGAGGGTGGGTGGGAGACACGACAGGTGTAGTGTCTCGGGTTCAGAAACGGCCCAAATAAATAGGGTTTTACTGGTATATATACAGGGAGCCCCCTGGTCTCCGCCGAAAACAAAAAGAAATTAAGTTTACTTTAAACTGACCTTCCCAGCTGCTCACTCGCTCGCACTCTCTGCTCTCGAAAAAGCTGCTGCAATGAAAGGCAAGTTATTTTAAACGGCCCAAATATATAGGGTTTTACTTACCCAGCAGCCCCCTGGTCTCCTCCGAAAACAAAAAGAAATTAAGTTTACTTTAAACTGACCTTCCCAGCTGCTCACTCGCTCGCACTCTCTGCTCCCGAAAAAGCTGCTGCAATTAATTAACACAAAACGTATGTGGTAGACACCTGAAAACTACAGTGTGGCTATGTGTTATTTTAATATGTTTGTGGGTGGTCCCATGAAGTGTGCTGCGGGAGGCAGCAGCTGGGCTTCAGGTAGGCTGCTGATAAAGCTGCCTCTTGGACCCTGATAACTTTGACTGGCGTCCTGTAGCTGCCTTAGGCTTGGAAGGTCCGGCTGCCTGGAGATGTTTTGGACAGGTGCACAGCTCTCCCTAGGCATCACAGCTACTGGAACTGGGCTGCCTAGTGGAAGGGATGAGAAGCCAGTGGCTAAATTTGCAACGCCCTGTGGGGCGTCCCCAAATGTGTCTGTCAGCTTCCCACCTCCCTTTGAAGGCCCTCTCATGCCACCCTGCTCACCAAAGGAGCTGCAGAAGGCTTCATCTCCTGTTTCTTCTCTTGCCTTGTCACTGCTCCATTGAGCTCATGGTCTAGGTGACCATGTGCAGCTCTGCGTGCATCTTTGAGATCTAGGGCTCAATGAGAGTCTGCAGTTTCTTGATGGACGAAGTGCTGCTCTCATAGGCCTGAATCCTGGCGACAGTCATGGCATGAACGTACCACTTCATCGTCCACTTATGGTTGCACTTGCTCTCTGACATCTCCTCCAAATGCTGCCTTACCTCTCTGCAACTCCAGCATGCCCTCTGTTGTTGAGACCAAAGGATGTCATCATCCTGGGGCCCAGAATGAGCCTGGCTACACACATTTCTCAGAATGCCAGCGGACTTGGCTGTCTCAGCCTCAGCCAGCTGTTGGGGTCCGTGTGTCACAGTCTCAGCATCTTATGATATTGATTCAAATTCCGAGTAGGTAGCCACCGATATGGAAGTATGTGCGCTACTATAGGGTGCAAGAGAGTGATAGGATGGTGCATCCTTTGAGCAATCCTTCTCCTCAGAGGCAGGCGCCTGTGCAGTTGATCGTGTGGATCCCTGGAAATGACTGTCTGCATGAGAGAAGACAAACATGTGTAGGTTAGGCTGTGCAGTTCTCCTGATGGCAATCAAGAGCTAAGTGTGTCTCCAACATCGATGTGCATGCCAATGGGATGCAATCCTCACTCTTTTGCACCTGGACTTCATTCTGCCCATCTGATACAGCGTAGCAGCCATGGATGCCAGCAAGTTCCAAGGCCTGTTCCTCAGTGGAGGTGAGTGGACGTAGATCTGGCCTTCTGATTGTCTGGACCATCTCCCTCCTATTATGGGCCCCCTTGTTCTACAATAGGAAGGATGTAGATAGTGGAGAATGGCTTAGAGAACATCATGGTTGCTAATCCAATTTAAGCCACTCATCCCCTCCTGGGAATCTGATGTCTCGCGTGCTGGCATTCGTTGTCAGGGGAAGGGTGTAAGGGGATGAGCTATGAAGGAGCCTGTGGCCGACAGACAGCCATGCACTTATGAGGATGTGACAGAACTCTATCCACTAGTCTCTCACAGTTACACTCCCCATGTCCCACAACTTCCAGCATAGGCATATGCAATCCTCAAAAAGGCATGGAACAGTCGCCTTGACAGAACGCGAGAGGACATTGACCATCTTCCAGCGCTGAACTCAGTTGTGCTGGGTGACAGCTTGTCTGTTAACCTCCATTGCGATCTCCATCAAGGTTTGCTTGGTCAGGCGGGAGGACCTCCTCTTGACATTGTGGGGGAAGAGAACTTCCCGTTTTTCTCTTGCAGACTGAAGATGAATCTGCAGGGAGGCATCACTGTACCGTGGGCACACTCTGTATCTTTCTCAGCCATCGTCTTTTGCCCTGGTTGAGGAATTGGGCCCAGGAGGGTGATGGGTGGTGGTGGGCGTTGAAGCTGGCAACGGAAGTAGTGGGACAATGTTGTAGTCTGCACCAAGCTGCAAAACAATCCGCGCAGGAGTGATTGGAAGGCTGGCAGGCCTTTAAATATGAAACCAGCACATGGTCCGGAGTCATCTGAGGTACTAATCAATGACTCTGTTCCCTCCCCTGCCACGTGACTGGTGGGGACCTGCGACTCCCCTACGCAAAATGCCCATTGATGTGTTATCGCTGTGCGGTTGTTGCCCATGTGCTGGATGGGCACGCAACACATTACCAGGCCCACCGGTACAGTCCGTGGGCTCATTAAATTCGCCCCCTAGTCCTTGAGTACACGTCCTCTGTACCTTAGCCAGAATATTGTCAGGTCCCATCGTCTTGTTGCATCCAATGAATTCAGCTGTTCTTTGCTGTCATGTGAAGTGAATTGTATTGGCCGAAGAATGACATTTGTAATGTTGAGGAGCTCAGGGGGGTGCCAAATTGAATCATCCAGTTGGAATTTCTGCCTGAGGATGTTTGCAATCGTTCAGCCTTGCGTTTTGCAATCCATACGAAGCTCAGCTGTCATTGATCCTGGGGATATTTGTGGAACATCCTGTTCCAGTTAATTGTTTAGTTGAGCACCACTGTTCACAAATGGATGTGGCTGGATTGCAGAGCTTTAGTCAGTTGATTGTGAGATCGCATAGCTCTGTCTGTTGCGTGTAGCTTCCTGATTGAACAAGGATTGGTTGCCTGGTTTGATGGCATCATTTGAGCGAAAACTAGGCCATGCCATGAGGTTACGAATTGTGGTGGAATACATTTTCCCTGCTGCGTATGGCCCACAGACATCATTGAAGACTAGCTTTGAATGGTTTGATCTGCTCTGAATCTTCCGACTATGCCCCTAGTCCTTGACTTCGCAACCAGCGGAAGCAGTTTCTCTCTATCTACACTATGTGTTCCATTTAACAGCTTGGACACTTCCTGGTACCTTGTAATTTCGAGGGAAGAATGCAACCCCAGTTTGTGCAGTCTCTACTCGTTATTTAAACCTTGGGGTTCACGTCGCACTGTGATAAATCTATGCCACAATCCCTGGAAGGAAATTATAAGTACTATTCCTAAGATAAAAATATGAAGTGCTGGAATTACTCAGCATGTCTGTGGAGAGAGAAACAGAGTTAACATTTCAGGTCTGTGACCATGCATCAGATCTGGCGCAAGTTAGAAAAGAATTAGGCTTTAAGCAACTGACGTGGGATGCGGGGAATGCGTGGGGAAGACAACAAAGGTGAAGTCACACGGGATCAGAGGTGAGCTGGCAAGATGGATACAGAACTGGCTCGGTCATAGAAGACAGAGGATATCAGTGGATGGGTGTTTTTCTGAATGGAGGGATGTGACTAGTGGTGTTCCGCAGGGATCAGTGCTGGGTACTTTGCTGTTTGTCATATATATAAATGATTTGGAGGAAAGTTTAGCTGGTCTGATTAGTCAGTTTGCGGACGACACAAAGGTTGGTGGAGTTGCGAATAATGATGAGGATTGTCAGATGATACAGCAGGATATTGATCGTTGGAGACTTGGGCGGAGAAATGGCAGATCGGGTTTAATCCGGACAAATGTGAGGTAATGAATTTTGGAAGGTCTAATGCAGGTGGGAGGTATACAGTAAAAAGGTAGTCAAGAAGGCATACAGCATGCTTGCCTTCATCGGTCGGGGCACAGAGTATAAAAATTGGCAAGTCATGTTGCAGCTGCACAGAACCTTAGTTAGGCAACACTTAGAATATTGCGTGCAATTCTGGTCGCCACCCTACCAGAAGGACGTGGAGGCTTTGAAGAGGGTACAGAGGAGGTTTAGCAGGATGTTGCCTGGTCTGGAGGGCATTAGCTATGATGAGAGGTTGGAAAAGCTCGGATTGGTTTCACTGGAACGACGGAGGTGGAGGGGCGACATGATAAAGGTTTACAAAGTTATGAGCGGCATGGACAGAGTAGATAGTCAGGAGCATTTCCCCAGGGTGGAAGAGTCAGTTACTAGGGGACATAGATTTAAGGAGCGAGGGGCAAAGTTTAGAGGGGATGTGCGAGGCAAATTATTTACACAGAGGGTGGTGAGTGCCTGGAACATGCTGCCAGGGGAGGTGTTGGAAGCAGATACGATAGCGACGTTTAAGAGACATCTTGGCAAATATATGAATAGGAAGGGAATAGAGGAATAAGGGCCCCGGAAGCGGAGAAGGTGTTAGTTTAGGCAGGCATCAAGATCGGTGCAGGCTTGGAGGGCTGAGTGGCCTGTTCCTGTGCTGTACTCTTTGTTCTTAGAATGTATTTGGGAGGGCAGGGGTGACAAGGGTGGTGCTGCTGCCGTCTGGCTACCCAACTCTACCTTGCAGAGGCTGTGTGCCAACTATCAGATACTTCATCCTACCTCCCACTGGACCATGACCCCATCACCGAAAATCAAGCCACTGTCACCAGGACTGTCACTGACCTCATCCCCTCCGGAGATCTCCCCTCTGCAGTTGCCAACTTGCTGGTCATAAAAACCTGCACAGCCCGCTTCTACCTCCTTCTTAAAATCCACAAACAGGTCTGTCCTGGCAGCCTCATCGTTTCAGCCTGTTCCTGCCCCGCTGAAATTGTTTCTTTTGCTATTGACTGCATCTTTTCTCTGTTGGTACAGTCTCTTTCCAGCTACATCCTTGCCTTTTCGGCCGACCTCATTTTGACAATTTCCAGTTTCCCGCCCCTAATCCTATCCTCTTCACTATGGCCGTCTAATCTCCCTGCAGCTCCATCCCCCACCGAGACAGTTTGGGGGCTCTGCGCTTCTTCCTTAAACAGCGGACCAACCAGTCGCCATCCACCACCACCCTGCTGCGCCTGGCTGAACATGTTCTTACATTGAAGAACGTCTCCTTCAACACTACTCACTTCCTTCAAGTAAAAGGTGTTGCCATGGTTACTGTTTAATTTTAGTTTAGAGATACAAGCACTGAAACAGGCCCTTCAGCCCACCGAGTCTGCGCTGACCATCAACCACCCATTTATACTAATCCTACACTGATCCCATATTCCTACCACATCACCACATTTCCCTACCACCAACCTATACTAGGGGCAATTTATAATGGCCAATTTACCTATCAACCTGCAAGTCTTTGGCATGTGGGAGGAAACAGGAGCACCCAGAGAAAACCCACGCAGACACAGGGAGAACTTGCAAACTCCACATAGGCAGTACCCAGAATTGAACCCGGGTCGCTGGAGCTGTGAGGCTGCGGTGCTAACCACTGCGCCACTGTGCCACCACGGGATTGGGCTCCAGTTATGCTTGTCTTTTTGTGTGATATGTCGGACATTCCTTGTTCCAGTCCTACTCTGGCTCACTCCCTCATCTCTTTTTCGGTACATTGATGACTGTATCTGTGCCGTTTCCTGCACCCACCCAGAACTGGGAACGGTTATCAACTTTCCTCCAATTTCCACCCTTCTCTCACCTTTACAGGGCCCATCTCTGACACTTCCATTCCCTTCCTCGAGTTCGCTGTTTCCATCTCTGGCTGTCTACCAATACTCGTTATAAGCCCAGAGACTGCCACGGCTACCTTGGTTACATCTCCTCGCACCCAGCTTCCTGTAAGGACTCCACCACATTCTCACAGCTTCTCTGTCTCCGACGCAACTGCGCTGATGATGCAACCTTCCACAACAGCGCTTCTAACATCTCTTCCTTTCTCCTCAACTGAGGTATCCCCTGCAATGTGGTTGACAGGGCCCTCAACCGTTCCAGCCTCATTTCCCACACTTCTGCCCTCACCCCTTCCCCTCCCCCCAAGAACCACAACAGGGTTCCCCTTGTCCTCACTTTCCACCCCACACGCCTTCACATCGAAAGGCTCATTCTCTGCCAATTCTGCCACTTCCAGCGTGATGCCACCAGCAAACACATCTTCCCTTCCCCTCTCCTTTCGGCATTCCGAAGGGATTGTTCCCTCCACAATAATCTGGTCGACTCCTCCATTACCAACAACACCTCGTCCCCTTCCCACGGCACTTTCCCATGCAATCGCAGGAGGTGTCATGCCTGCCGTTTTATCTCCTCTTTCCTCACCATCCTAGGCTCCAAACATTCCTCCCCGGTGTAGCAGCGATTTAATTGTACCTTTTTCAATTTAGTATGCTGTATTCACTGCTCACAATGGAGTCTCCCATACATTGAAGAGAACAAACGTAGATTGTGTGATCATTTTGTGGAACACCGCTGTTCATTCTGAAAGCAAGTCCTCGAGCTTCCGGTCCAGTCTTCCAGTGATCATCAACCCAAGGTCAAGCAGCAACACTTGATCTTTTGATTAGGCACTCTACAGCCTTGTGGACTGAACATTGAATTGAATAGCTTCAAGCATGACTGGCCTTTATGTTATATTTAATTGTATTTATTTAACCACGTGTCGGTTTTTCATGTCGTCAGAGCTGCTCATTATTTTGCTATTAACGCTCCCTCTGGACTAATGCTTTGTCTTTCACCACAAACATGAACGCCGTCTTTGCCTTTGTCCCAGGACAGCTTTGTTGTTTAATCTCTCCTGCCATCTGCCCTAACAAACACCTTCTCTTCCCCACGTCCATTCCCCCACCCCCCCCCCCCCCCACACCGCCTCCCTTAACTTGCTTAAAACGAATTACATTCCAACGTTTGACAGTTCCGATTTACGATCACAGACTTGAAACGTTAATTCTCTCTCTCTCTCTCTCCACAGATGCTGCAAGACTTTCTGAGTAATACCAGCACTTTTTTGTTTTTATTTCAGATTTCCAGCCTCTGAAGTATGTTGGTTTTATTACCCTTCCTACCATATGGTTTCCAGAACTGCTTGCAGCACTCCTGGTGTTGTCCAGCCAGGGTTTTGTCAAGGTAGAACATGACTTATTTGCCCTGATATTCCACCACTCTGGATATAATTATATAATTCTAGTCATGTTATTTGCATTCTTGTCTCCACCGGCTCACGATGTTTTAATGATCTATGTACCTGGACTGCCAAATCTTTTAGCATCTTCACAATTTCTAGCTTTTTTATCATGAATGAAGTGCCCTGCTCTATCATTTGTACGTCCAAAGTGAATGACCTCGCATTTTTCTACATTGAAATAAAATCTGAATAGTTTTCTCCATTTGCTTAATTTGTCAATAGATCCTGTAGTTTTACACTTCTATCTATATTGCAATGCTGCCTATCATTGCATCACTTGCAAAGTTGCATAAGTGCTTTTATACCATTAACCAAATCATTAATTAATATAGTGAATGGCTGAGGCCCCAACACTGATACTTGACAGACACTGAGAGTAACATCCTGCCAATGGGAGTATCTGTCTTTTGTTACTGCTGACAGTCCTGCCGCTGAGCTGATTTTGTAACCACGATTCGGCTTTTGCTTACAGTCTCCCATACAGGACCTTATCAAGTGTTTTCTGTAAGTACATGCAATTAACAGTCCACTATTCACAACCTTAATCACACTTCGGGAAAGAGTTCAAGGACTAGGGAAGGTGTTGTAGGAGCATTAATATCTTTGTACCACGGGGATGGGACGTCAGTTATATGGAGAGAATCAAAAACGTATGATATTTATCACACCAGAGAGAAAAAACAGCAGCAAGGAGGCGAAAATAAATAATACGAAAGCTGAGCATGACCATCGAAATAACTGGACACAGTGACTTACCGGCGACACCAACAACAGCGATAAATGGATAATAAATCTTTTGAATAACCAGAAGGGAATACATGACTCGAAGATCTAATGTCAGCAAATCATAATAATAAGAAAGGTAGTCAAACTCCCAGGAGAAGCTCCTTCTCATTGTCATAATATTCCAATCTAATGGTCTCAGATTCTGATCCATTGTTGTAACATTCCTATCTGTTGTTCTCAGATTCATACCGTTCTTCTCCCTTTCTTTGGAGAAGCTGATTCCTGCTAGTGCCAGAGATGATTCTGCCAAACACACTGCAAGCAGTCTCCTATTAATAGAAGGAAGAAACCTCCAGAGACACTACTGGGGCCAATGGAGAATAACATTAATTACACTCACTTAACAAACAGGTTCAGTTAACCCTTTTCAATCCAGCACTATACACATTAAAGTATAATACTTATCGGATTCAATTGGGATGTATGAGGATTGCTAATGGAATGAAAGATGGAAATAATGGAGGCAATGGGAAACAAATATTGTAATTCTCCTTGGATGTGGTAGTGGTACCAGAGGATATGGAGGTTGCAACCGTTACCTACTGGTTAATACAAAGAGTGAGAGAGCGCGATACAGCACTGGAAGAGGCTGTTCGTCCCACCGAGTCTGTGCCGACCAGCAACCACCCATTTATACTGATCCTGCATTAAACCCATGTTCCGTACCACATCGCCACAATTCTCCTACCACCGATACACACTGGGGGTAATTTACGCTGGCCAATTTACCTATTAACCAGCAAGTCTTTGGCTGTGGGAAGAAACCAGAGCACCCGGCGGAAACCCACGCAGTCAGAGGGAGATCCTGCAAACTCCGCACAGGCAGAACCCATAACTGAACCCGAGTTACTGGAGTTGGGAGGCTGCGGTGCTGACAACTGCGCCACTGTGCCACCCCACAGAGTGAGGAAAGAGAGAGGAATAAACCCTGTAGCTGCAGGCACTCAGGCCAATGTCGCTGGTGGGGAAATTTCTGGAGGACAGAATCCAGGACAAAAATATTTATGGCTTTGTAAAACGTACCTAAGACATGTCAGGGAGCATGGTTGCAATAGAGTTCTTTAATGAATAACAGAGAGGGTTGATGAGTGTAAAGAGGTTCAATTTATGTATATGGACTTACAAAAGTTCTGCAATGATAGACCATTTAATTGCCTTGAAAAGAAAAATGAAACCCATGGAGTAAAGAGGCAGTGACAGTGTGGAAATGCCTTTGGGTAAGGGACACCGAGAGAAGGACTGTGATAAACGGTTGTACAAACTGGGGAAAGTATACAGTGGTATTCCCAGGGGCATCGTTATATATAGGTGCAGGAGAAAATAGACCTGCATCTAAAATTGTTCTTAAAGATGGAGGAGAAGTTGCAAAAGAGTACAGGGTACTTATCTTTGTGAATAGAGGCAGAGAGCACCAAAGCAAGAAAGGTATGTTCAAAGTTGATAAATCACCGATTCAGCCTCATCTGGAGTATGGCATACAATTCTCGATACCACACTGTAAGAAGGATGTCAAGATCTTAGAGAGGGTCAGGAGAGTATTGCATCATATCAGGGATGAAGAACACCCTTTGTGGAGGTACTGGAGAAGGCTGAATTCCTATCCAAGGAGCAAGAATTTAAATGCAAGATTTCATTGAGGTGCCAAAACTATCAGGCGTTGTGATGGAGTGAAAAAGAAAAGTCGTGTTCCCTTCATAGAAAGGGTGGACAACCATCGGATACAACTTGACACACAACCTGAGGAAAGATGAAGAGTTTCTTTTTTTATGCAATGAGTTGTTGTGATCTGGAATGCTGTGCAAGAAAGGATGGTGGACACAGACCCAATCGCAATTTTCAAAAGGTAACTGAATAAATTCTGACATGGGTGGCACAGTGGCGCAGTGGTTAGCACTGTAGCCTCACAGCTCCAGTGACCCGGGTTCATTTCTGGGTACTCCCTGTGCGGAGTTTGAAAGTTCTCCCTGTTACTGCGTGGGTTTCTGCCAGGTGCTCTGGTTTCCTCCCACAGCCAAAGACTTTCAGGTTGATAGGTATATTGGCCATTGTAAGTTGCCCCTAGTGTAGGGAGATGGTGGGGATGTGGTAGCAAATATCGGATTAACGTAAGATTAGTATACAATGGGTGGTTGTTGGTCGGCACAGACTCGGAGGGCCAAAGGGCCTGTTTCAGTGCTGTATTTCTCTATGTCTATGGTGTATTGTGGGTGGGTGTTGCTAGTGATGATCGTGCATGGAGATGGAAACGGCAGAGAAAATAAATTAAGTGGTTGGCTCTTTCAAGAGCTGCCAGAGGTACGATGGGTCAGTTGGGATCAGTCAGTGCTCTATGATTCCATCATTCTGTTATAGCAGAAGCCATCCTGTCCAATCCTCATGTCCAATTGGCATTCGCAGCCAGGTTGTTTTGACAATTTGTTCAGTGGAGCTCTGCTCTGATCAAAGGTCTCAATTTCTTTCAATTAGCAATTTTTAAAATCATCCATTATATGCCCATTTTATCTCCTCTCTGTCTGTTCTCATAATAAGTGTGACATTGTCAGGCTCAGTATCACATCCTTAGTTACCATGAGTAAACAGTGGCCGGCCATCTTGAGCCGGTGCATTCCAAGTGGCGAAGGTGCTCCCACAATACCGTCACAATTGGAATATCAGAGGGCTAAAGTGGAGAGCCCCTGAAAACAGGCACAGGGATGACCCTGCGCCTGTTAAAAGTCATGCAGGCAGCATGCATATTAATGCTGCCTGATCATTCCATGAATAAGATGAGATTGCATGCCTCAGCAGGTAGCCCAAGTTCGTACCAGGTCAGCACTATTTAAAGCTGGACTTCACAATTTAGACCCAGACTGCAACTCTTAAATTCGGCAGCAGGTGCTGAAAATGCTTGGATAACATTTGAAGAACTTTTGGAAGAAATTGTTATGGTTCAAGATTCAAGACAGTATGCCAGGGTTTTAGGATGCTGCACTGGAGTTGTTGCAGGAACTGGACAGGAGTCGAGAGATTCGTTGCCTCATTGGGCCATGAGGCCCTCCATAAGGCAGTTAGTGACACCGGTCTGGCACCAAGGATGTGGTGTCAGTGCTGCAAGAGGTTTAATGGCCCTATACAAGCGGTCAACGACAATGAATGCATCCTCGTATGCCACTTCCTACCAATTACACTACCAGCCCCACACACTGCTCCATTCAATGCAACTCTTTCACTCGCCTTCGAACAATATTAAACTTGACTCAAACCTTCATAAGCCTCGCCTCACTCGAACACACAGAGCATTGCTGGAAGCTGCACCCTCATATCTCACAATTTGCACCATCTACCAGCTATTCAAATGTGGCAGGCACATACGAACTTACGAATATATGAAATAGGAGCAGGAGTAGGCTACTTGGTCCCTCGAGCCTTCTCTGCCATTCAATAAGTTCATGGCTGAACTGATTACTCCATATGTCCACCTACATCCGATAACCTTCCACCCCCTTGCTTATCAAGAATATATCTACCACTGCCTTAAAAATATTCAAAGACACTGCTTCCACCGCCTTTTGATGAAGCAAGTTCCAAAGACTCACGACCCCCTGAGAGAGAAAAAAATCTCCTCATCTCTGCCTTAAATGGGCGATCCTTTATTTTTAAACAGTAACCCCTAATTCTAGATTCTCCCACAAGAGAACACATCCTTTCGACATCCACCCTATCAAGACCCCACAAGATCTTGTATGTTTCAATCAAGGTGCTTCTTACTCTTCCAAATTCCAGCGGATGCAAGCCTAGCCAGACTAATCTTTCCTCGTAAGATAGTCCGCCCATTCCAGATATTAGCACAGCAAACCATCTCTGTACTGCCTCCAACGCAGTTCCATCCTTCCTTAAATAGAGAGACCAGTACTGTGCAAAATACTCCAGATGTGGTTTCACTAATGCCCTGTATTGCTGAAGCATAACCTCCACACTTTTGCATTCAATTCCCCTCCCAATAAACGATAACATTCTATTGGATTTCCTAATTACGTGCTGTACCTGTTTACCAACCTTTTGAAATTCATACACTGGGCCACCAGATCCCGCTGCATCTCAAAGCTCTGCAATCTCTCTGCATTTAGATAATATGTTTTTTTCATTCTTCATGCCGAAGTGGACGTTGTCACACTTTGCCTCATTATACTCCCTTTGCCAGGTCTTTGCTCATTCCCCTAACCTATCTATACCCCTTTCTAGCCTTCTTATGTGCTCTTCAAAAGTTACCTTCCTACCTATCGTAGTGTAATGAGCAAATTTAGCAACCTTCATCACAGTCATTTATATAAATTGTAAAAGGTTAAGGCCGCAGAACTGATCCCTACGCCACACCACTCGTTAGATCTTGCCATCCAGATAATGACCCATTTATTGCTACTCTCTGTTTCCTGTTAGCCAACCAGTCGTCTATCCATGCCAAGACGTCATCCTCTACACCATGAGCTTTTATTTTCTGCAATAAGCTTTGATGTGGCACCTTATCAAATGCCTTCTGGCAATCTAAGTGCAATATATCCACCAGTTCCCATTTTTCCACAGCACATGTCACCCCTGAAAGAACTGCAATAAATTGTTTGGACATGATTTCCCTTTCTCTAACCTTATTTGCCCTATGCCAAATTGCAGGTGGCACAGGCAGTAATCCAGAGATTTATTCATTTTTCTATTTTTAGATACGGCACTGAAACAGGCCCACCGAGTCTGTGCCGACCATTAACCACCCATTTATACTAATCCTACATTAACCTCATATTCCTACCACATCCCCACACTAGAGGCAATTTATGATCCCAATTTACCTAGCAACCTGCAAGTCTTTGGCTGTGGGAGGAAACCAGAGCACCCAGCGGAAACCCACGCAGTCACCGGGAGAACTTGCAAACTCCGCACAAGCAGCATCCACAACCGAGCCCGGGTCGCTGGTGCTGTGAGGCTGCAGTGCTAACCACTGCACTGCCCTTTGTTTCATTGCTATCACCTTTGAGGTTCTGCTTCATAATGCAGCGCCTGGTTCCTCATACTGACTATGCAGAACCTCTTTCCTTGCCCTGCCTATGTCGTTTGTACCTAGATGGACCACGATGACTGGATCCTACCCCTCCCAATCTATGTTCCTCTCCAGCCCTGAGCTGATGTCGCGAACCCTGGCACCAAGCAGGCAACACAGCCGTCTGGACGCTCGCTCTTTGCTGCAGAGAACAGTGTCAATCCCTCTAGCTATACTGTCTCCTATGGCAACAACATTCTTTTTCCTCCCTCCAATTTAATGGCGTCCTGTACCATGGTGCCTTGGTCAGGTTGCTCATCTACTCTGCAGCCACCACTCTCATCTGAAGACGCTGAAAGAACCTCAAACCTGTTGGACAATCGCAAAGAATGTGACTCCTTCAGTTCTGCCCTCTCCGTCCACTCAATTGTCACAGCTGCAGCCATACTCTCCTGTCCCTGACCACTGACCAAATCAGAAGACCCCATTCTAAGGAGTGTGACTGCCTTCTGCGACAAAATGTCCAGGTAACTTTCCCCCTCCCTGCTGTGTCGCAGTGTATGTAGTTCGGACTCCAGTTCAGTGATTCTGAGCCGAACCTCTTCGAGCCACAAAAACTTACAGCAGACGTGTTTGCCCTGGGTCACGCTGGCATCCAGGAGCTCCTAAATGCTACAGACATTACACATCACCTGTTCTGCTATCCTTAATGTGTATTAATTGATGACTTAATTATTTAATTCTATTGTTTATTTTATATTCCCTTTTTTAAAAGATATTTTACTAAGCTTACCATTTATTCCATAACTATTTGAAACGTTAGCAGCTTAATTACTTACCAAATACTCACCAAACAGGTAGCTTCGTCCCTGCTTGCTCTGTTGATTGTGACCTCACTCTAATGTCGATGTATCCCCTGCTCCTGGTGTAATATTCAATATGATTGAGGGACTCAATGGAATCAGCAACTGTTAAACACATACATGGATGGTTATTGGAGAGATTGATTGGGTCATCCGAGCAAATAACATAATACCTTCATCATCTGGTGACAATGTCCTGGAACTTTGTATCTGACACGATTGTGGAACATCATTCATCACAGGGACTGCGATGGTTCAAGAGCCACTAGCGATGGGCCATAAATATTTGCTCATCCAGCGAGCAGTCAAAACAATACTCAGTACAGCTGGTGGGTCAGATTTCAGACATCAGATCAGAGACAATAGTGCAAAACATAGTCGGTAAGCACAGTTTCTTAATTCAGAATCCCTCCACCCTGTCCCCGTCTCTTACCCTTTCAGAGTCTCAAACGGCCAGCAGTGACCCCATCACCCATCACTCCGAAAAGAGCGCAAGGAGGCTAATATCGGATTTGTTCTTCTTGTTTGAAACTGAGAAATTTGTCTCAATGATTAAGTCGTTCCACAAATAAAGTGCAAGACAAAACTTATATCGATTTGGTAGTGTGGTTGCCCCAGTATCGTGAAGCAGAATTTGTAGATTAATCTTAATCTTCAGAATACAAAGTGGTAGAATAAGTGGTAAACCACCGATTTCAGGTGAGGATTTCCTGATGGAAACCTGTTTATGATCCAAAAATCCAGTCATCTAGAGAAATAAAATCTGGAACAATTTGACTGTCTCGTCATGAGAGCAGTGATTATCGTATATTGACGATAAATTGATTGCTACAAACCAGCCAGTGAACCCTTACCGCTCGTGGCAGAAGCTGTTCGATGGAGAGTAGGGAGATTTACGTTTTGTGCCAATCCACGAGCGTTAAACAATAAATTATTTGTGAACACATCCAAATCACAGATATGGTGATAGTAAAGAGACAAAGCCAGGTATTGTGAATGTGGCATAGTTTTGTTCCACGTATATATGTCCAAGTGTCTATTTTTCTACATACTCATATGTTCACCTGCAGCAGACTGGGGACAAATGTGTTGACTGAGGGAAAGAAGAAATGACCGCATCTCAGGAGAAACAAATTCCAATTGAGTAATGTGTTCTGGGCCCACATGTGGAATTCAGCTGAAGAGAAGCTGGATGAAGTAGACTGATACTGTGACAGCATCAGTTGAAAGTATGAGTGAGGAGCTTATTGTTCATTGGTATGTTCTTTCACTGTGATAAAAGACTAGTCTTTTGGGCCTCCTTATCTCGAGAGACAATGGATACGCGCCTGGAGGTGGTCAGTGGTTTGTGAAGCAGCGCCTGGAGTGGCTATAAAGGCCAATTCTGGAGTGACAGGCTCTTCCACAGGTGCTGCAGAGAAATTTGTTTGTTGGGGCTGTTGCACAGTTGGCTCTCCCCTTGCGCCTCTGTCTTTTTTCCTGCCAACTACTAAGTCTCTTCGACTCGCCACAATTTAGCCCTGTCTTTATGGCTGCCCGCCAGCTCTGGCGAATGCTGGCAACTGACTCCCACGACTTGTGATCAATGTCACACGATTTCATGTCGTGTTTGCAGACGTCTTTATAACGGAGACATGGACGGCCGGTGGGTCTGATACCAGTGGCGAGCTCGCTGTACAATGTGTCTTTGGGGATCCTGCCATCTTCCATGCGGCTCACATGGCCAAAAGACTAGTGCTCAGAGTGTAAGATATAGGGTCGGGAGTCACAGTTTTCCCAAAATAGGTGATCGAGATCTCATAAGTAATTTTAAAATATGAAGCTTATGAAGAAGCAACAGCTTAGACAAGATGCATCAGCAAAATGGACAGAAGAAGTAATAGACCCATGGCCGATAGTTTTGCTGCCACTCTCTGCAGCTGGAAGGGCTGGCTTCTTCTTCTCTGTCTCGCGATCTCTCTCTCTCCCTTTCTGTGCTTTCACCTATTCCACTTAGCCGAGATGTAAGGAAGCTGTCTATCTTCTGCCAGACAGGGCATGTTGTCGCTGTTCCTCTGAGAATTTATTGATGTACCTGATGTGGGGGACTGGTAGTTCACCCAATATCAATCACCAGTTCGGACCCTTCTAACCAATGAATACACGAGATGCACCTGGGATATTGAAGGTGGTACCTCCCCCTTGTCCATCGCTCTGCTCCACAAAGTCACCTTTCACCTTATCTCATGCTTGTTATCATTTGTAAACTTCTGCCAGGCACTTGTCAAGAGAGGTTACAAGGCGTCATCTTATCAGCTTCAGGAATAACTTGTTTCAGAGCCTGTGCTGGTCCTGTCCTTGGCAGAGATAACAGGCCGATGCTTTCCTAGCTGTATAATCTTTCTTAACAAGAGAGAGAGAGAGACCTATTTCTATAAGAACTCGTTATTAATATGAGCAGTGTCATTTATTGAGTCCCATTTCTTACAATAAATCAGGAATGAGTTGGATGGATGAAATGTGGTTGGAAGCGTTGTTTTGGAATATAGAATCCTCGCTGGTTAAAGCAGAATGTCCTATACAGGTATCACCTCTGGAAATGATGGACAGAAACCGGTGAGACAGCTCGAGATTGGACAGCCATAGCTAGAATCTGAAGGGCTGGAATTATAACCAATGGATGAAGGAAGATTAACAGTCAAATGAATAAATGAATGCAGAGTCCAAACAGTTCAATTAAACTTCCTGATCCATTGTTACAATAAGTAAATTCTTCCATAGTTTCATGTATTAAGTGAGAAACTCTCACAGTGAATGTGGACCCTTCAAATAACTCTATTTTAAATGTCACATTTTACTCATTCGGGAGCACATCAGCAAAAACGATTACGGTTTATTTCTAACAAGGCCACTTGACATTCCATAGAAAGCTGCAATGAACGAGAGTTTTGCACGGATATGACACAATATGTGGGATCTTGTGTTGGTTCCGTGATAAGATATGAGCCTCACCTCTTCTGGTTGACCTTTCCTGCATAACCACCACCAGTGCGATCAACACACTGTTAAGCGGGACTACAAATCAGACCGTAACTAGGATGGAAGCAGTTTTACATCCCGGTTATTAATGGCAACAATACAGAAATGTTTAACACAGACACACTCCATCTTGCATGATAACATATTTACAATATGTATTTAAAAATTATATCCACTGCTTCCGGGCAATCAGTCCAGTCGAACTTTCCCCTGCATGTGTGGTGTACATTGCGCAGAGAAAAGGGTGAGCCAGTCTACATTACAGAGACAGTGCCCCCATGTTTATGCTGACTACAGGACAGTTCAGGTACAGCCAGAAACTGGGATTAACGGAATTTCAACTGGACGCTTTTTAAATGTGGTGAGGAAAAAATGTTCCAGTCAGTGAGAAAGCGCTCATATCATCTTCAGAAAATGGCAACAATATCAATTCAACTAATACAAACAATAATGCGAGATGGAATACTAATACTGGTACATCGATCCCTGTGGAATATATTGTACAAACAGTTCAGGAAGATGAATTTTCAGCACTTTACATTAAAACGATAAATAATGTTCTTAATTTCCCGAACCAACGAGACAACTTAACAGAACAAGGGCACCTAACTCCACTCTCCAAACCCTGCCACGCTCACCGGAACAAATCACACTGGCGTCTTCCTTGTGATCACAGTCAGATTGAGCTGGTGATGAGGAAGGACAGTCAGCCAGAAAAAAATTGCTTCCGGTGCACGTCACCTCATCCAGGCAGATAACACCGTCACCCTGGGAAAAAAATTGTCCCCTCATGGGGCCAGGAGAGGGCGTCCACAGCCCAGCTGTCTGCAGACAACATTGGTATCGGGCATATCCCAGGAGTCATCACACACCGTGCCCCAGCTGTTATTGCACAATATTTCCACTCTCCCGGAGCAGTTATTGTTACCTCCAAACAGGCATAACCATTGTCCAGAATCTGTCAAAGAGAATCAATTATTATTACTGATGTAGTATGAGACAGGAGTACAAGTCAGATAGTTCCTGACAGTACTGTAAGTGGACCTACCTCACATGGACTGCAGCAGTTCAAGAATGTAGCTCCCCACACCTACTCAAGGCAATTAGGGATGGGGAATAAATTCCGGCCGAGCCAGCAACACCCACATCCCATGAATGAATAAAAGAAATTGGTATAATAAAGTAAAGGTATCATCTGGTGAAAGCACACATTTACAATCATATTCCCCAACGCAGTCCTTTGATCTGTGAGGCTGATTCATCATTACTTTTGCTTCTGTTGAGAAGAGAAACATGCTGACTGTATCAGACACCAATGTTTGAAATGGCACTCACACATTGAGAGCTTTGTTGTGTTACCTGAACAAACAACACCAACATTCTTCCTGTGTTCACATTTGTTTTTACTTTATGTGTCTGATTGACACTGCCGCAGAAGGGAGCCAAATGGGTCCGGATCCTGCTCCGAATAATTGAGCGACATAATCAATAGAAATGAGGAGACCGCAATTTAACTGTTTACAAATCACTTGTGCACCACGTCCATCAGGTTTTTCCGAGCACACTGTTCCCCATGTGCCATTGTAGAACACTTCCACTCTCCCCTCACAGCGATGCTTCCCATTCACTAGCCGCAGATCTTTGTGCTCTGTCAATGACACAAGAAATATCCAAAGGTTTAGATTGATAACTCATTGTGTGTTCATAATGCACAGATCAACACATGCTGCACCAGTTGGCTTCACTGATTCCGGGGAATTATTTCAGAAAGACAATAGATAAAACACTGACAGCCCATAATGTAATAAAGAATAATCAACACGTATTTCGCAACAGAAAGACAAACAGCGTTATTGGATTCTTTGAAGAAGGTACAGAAAGATAACGGGGATAATGCTGCCGCTGCTTGTTTTTTTTTTCAAATGGCCACAGACAAGATATCACATAGTCGGATCATGACTGCGGTCAAAGCATGTGGAGTCAAGGGATCAGTGAAACAATGGTAGCAAACCAGTTGCAAGATACAATGTCAGGGTTAAAGTTGGTTGCCGAGAATGGCAGAAGGTGAGAAGTGGTGTTCCACAGGGATTGGTTCTGTGGTCACTGCTGCTCAATATTTACATAAACGATTTGTACTTAGGAATGTAAAACATAATTTCAAAATTTAATTTAACATCAATTTGGGGAGATAGTTAATATCAACGAAGAGAGCGACAAAATACGTGAAGACATTACTAAATGGGCTGAATGGGCATGCAATCGGTAAATTAATTTTAATACATATAGGTCTATGGTGGTGAATTTTGGTAATAAAAATAAAGAGGCCACGTACTTCTTGGAAAATAAGAGTCAAAATGATGTAAAGGAGCAGAGAGATCTAGGGATACGGAGAAACTAATTGCATATAACGTGTCAGAGACCAAAGCTAGAGATCATAAATATAAAAGAGTCATCAAGAAATGGAATAGGAAATTTAGCAGAATCATTTTTTACTGAATAAGTGGTTAGAATGTGGAATTTGGACCACATGCAATAGTTGAAGCGAATACCAGAGATCCCTTTAAGGTGAAGCTCGATAAGTACATGAAAAAGAAAAAAAATGGAGGATTTGCAGAGAGTGTTAGATGCATAGATATGGGGTGATACTCGAGTGTAGTATAAGCACCACATAGGCCAGTGGGGCCGAATGGCTGGATTCTGTACTTTTCATCTATTACGACCACGGCGGGAGCAACGCTCTTCAATTCAGTCCCCTCACTCCACAGGTCGCAGGATATTAACAAGCTTTCACACTCAATCAGAAAGCAGCGAAATTAAACACACTAGTAACCCCCGGAATAGGTCAAACCAGGTATCTTTAGACAGCAACAAATTAACTATTTATGAAGAAATAAATCTTAAATACTATGAAGACAAACCTATGTCTAAAGACAGTATGACTTCTTATTTTATTCTAACTCACCATTCACACACATAGATTCAAAAATAACTGCAGTTAATTTGTTTTAATAGTCGGGTTGTAAAAAATTAGCTTCTCAGAATAATACAGTGCAGAAGAGGCCCTTTGGCCCATCTGTTTAAGAGTAAATGAAATAAGCAAGTCTTTGTGGGTTACATTCCTTATCGATGAGATATTCTAATGGGGAATTAGTCAAAGGCCACTCGAAGTCATCACGAGGATTTGATGCAGTAGTTTATTCTTAATAGGCACCAATAGTTCCTTCAGCAATACAAACTGTTGATTGAAAAAAAAATGCTTTTCTTCTTTCGGCCCGTAGCTCCCTGTAGAATCTTTACTGAGAGAGAATAAGCGGCTCCTTTCTCTTCCGTGTGCTTCGCTGGCGAGTCTGGATTCAGCCAGATTTGCCAAATTTACACAGTTAAGTAGAAACATCGCTTTCTTCTGCTGTTGCCTAGGTAACAAAAATGCAGCTCTGTCGCACTTATGCCGTAGAAATTCCAGAACTCTCTCTCCATATTTCTATCCATACAGCACTATTTTGAACAGTCATAAAGGCACACACTGTTTTTAATCCGAGGTGAAAACAAGTTATATGCCAGTGACACCTCTGTGTATGAACTGAATGCGTTTCATTGCATTGCAAAACAACAACAAAAAACATAAACTAGGATAAAAGTAACATTTCCTTTCACATTCAAACACAATTAATGCTCCTAACAATATACAGCATTTTCTTTATACCATCGTGATCCATATAAATTAATATAGTTAAATTCGGGACAAAGTGTCAGTTTTTTCAGTTTTTTCCCCGAAATATGTAAAATGTTTAGATGATAAGGCTGTCATAACAAACTCCATTTAAGTATTCGAGCATTTCGTTTTTATAACGCTAATGTTAATGCATTATGGTCAGTGTGTATTAGTTTTTCTTTATCATCTTAGCAGACATATATTTCAAGATCCTTGAGAGCCAGTAAAAGTCTTAATGTTTCTTCTTCCACAGTGGAATACATTCTTTAATGGCAATTTAGTTTTCTTGAAAAGTACCCTACTGGCTTTTCTATGCACGATCTTTCATTCTGCAATAGTACTGCAGTGACCCCCAGGTCGTTAGCATCAATCGCCATTTTAAGCAGTTTAACAGAATTTGGACCAGCCAACCCAGGCTCATTAGTCAAGATTGCCTTCAGCTTTTCAAAAACTGACTGTCATTCATCTGAGCATACTATTTTGTGTTTTATTTCATTTTTTTACAGTAAATCGGTTGATGCAGCAGCCACAGTTCTAAAAGTCCAGACATATGCCCTGTTAAGAAAACGCACATCCCTAAAAATCTCATTATTTCCCGCTTAGTTTTAGGGATAAGGAACTCTACTAAGGCTTGTACCTTTGCTGTTTTTGCTAATACCTGTTCTTGTCCCACTATGTGTCTGAGGAAAGTTACTCGTGCTTCTCCTAATTTGCCTTTCGCCATATTTATCAGATTTGCCAGAGAAGGGGCAAAAAACGTTAGTGGTGGTTGTATATTGGCCCCCAAATTGTAGTGGTGATATGTTGGGAATGGCATTAAAGAGGAAATTTGAGATGTATGCGATAAAGCAACAACTGTAATTATGGGGGACTTGAATCTGCATATAGATTGCTCAAATCAAATTAGTCACAATATCGTTGAGGAAGAATCCCTGGAATGTATACAGGATGGTTTTCTGGACCAATACCTTGAGGAACCAACTGCAGAACAGGCCATCCTATACTGGATATTGTGTAATGAGAAAGGAATAATTGACAACCGAGTGGAGCAAGACTCCTTGGGGACCAGTGACCATACTATGATAGAATTCTTCATCGAGATGGAGAGTGACATCATTGATTCTGAGACAAGGGTCCTGAATCTTAGTAAAGGAAGCTACTAAGGTATGAGGCATGAGTTGGCCTTGATGGATTGGGAAATGTTACTTAAAGAGATGACGGTGGATGGGCAATGGCAAATATTTAAAAAGCGCATGGATGAACTGTCACAATTGTTTATCCCTGTCTGCCGCAAAAAAAACAGAAAATGTAGCCTAACCATGGCTTACAAGTGAAATTAGTGATAGCATTAGATCCAAGGAAGAGGCATATAAATTTGCCAAGATAGGCAACAGACCTGAGGATTGGAAATTCGTTACCACAGAAAGCAGTTGAGGCCAAAACACTGAATAGTTTCAAAAAGGAGTTAGATATAGCTCTTGGGTCAAAAGAGATCAAAGGATATGGGGCAAAAGCCGGAACAAGCTACTGAGCTGGATGATCAGCCATGATCATAACGAATGGAGGAGCAGGCTCGAAGGGACAAATGAACTACTCCTGCTCCTATTTTCTATGTTTCTATTTTTCTCTCACTATGGCCATGGCGTGTAACTTTTTAAACAGACCTTTAGCTGTTTGAAGTGTTCGTTCCAAGTTTTACTGTATATTAGTACATCATTGAGATAAACTATACAGTCGGGAACACCTGAAACATTAATCATTGAAAAGTGGCTGGGGCACTTGTTAGTTTCCCTTTAACATGTCGATCTTGGTAGTCAATCTAGTACTGCCCACTCTGTTAATACAGTCTTCTAAACGCGGAATTGGGGAGGAGTCTGTCTTCATTATCTCATAGACATTTCTGTAGTCCATACAATATTGGTTTGACCCTTCAGGTCTAGCATACCAATAAAAGCAAAATACTGCAGATGCTGGAAAGCTGAAATAAAAACAAGAAATTCTTGAAATACTCAGCAGATCTGGCAGCATCTGTGGAGCGAGAAGCAGAGTTCATGTTTCCGGTCAGTGACCCTTCATCGGAAGTGATACTAGCACAATTGCTGAACTCCAGCTGTTTTGACTAGGGTTGATCAAATTGTTTTCCCGTATGTACTGGATCTCTTCTTTTGTTTGGACCTGTTTTTTTTTGCAGATTTAAGCGGTATGAAAGTTGTTTTGAAGGAATTATTCCCAGTATATTTATATCATTTGTCGCTAAGTTTTTACATCCCAAACTCATTCAAATGTTGCGGAACGCCTAGTTAGGTTTTTACGTTGTTTTGCCTCCAGGTGCAAAATCATGTTGTCCAATTTTCGTAGCCGTTCTGTACTCCCTAATCTGAGTGTGAGATGTTCAATCTGAGAATTGTCCATGCCTCCTTCTGCCTCATCCTCACTATCCTTTCCCTTCTCAACAGTACTGATTACCTGACATCTCTGTACTGCCTTATCCTCCTCCTGTGGCAATATTGCTATGACACATTAATGTGACACAATCATTCTTCCTTCGACCATCAGGGGTATCAGCCAAGTAATCTGCCTTATCCAGTCTGTTGGTCACTCTATATGGGCAACTGAACCGTCCTTTTGCTGGTATTCCCTGTAACTGTAAAAGCACTAATACTTCAGTTCCTGGTTGAAAATCGCGGGTATTTGCATTCTTGTCTGTCCATATTTTCATATTGGTTTGGGATGCTTTAATGCATTCCTGAGCCACACCACAAGCTTTCGGGAGCCTTTCCCGGAACACAGATATATAGTCTAACATTGAACATTTCGTATTTTGTCCGAATAATCTGTCTTTTATGAGTTTTAGAGGACCTCTTACTTCATAGCCACAAACCAAACTGAAATTACTGAAGCCTCATTCACTCATTCAGGACTCATTCACTAAAGTCTCTGGTGGCAAATAAAAGAATGTTTTGCCCTTTATCCCAGTCATCCTGATATTCGTGACAGTATGTTCTAATCATTTTTTGAGAGTTTGGTGGTATCTCTCTAAGCACCCTGTGACTATCGGTTTTATGCTGAATATTTCAACGGCCTAGTCCCCAAATTGCCCATGACTTCCTGAAATACTTTAGACATGAAATTCGAACCGTGAGCCCATTGAACATAAAGTGATAACCCATATCTCGTAAGGAATTGGGTTAACATATCTACAACTATTCTAGCATTAATTGTCTATACAGGGATGACCTCTGGAAATCGAGTGCCATATCCATGGTAATAAGTGTATTGATGTCCCGCTTTTTTTTTGGCAAGGGTCCTACACAATCTACCATTACCCTGCTAAATGGTTCCTCAATCAATGGTATGGGAACTATTGGTGTTGGTTTTATGGTAGGTTGCGGTTTTGGAATGTATGGCTTGTCCTCCAAAATTGTTTCACATCTTTTGTAAGACCTGGCCAGTAATAATGTTTACTTATACATAATTTGGTCTTCTGAAATTCCCTAAGCCCCGAAAAAAGAATCTCATGTGCTATCCTCAACAATCCAGAGCGTTATTTAAATGGTCCTGCTATATGTTCAACAACTGTCTATTCTTCATCCGCAGGTTGATGAGGCAGTCTCTATTTTCTCCTCAAAATCATGTTTGCCTTTTGCCTCAGCTACTGTCAGGGCCTTTGTGCTTTTCGGTAAATCTCTGGATCAGCTTGCTGTGCTCAATAACACACGATCTGTGAAACATCTCATTTGGATTATCTAAATCCCCAAAAAAGGTTTCAGATACTTGGCTATCTGTTTGTGGTGCCACTTATACCTCCGACAACAGATCCTGTTTAGCCATTGCTCGGTTGAATACACACGCAGGAAATATTCCTGGAACATATTCCTGTAATTGCTCTGTTTCCCTAATTTACTTGGTTCCTCTGTAATTATTAGAAACTGGTATTTTTGATCTGGCCAGACCATTTCCTAGGAGTCGATCAATTCCCTTTACTGGCAAACTGTGGACACAGATTTAAGGTGATTGGTTATAGGATTAGGGGGGACACGAGGAGAAACTTTTTTGACCCAGTGTGTGATGGGTGTCTGAAATTCACTGCCAGGATCGGCAGTGGAGGCAGAGACCCTCCATTCTTTTAAAGGTTACCTGGACATGCACCTAAGGTGCTGTAACCTGCGGGGCTATGGACCAGGTGCTGGAAGGTGAGATCAGTTTGGGTGGACAGCTTATTCGGCCAGCACTGACAGGATGGGCTGAATGGCCTCCTTCTGCTCTTTTTTTTCTATGCTCGATGTTCTAACTCCAAACAGTTTCCATCTCAGATATAAAGTCACTCTCTTGGCATACTCTATATAACGTCACGGGTATAAACTGCCTGTCAACCCCATTATGTAAAACTTTAGCGTTCTCGGCATTCTCTGGTGGAAACGTTGTATCTTTCTCCAGCAAGAGTGTTTGGGTTGCTCCTGTATCCCTGTGTAGAATAATATGCTTTCCTGCCTCACCTGCTCCATTTAACTGCACCACACAGGCACAGTGGAGCAGTGGTTTGCACAGCAGCCTCACAGCTCCAGCGGCCTGGGTTTGGTTCTGGGTACTGCCTGTGCGGAATTTGCAAGTTCATCCTGTGACCGCGTGGGTTTCCATCAGGTGCTCCAGTTTCCTCCCACAGCCAAAGCCTTGCAGGTTGATAGGTAGACTGGCCATTGTAGATTGCACCTGGTGCAGGTACACGGTAAGAGAATGGTGTGGATGTAATGGAGAATATGGGATTAATGTAGGAATGGTGTAAATGGGTGATTGGTGGTTTGGGCAGACTCGGTTGGCTGAAGGGCCTGTTGCAGTGCTGTATGACTCTAACAGATATGCAGTTACTTTCCCCTTTGACAATGATTATTATAACGTTCGGGCATCGTATTCTTAACCTCTATCCTCACTTTACTTTATATATCTGGTTTTATAGCTGCTTTTAAAGTTATTGCCTTGTCTGCTATCCTCTTAGTCAGAGTCTCTTCCTCTGCTAACGTTGCGTACCCCAAGTCCTATGGGTTTAGCTCACAATTTCAGCATTCTGAACGTAGCTGATACATTTTGTTGGAATGATAACATTTTGGCTTGCGAACCTCGCTTCCACCCTCAGCACCTTCCTTTCTGAACTGAGGAGGTGATCCTGAGGCATTCCCAGTTATTCCTTCTTGTCCCTGGCTACTTGCTTTCCTTTCGCTCTCCCACTTTCTATCCTTCTTGGGTTTATGGGGGTGACAGACAAAAGGTTGTGCTTATTCACGAGCTCAAAATCATCCACAATTTCCGCTGCCTGCCTAGCTTTCAAAATGTTCAGATTATTTGCATGACTTCTCACTACCGAAGAAATAGAATTTTTAAATTCCATAAACGAATTAAGTCTCGAAGTTTCTCATCTGTGGTGTCCACCATTAATGCCCGTATCCAACGGTCAAAATTAAATTGTTTCACTCTCTCAAATTCTACATATGTTTGCCCAGCCAATCTGCGTAAGTTCTGAAACTTCTGATGGTAAGCTTCAGGGCCAAACTCATACGCTAGGAGAATAAGATTTTTGCCTTCTAAAACTCTGCAGAAGCCTCTTCCGGAAGCATGACATAAACTTCATGAATTCTGCCTAGCAACCAGCTTTGCAAATGTAGTGTACAGCTTTCCTTCGGCTATTTCATCTGTTTGGCTATTTTTTTCAAAAGGTGTTAATAAATACATCTAGGTCCCTTTCCTCCAACTTAGAAACAGCTTGTATAAATTTAAACAGCTTTTTGCTGGGTCCTGGGCTGAATTCAGATTCTTCATGACCCGACATTACCCTGGATTCAAGACTATCCCATTGTATTAGTTCATCTCTTTTAGGCTAAATTCCTTCTCCTTCTCCCTTTCCTATTTTTCAAGATCAAGTTTTCTTACTTCTTTTTCAGCCTCAAGTTTCCTTATTGCTATTTCTTTTTCATTTTTCTGTTAAAGCTCCAGTTCACTCAACTGTAACTGAATTTTTGACAATTCCACTGCATCAATCTTTGACTTACTACGTTCTTGTTCCTCGTCTGCTTCTTCTAATTTTAAATGTTGGAATATTAGGTCAATTATCACTGCATTTTTGACACTTAGTTTCAATTAAGACCTCAATTTTGCCGTCAATTATTTTCCTTTATTCTGAATTAAAGTTATCAAGCCATGGAGAGAAATGTTTTCCTTTCCCTGAAACTCTGCTGCAACTGCTCAGCCATTCTGGTGTTATAGACTGTACCTTATTATACAAGAAAATTGGTTCCTTTCTTTTGGTAATTGGTGCTAGATATGGATCCTGACAACAGAGTTTCCAATTAATATGATCCCAAACGCGAGAGCAATTAATATAATGCCACACACAAGCTCTAAATTTTATGCTATCCACGAGACAAGTAGTTAATATAATTCCAAACACGACACTTAATTAATCTGACTATGATCCCAGATGAGTCGCACAATTAATATATTACAACTGTGGCGGTAGCAATGCACCATAAATTCAGTCCCGCCACTCCACAGGTCGCAGCTTATTATTAAGGTTTCACACACAATTGGGAAACAGCCAAATTAACACTTTAGAAATCCCAGAATAAAAGAGACTAAACCAAGTACCTTTAGACACCAACAGATTAAATATTTATTAAAAAAAAGTCTTGAACACTTAAATGATCTTAAAAGATAAACATATGACAAAAGGCCTTCTTATTTTAAACAAACTCCCCGCAGTCACACACATGTATTCAAAAATAACAGTACTTCACTGGTTTTAAAAGTAGTGTCTTTGAAAGTTAGCTGCTTCTTAAAAACAAATACAATATGTAAGTCTTTGTGAATTACATTCCTTCTGGGTGGCGTATTCTACTGTATAAGTGGGAGTTGTTGGAATGTTAATATATGACTGGTGGATATTCAGATGGGGAATCAGTCCTGTTAGTCTTGGTGATGGAGGTGGGCTTATTATCGGAATGGTATAACATGGCCAGGCAACGTAGCCTCACAAACCTGTTCCACTCCTATTCAATGAGATCATGTCTGATCTGTGACCTAACTTCATCTGCCTCCCTTTGGTCTCATATTCCTTAATGCCATTGCTTGACAGATACCTATTAATATCATATTTAAAATTTACAATTGATCTTGTATCAATTGTTGTTTGTGGAAGAGAGTTCCAAACTTCCACCACACTTTGTCTGTACAGGTGTTTCCTAATTGCATTGCTGAAAGATCTGGCTCTCATTTCCAGACTATAGCTCCCAGTCCTAGATTCCAAATATTCACAAGCCTCTGAGTGAAGAAATTTGTCCTCAGCTCTGTCCTAAATGGTCACCCCTTTATTTTGAGACGGTGACCACTGTTGTATACTCAGTAGCCAAAGAAAATGTCACCCTTTCCACCCAACATGTATCTTGACAAACCCTTGTGAGAATTGCATATTTTTAAATTAGATCAGCGTCTCATTTTTCTACATTTGCGGGAATGCTGTCGGAAATGGTCATTGTAAGAAAGTTATAGATTTATAAAGAAACAGTCGAAAAGTAGTAGTTTTATAAAAATGATCTCTTTCCCTCACTATGAACGATTCTTCCACAACCTGCGAAAGCTATCACAAACACAGAACAGCACAGTCAGGTAGATTAACGTACGAGCATACAAACACGCGAATTAGGAGCAGGAGTAAGACAGATGGCCTCTCGAGACTGCGCCTCCATTCAATAAGATTATGGCTGATCTGATTGTAACATCAACTCCACATTCCCGCCACCCCAATAACCTTTCACCCCTTGCTTATCAAGAATCGATCTTAATCAATCTGCCTTAAAAATCTTCAAAGACTTTGCTTCCACCTCCTTTTGAGGAAGAAAGTTCCAAAGAATAACGACCCTCAGAGAGAAAAATATTCTCATCATCTCTGTCTTAAATGAGTGACCCCTTACTTTTGAACAGTAAGTTTTTTTACAAGTGCTGTTATCTCGTCAAGGACATACCTCTGCACACTGGACTTTGTGTAGACATTCCTGGGCCTGATAATGAGAAGCCTCATGTCCACATATCTAACCAACTGTCACTTATAAGTTGTAATCTTTTACCCTTGACTGGTTACTCTGTTGTTTGAACTTGATAATTAGGAGAAATAAAGAGACAACTCTCAAATCTCAAATTAAACAAGAATGACCACACTAGTTTCGGTAGGAATACTATTGTTAACAGCGATACAAAACGCCCATTTCCACTGCACATGTTAGCAATATAACCATTTGTCACAAATACGTTACAAGGAGTCATACATACATGATCACCCAGTGAGCAGACATCTCTCTGCTGATCATTCTCTTCAGTAGCTGACGATGTTACTCGACTTAAACTTCGAATCACTATTTGCAATTATTTGTACAGCTCTCTTTCCAAGGTGGGATGGATGTTTCAT
The DNA here is from genome assembly GCF_036365525.1 of Heterodontus francisci. Classification (NCBI taxonomy): domain Eukaryota; kingdom Metazoa; phylum Chordata; class Chondrichthyes; order Heterodontiformes; family Heterodontidae; genus Heterodontus; species Heterodontus francisci. The sequence goes on along the minus strand of NC_090406.1, from coordinate 53,704,723 downwards.
TGACAAGATAACATTGTCCTATCAAAATCCACCAAAAGCTACAATGGTCCAATGAGATGTCTAATTATTTGTTGAGCCGATGATATTAGAGACTGCCTTGATGGTGAGCATGTGTTTATATTTCCTTCTGTAATTTAATCACCCCTTGTGGACATTATGCATGCCTCATGATTGGTATCAGAATACACAAGAGCATCTTCACTTCCTGGTCACATACACATTTTAAACCACAGAACAATTAAACAATCCAGGTCTCTCAACTTCCTGACGACTTACAGTCTGTTGTGGAGAGCATTTCTAGCTTCTTTGCATTTCAAATCAAGATAAACCCTGGCATCATCAATGTATGTCAGTCTGTGCCACTCTCAAGGATTTTCAAAGCATTTTGGACCACTTAGGCTTGATGAATTAGCATTTTAAACATGTTCAGTCATGCCAATCTCTTATCTTCATGTTTTTGGATACAATGATGGCATGTTTCTTTTTGTGTACAAGAAGCTTATCCAAAGTTTTAACTTGGTATCAAAGTGAAACATGGCTTTGAAGTATGTCGATATATTGGTTTTGATTCGATTTTTATGAATTTTCTGTGTTTTGTTAAACATTCCATCGACGTCAAGTATTTTTAATTCTTTCACTAGTAACTGTTCATTTGTAAGGGAAACAACCTGCAACTGGTAACAGGTTACTTTAGCTCAGAAAATTTTTTTTGGGCTTTGCAGTGTATGCTAGTCAGTATCAGTCCGTTTTCTGTACACTTGTATACAGCACAGGGCAACTCAATGGCAATCATGGATGGATCTAAAATGCTAGCCTGACCAGTGATAAACAAATCTCATGGCATCGACCTAGGCACCGGAAATGACAAAGGCAAACCCAGCCCTGTCGATCTTACTAAGTCCTCCTTACCAGCATCTGGGGGATGGTTCCAAAATTTAGAAAGCTGTCCCACAGACTAATGAAGCAGCAGAAAGCATAGTCATGCTCACCTAATGACACCTTAAAATGTTCTGGACACTGCCAGCACCATTCCGGGTATGTCATATCCCAGAGGCAGGGCAGATCCTTGACTCTGGACCCCATAAACTCTCATGGCATCAGATCAAACATAGTCAAGGAAACCACCTGCTGATTATCACCTAACGCCTTCCCTCAGCTGATGAATCCATGCTTCGCCATTGTTAAACAATTGTTGAACAATATCCAGGCTTGGCCAGATAAGTGGCAAGTAACATTCACGCCACACAAATGCCAGGCAACGACCATCTCCAACACGAGTGAATCTAACCATCTTCCCTTGATGTCCAATGATATTACCACCGCTGAATCCCCCGTTATCAACATCCTATGGGCTACCATTGACCAGAAACTGAACTGGAGTAGTCATATAAATACATTGGCTACAAGAACAGGTCAGAGGCTAGGAAACCTGCGGCGAGTAACTCACCTCCTGATTCCCCATAGCCTGTCCACCATCTACAAGGCACACATCCGGAGTGTGATGGGACATTCTCCACATGTCTGGATGGGTGCAGCTCCAACAATACGCCAGAAGCTCAACACCATCCAGGACAAAACTGCCCGCTTGATTATCACCCCATCGACAACCATTCACTCCCTCTACTACCTCCCTCCACAATGGCCACATTGTCTACCATCTACAAGATGCACTGCAGCAACTCACAAAGGCTCCTTAAACAGCACCTTCCAAACCCGTGACCTCTGCCAACTTGACGGGCAAGGGCAGCAGATGCATGGGAACACCACCACCTGCAAATTCCCCTCCAAGCCACAAACGTTGCTTCACTGTCGCTGGGTCAAAATCCTGGAACTCCCTTACTAACAGCACCTACCTCACATGCAGCGGTCCAAGAAGGTAACTCACCACCACCTTCTCAAGGGCGATTGGGGAAGAGCAATAAATGCTGGCCTAGCCAGAGGTGCCCACATCTCGCGAATAACCGAATAAATAAAAAACTGTGTTCAGCTATAACTCGACAACTTCAGACAGAATCAATCAACAATGTGTAGTAGTGGCTGCTGTCTCCAAACACAAAGCTGCATATCCCGTTCTCATTGGGACAAAATTGTAGGATTGAGTTTATTTTATTGCAGGACTATTAGAACTTAGTTATCATATCCTTCAGTATAAATGTTAAAATAGTATTCTGTATGTGGCAAAACCAGAAAGCATGATGTTCGATCAACCTCTGGACAAGTCATCTACTGTTGAGAGACGTTAGTTAATAGTCGTTGAACTGTGGATTATCCCAGGGAGACTGTTATATCTTTAACTGGTATAAAACTGTAAACAATGCCTGTGTGACCAGGAAGCTGTGAAATGAGATTAGCACATATCAATCCCATTAGGTGGTCACTGTGGTTGAAGAGCCACAGCAGGATGTCACCAGGTCAAGATGTGACCTTTGTAAAGGAATTCATAGAGCCAATGCAGCTCGAATCTGGAGACTTCTCCCCCAGGCCCTCAATGGATGACAATGACAATGACTTAAAACAAGCTCGAGGTACCATCATTGAAGGGTAGTTACTTAATGACTGAACAGTCCAATAAAAAGAAGCGGGCTTTTACCTAATATGGCACAGAACCAAGCTGGGAAAGGTTTATAAAGTAAGAAATTGTAAGACCCCAAAGGCACACATCATCATCATCAAGAAGAAGGCAGAAGATAGACTTCAATGAGGAGACAATGTTCCACAGTTAAGAATTGTGTTCTATTGTGAACACAACTGCTGGCCACTGCCCTTTGCTAAATATCAACATTTTGTGTTGATTGTGGAGAATTTCATTAAGTCTGTGAAGTTTGTGAAAGCAGCCTCGTACCCATGTGGTTTTATGGCTAGTCTGAGCTGGAAGTCCCTTTCAGATCTAGTCTGCCTACATAGACTGTAATTGTAATTGACCTAAGTTTGACAATTAAAATAAACCAAACCCCAGATCTTACAAGTGGGGCTGAAACCCGGGACTTTGACTTCTACATAAACCAAGAGTGTAGTCGTAACTTTCACAAACATTCGTTTGACCAGCGAAAATTCTTGCATGATAAACTCTTCTGCGGGCCACAGATTATACTGACCCAGTGGTGTCTCTTTAAATTGCACATTGTGTCTCAAAAGGCAATGGGAAGAAGGGTCTCTGGGAAACATATGAGGAACAGTTAAGCAGTGTAATATGGACAGCAGCCAGTCCCTGTTAGGAGACCGTGTACGGAAGCATGAACACGTTCCATTTAAAATGATAGTGAAGTTTATCCAGGCACAGGTCTTGGCTAAACATCGGAAGGATGAAAAGGTTTTAAATCTGACTACATGTGCAGCATCATACCGTGCACAGTGCGATGAGGAAGTGGTGCAGTCACAGGTGAGAAAAATGGGAGCTCAAAGTGAACAGAACCAGCAGCAGCAGCAGACACAAGTACCTGAGTTACACAATAAGCTAGTGCCCTTTACTGCCACTATACAACAACAGACACTTAATGCAGTCCAGGCTGGTGCAGTTCAGCAGCAGAGTTAGCAGAGAAGCATATTGTCATTGTCACGCATAATAATGTTCAGTTGACCCAGAAGTTAGAGGATTCTAGAGGGGCCCTTACGGAGTTACAGGAGTGACCCCACCGGTAGATGGACCATGCACAGTACAGGTCTACCATTAAGTGACTGTAAACGCAGAGGGGAAAACAGAACCCGGGCAGCTGTTGCCGCCGTCACAAAAAAACAGAGGATCATGCTGATGATACTGAAACGGGGCAAGAGGCCTCAGAGGAGGTCGATGATGGGGAGGACGAACCTTGCCAGTCTGTCCCGTTAAGCTGGCGCCCTTGCCTCTCTCTCCCGTTAAGGTCGCCATTTGCCTCTCTGTCCCGTGAAGGTAGCAGCAACACAGATAGAGAGAGAGAGAGAGAGACAGAGAGAGAGAGAGAGAGACAGACAGACAGAGACAGAGACAGGGACAGAGAGAGAGAGAGAGAAAGGGAAAGGGAGGGAGAGGAGGAGTGACAAAGAGATGGTTTCCAGATTTCCTTCCTCCACAGTATTGTGCCTCCGATAAAGGGACCCTGCACTGCTAGAACTGTTCCAACCTTTTATCCTGAAAGAAAGGCAGAGAGGGAGAAGAGTGCGAGACAGAGAGAAAGAGAAAGAGACAGAGCAAGGGAGACAGAGAGAGTAAGAAAGGGCAGAGAGAGGCATGGAGTGAGAGAGTAACAGAAACACAGAGAGAGAGAGAGAGCGAGAGAGAGAGAGAGAGAAGACAGGAAGTCAGAAATAGAGAACAGACAGAAATTCAGAGAAATTGAGAAAAGACTGAAGAAAGTCAGAAATAGGGTACTGGGAAATGAACCCGGCCAGGTGTTAGATTTAGATGTAGGTGAGCACTTTGGTGACAGTGATCACAATTCGGTTAGGTTTACCTTAGCGATGGGCAGGGACAGGTATATACTGCAGGGCAAGAATTATAACTGGGGGAAAGGAAATTATGATGCGATTAGGCAAGATTTAGGATGCATAGGATGGGGAAGGAAACTGCAGGGGATGGGAACAATCGAAATGTGGAGCTTATTCAAGGAGCAGCTACTGCGTGTCCTTGATAAGTATGTACCTGTCAGGCAGGGAGGAAGTTGTCATGCGAGGGAGCCGTGGTTTACTAAAGAAGTTGAAGCGCTTGTCAAGAGGAAGAAGAAGGCTTATGTTAGGATGAGACGTGAAGGCTCAGTTAGGGCGCTTGAGAGCTACAAGCTAGCCAGGAAGGATCTAAAGGGAGAGCTAAGAAGAGCAAGGAGAGGACACGAGAAGTCATTGGTGGATCGGATCAGGGAAAACCCAAAGGCTTTCTATAGGTATATCAGGAATAAAAGAATGACTAGAGTTAGATTAGGGCCAATCAAGGATAGTAGTGGGAAGTTGTGTGTGGAATCAGAGGAGATAGGGGAAGTGTTAAATGAATATTTTGCGTCAGTATTTACAGTAGAGAAAGAAAATGTTGTTGAGAATACTGAGATTCAGGCTACAAGGCTAGATGGGATTGAGGTTCACAAGGAGGAGGTGTTAGCAATTTTGGAAAGTGTGAAAATAGATAAGTCCCCTGGGCCAGATGGGATTTATCCTAGGATTCTCTGGGAAGCTAGGGAGGAGATTGCAGAGCCTTTGTCCTTGATCTTTATGTCGTCATTGTCGACAGGAATAGTGCCGGAAGACTGGAGGATAGCAAATGTTGTCCCCTTGTTCAAGAAGGGGAGTAGAGACAGCCCTGGTAATTATAGACCTGTGAGCCTCACCTCGGTTGTGGGTAAAATGTTGGAAAAGGTTATAAGAGACAGGATTTATAATCATCTTGAAAAGAATAAGTACATTAGAGATAGTCAGCACGGTTTTGTGACGGGTAGGTCGTGCCTCACAAACCTTATTGAGTTTTTCGAGAAGGTGACCAAACAGGTGGATGAGGGTAAAGCAGTGGATGTGGTGTATATGGATTTCAGTAAGGCGTTTGATAAGGTTCCCCACGGTAGGCTATTGCAGAAAATACGGAAGTATGGGGTTGAAGGTGATTTAGAGCTTTGGATCAGAAATTGGCTAGCTGAAAGAAGACAGAGGGTGGTGGTTGATGGCAAATGTTCATCCTGGAGTTTAGTTACTAGTGGTGTACTGCAAGGATCTGTTTTGGGGCCATTGCTGTTTGTCATTTTTATAAATGACCTGGAAGAGGGTGTAGAAGGGTGGGTTAGTAAATTTGCAGATGACACTAAGGTCGGTGGAGTTGTGGATAGTGCCGAAGGATGTTGTAGGGTACAGAGAGACATAGATAGGCTGCAGAGCTGGGCTGAGAGATGGCAAATGGAGTTTAATGCGGAAAAGTGTGAGGTGATTCACTTTGGAAGGAGTAACAGGAATGCAGAGTACTGGGCTAATGGGAAGATTCTTGTTAGTGTAGATGAGCAGAGAGATCTTGGTGTCCAGGTGCATAAATCCCTGAAGGTTGCTAACCAGGTTAATAGGGCTGTCAAGAAGGCATATGGTGTGTTAGCTTTTATTAGTAGGGGGGTCGAGTTTCGGAGCCACGAGGTCATGCTGCAGCTGTACAAGACTCTGGTGAGACCGCACCTGGAGTATTGCGTGCAGTTCTGGTCACCGCATTATAGAAAGGATGTGGAAGCTATGGAAAGGGTGCAGAGGAGATTTACTAGGATGTTGCCTGGTATGGAGGAAGGTCTTACGAGGAAAGGCTGAGGGACTTGAGGTTGTTTTCGTTGGAGAGAAGGAGGAGGAGAGGTGACTTAATAGAGACATATAATATAATCAGAGGGTTAGATAGGGTGGATAGTGAGCGTCTTTTTCCTCGGATGGTGATGGCAAACACGAGGGGACATAGCTTCAAGTTGAGGGGTGATAGATATAGGACAGATGTCAGAGGTAGTTTCTTTACTCAGAGAGTAGTAAGGGCGTGGAATGCCCTGCCTGCAGCAGTAGTAGATTCGCCAACTTTAAGGGCATTTAAGTGGACATTGGATAGACACATGGATGAAAATGGAATAGTGTAGGTCAGATGGTTTCACAGCTCGGTGCAACATCGAGGGCCGAAGGGCCTGTACTGCGCTGTAATATTCTAATTCTAAAAAAAAAGGGAAAGGACAGAAAGAACCAGAGAAAAAGAGGAGGGAAAAAGTGGAGTGAAAAAACAGAGACACAAATAAATTGCAGGCAGCAAAGAGACTGACAGAAAGCCAGTGAGAAAGTCACTCAGAGAATCACCGAGAGATTGAGAGAGAGAAGGACAGAGAATAGCAGAGAGACTGAGAGAGGGAAGGACAGAGAAAGCCAAAGGGACAGAAAGATGCTCAATCACTCAGAGAGAAACACAAAGTGAGGGAGAGAGAGAGTGATGCAGGAATACAGAGAGGGAGCGAACAGAGGGAGAGAGAGAAACACACACAGAGAGACAGAGCCAAACAGAGATTGAGACACCGAGAGAGAGAAACAGAGGGGGTCCGGGTGGAGAGAGAGAGAGAGAGAGAGAGAGGGATAGAGAGAGAGAGAGAATCACAGAGATCAAGAGAAGCACAGTGAGGGAAGAGAGAGATTGAGGAACAGAGGGAGATTGAGAATCAGAGAGAGAGAGAATGACATTGAGAGAGAGAAACAGAGAGAGAATGAAATGGAGAGGGAGAGAAACAAAAAGAGAGAAACACAAAGAGAGAAGCACTGAGATAGAGAGAAACACAAAGTGAGGGAGAGAGATTGAGAAACAGAGAGAGTGAGAGAGAACCAGAGAGAGAAAAAATACAGAGAGAGAACCAGATAGAGAGAGACAAACAGAGAGAGAGAGAGAGAGAGAGAAACACAGAGAGAGAGAGAGAAATACAGAGAGAGAGAAACACAGAGAGTGAAGGAGAAAAACAGAGAGAGAGAAAGCGAGAGACAGAGAGAAACAGAGAGAGAGGGAGAGAGAGAAATAGACACACAGAGATAGAGAAGGTTTGAGAGAGAGATTGTGAAAGATATTGAGGGAGAGGTATTGAGAGAGAGATTGAGCGAGAGAGAGATTGAGTGAGAGAAACTGAGTCAGAAGGAGGGAGAAAGGCAGAGTGAGACAATAAAGATGTGATACTCACTATCCCACACGGTCTGTGCTCCATCATTGGACTCTAACACTTTCTCTCCATCAGCTTGTCATGGGTAAAAGATCCTGGAGTGGGAGATTGTGGTGGGAATTGGAGAAAAGGGTCAGGACTGGGACAGAGAGAGGGGGATTCAGACTGGAATCACACACACACACACACACACACACACATACACACACACACACACACACTGTATTCAGCTTGCAATTCACCTGGGCACAGTGACACGGAGACTGACACACAGGAATTCACCTTCACAAACCAGCTGCATGGAAAGAAATAATGGAGACTGATGTTGTCCTAATATATCCCAGAACCTGTCACTCAAAACAGCCAGTCAACCCAAAATACAGCTCATCCAACCAGCTCTCAACTTCCTCCATCTTTACACTGCCTCCCAGGTATGGAACAGTCCAAGGTGAGTCTCTGTGCAAACAGGGAAAGGGGGAAAGAGGGATATTGCAACCATGTCCCAAATGGATAATTCCAGACTGAATCCTGTCTGTCTGTCTGTCTGTCTCTCTCTCTCTCCCTCCCCCAAAAACCTCATTAACAGGTCAGAAAAGCTGATACAATTTAAAACCTGGAGGGGCCGGTTTGGATAATGGTCATTTAACACAAATTGTATTAAATGTATTTCACTATTCACCTCCAGTTAACAGAACGTTCATAAAATGATTGAAAATGTCTCACTGCAGCAACCTGGAAATTCTAACAGTGAGCTTTGGCTGGAGAGTCCGGTTTGACTGCAGTATAAACAGGCAGTTTTTATTCGGATTTTCAATTTCACTGTGTGATAAAGACTGAAACTAGAGCCAGGTTAATGATGCAGCCAAGAGAACTTTCACGTTTGCCAACATTTCACACAACAGTTCTGACCCATATTTACAGTTATATTTGTCAATGATTATTTTTACTTTATCTGATGCTGCTGTATTTATATCACTTGTAATCAATCGATAAAAACCTTAACAGTCACCACTATAATGTCACAAGGGTTTGCAAAGTTGGGAAATGGACATTTAGGGGCGGCACAGTGGCGCAGTGGTTAGCACCGCAGCCTCACAGCTCCAGGGACCCGGGTTCGATTCCGGGTACTGCCTGTGTGGAGTTTGCAAGTTCTCCCTGTGTCTGCGTGGGTTTTCTCCGGGTGCTCCGGTTTCCTCCCACAAGCCAAAAGACTTGCAGGTTGATAGGTAAATTGGCCATTATAAATTGTCACTAGTATAGGTAGGTGGTAGGGAAATATAGGGACAGGTGGGGATGTTTGTTGGGAATATGGGATTAGTGTAGGATTAGTATAAAATGGGTGGTTGATGGTCGGCACAGACTCGGTGGGCCGAAGGGCCTGTTTCAGTGCTGTATCTCTAATCTAATCTAATCTATCACAAATTGTATGAAAGATCTTCCACTTGTCACCTCCAGTTTATATAAAGCTCAGCGATAACGACCTCCACATTCTGACAAAGAGTATTTCCTGCTGTCAGAAAGTGTCACTTGTTTCCTTTTGCTTCCTGCATTTTTCTTTCACCTGCTGTCATGGGGGATTCAGATATGATTTTTGTTCATCACTTCTCCAAATTCAGGAGGTTCCAGCTACTCTGCAGCTGCTGTCCTGGAGAAATAAATTCTATTCAAAATCTTTCCCTCAGTTTGGAGACATGAGGAGAGACTGTTTACACTAGCAGAGGGGAGTAACAAATAGGCAGGCAGTTGTTCTGGTCTGGAATTCACTGTCATACAGGTTTCTGAAAGTAGATTTAATATTAACTTTCAAAAGACAAACGGATCAAAACTTCAATTACTCTGAGTTAGAGTACAGAAGATACCAACATAGAGAGAGAGGTGAGAGAGAGAGAGATGTCATAACGGTAGAGATGAACAACTCAACACAACATATTTAGAGAGTTTTTATTTGTAAATGATTGTTGAGTTTTATTTGATGCTGTTGTTTTATTTATGCATTATCTTTAATCACTCAAAATAATGTTCCAAATAGGAACTGTTTTAATGTTGCAAGTGTTTACAGAGTAGGAAAATAACCATTTAACCGCAATTGTATTGAAATTATTTTAATCAGCATTTCAAGTTTACAGAAAGTAAACTTCCCAAACATTCTGAAACTTTCAAACTCTCAGTAACACTGATAAACGGTACCTCTGCTTCTCTTTCCACAGATGCTGCCAGACCTGCTGAGTGGTTCCAGAATTTCTTGTTTTTATTTCAAATTACCAGCATCCGCAGTATTTTGCTTTAATCTCAGTGATACTGAATCCCATCAGCAATCGCTCAGCATCTCCATCTGCTGTTGTCCCTGTCTCACTGCAGTTATATTCCCTCGCTCAACATCTCCATCTGCTGGCGTCCCCGTCTCATTGCAGTTATAATTCCCTCGCTCAACATCTCCATCTGCTGGTGTCCGTCTCACTGCAGTTACTGTCCTCTCTTCACCATCTCCATCTGCTGGTGTCCCTGTCTCACAGCAGTTACTTGCCCCCCTCTAATCATCTCCTTCTACTGGTGTCCCTGTCTCACTGCAGGTACTGTCCACCCTCTCACCATCTCCATCTGCTGGTGTCCCTGTCTCCCTGCAGTTAATGCTCCCCTATCACCACCTCCATCTCCTGGTGTCCCTGTCTCACTGCAGTTACTGTCCCCCCTCATCATCTGGGGGCTGGAAATACCAATTAGAAACTGGAGGCTGGAGTTCCCAATTAGAAACTGGAGGCTGGAGTTCCCAATTAGAAACTGGGGGCTGGAGGCGCCAATTAGAAACTGGAGGCTGGAGTTCCCAATTAGAAACGGGGGGCTGGAGTTCCCAATTAGAAACTGGGGGCTGGAGTTCCCAATTAGAAACTGGGGGCTGGAGTCCCCTATTAGAAACTGGGGGCTGGAGTTCCCAATTAGAAACTGGAGGCTGGAGTTCCCAATTAGAAACTGGGGGCTGGAGTTCCCAATTAGAAACTGGGGGCTGGAGTTCCCAAATAGAAACTGGGGGCTGGAAATCCCAATTAGAAACTGGAGGCTGGAGTCCCCAATTAGAAACTGGAGGCTGGAGTTCCCAATTAAAAACTGGGGGCTGGAAATCCCAATTAGAAACTGGAGGCTGGAGTTCCCAATTAGAAACTGGAGGCTGGAGTTCCCAATTAGAAACTGGGGGCTGGAGTTCCCAATTAAAAACTGGGGGCTGGAAATCCCAATTAGAAACTGGAGGCTGGAGTTCCCAATTAGAAACTGGAGGCTGGAGTTCCCAATTAGAAACTGGAGGCTGGAGTTCCCAATTAAAAACTGGGGGCTGGAAATCCCAATTAGAAACTGAGGGCTGGAGTTCCCAATTAGAAACGGGGGGCTGGAGTTCCCAATTAGAAACTGGGAGCTGGAGTCCCCAATTAAAAACTGGGGGCTGGAGTTCCCAGTTGGAAACTTGGGGCTCGCGTTCCCAATTCGAAACTGGAGGCTGGAGTTCCCTATTAGAAACGGGGGGCTGGAGTTTCCAATTAGAAACTGGGAGCTGGAGTTCCCAATTAGAAACTGGGGGCTGGACTTCCCAGTTAGAAGCAGGGGGGCTGGAGTTCCCAATTAGAAACTGGGAGCTGGATTTCCCAATTAGAAACTGGAGGCTGGAGTTCCCAATTCGAATTTGGGGGCAGGAGTTCCCAATTCGAAACTGGGGGCTGGCATTCCCAGTTAGAAACTGGGGACTGGAGTTCCCAATTAGAAACTGGGGGCTGGCATTCCCAATTAGAAACTGGTGGCTGGAGTTCCCAATTAGAAACTGGGGGCTGGAGTCCCCAATTAGAAACTGGGGGCTGGAGTTCCCAATTAGAAACTGGGAGCTGGAGTTCCCAATTAGAAACTGGTGGCTGGCATTCCATATTTGAAACTGGGAGCTGGAGTTCCCAATTAGAAACTGGGGGCTGGCATTCCCAATTAGAAACTGGGGGCTGGCATTCCCAATTAGAAACTGGGAGATGGAGTTCCCAATTAGAAACTGGGGGCTGGCATTCCCAGTTAGAAACTGGGGACTGGAGTTCCCAATTAGAAACTGGGGGCTGGCATTCCCAATTAGAAACTGGTGGCTGGAGTTCCCAATTAGAAACTGGGGGCTGGAGTCCCCAATTAGAAACGGGGGGCTGGAGTTTCCAATTAGAAACTGGGAGCTGGAGTTCCCAATTAGAAACTGGTGGCTGGCATTCCATATTTGAAACTGGGAGCTGGAGTTCCCAATTAGAAACTGGGGGCTGGCATTCCCAATTAGAAACTGGGGGCTGGCATTCCCAATTAGAAGCTGGGAGCTGGAGTTCCCAATTGGAAACTGGGGGCTGGCGTTCTCAATTAGAAACTGGGGGCTGGCATTCCCAATTAGAAACTGGGAGCTGGAGTTCCCAATTAGAAACTGGGGGCTGGCGTTCCCAATTAGAAACTGGGAGCTGGTGTTTCCAATTAGAAACTGGGGGCTGGATTTCCCAATTAGAAACTGGGAGCTGGAGTTCCCAATTAGCAACTGGGGGCTGGAATTCCCAATTAGAAACTGGGGGCTGGAGTTCCCAATTAGCAACTGGGGGCTGGCGTTCCCAATTAGAAACTGGTGGCTGGAATTCCCAATTAGAAACTGGGGGCTGGCGTTCCCAATTAGAAACTGGGAGCTGGAGTTCCCAATTAGAAACTGGGGGCTGGAATTCCCAATTAGAAACTGGGGGCTGGAATTCCCAATTAGAAACTGGGGGCTGGCGTTCCCAATTGGAAACTGGGGGCTGCATATCTGAATGATGAATTGTTTAGCAGATCTTCCTCTAACAGGTGTCTCTTTTTATGTGCTCAAATGAAATGTCAAATAATACCCTTGCACCTGCATATAATTAAAAACAGTTGATAGATAATTAACATTTCCCACCTCCTTATTTATCCTTTCCCCCAGGACATGAGTCCATTCCTGTTCAGGTGGAGCCCATCCCATCAGTACAACTCCTTCCTGTCCCAGAGCTGGTGCCAGTGTCCCATGAAAAGGAACCCTTTCTTTTCCATCAGTCATATGTTAATATTTCTGATCTGTCTGACTCTATGACAATTTACATGTGGCATATGCAATTAGCCAGGGATTATTACCCTCGAGGTCCTGTTTTTTCATTTAACTCTTAACTCCTGATATTCCCTCAGCAATACCTCTATATTGTTTGTTCCAACATAAACCACGGTATTAGGTTTCTTCTCTTCCCTTTCCAAATTCCTCTCCAGCCGCCTCATGATATCCCTTACGCTGGCAACAGGTAAGCACCACACTCTTTGCGCCTTTGATTTGTGGCTGCAGAGGACCCTATCTATCTACCGAGTAATACAAACCATTGTCAGTCCGATATTTATAATCTGCTCTTCATCGCTTTGGTTCCCATCTTACAAAGGACATCGATGCCACCCTCCCGATGCTTTTCAAACAGAAATTCCATCAAATGACCTGGAATCCATTTGTTGCAAAATGATATGTAATTGCTAGACTGCTAGATTGGGTCTGCGGCAGGTGTTGGAGGAACCAACACGAGGGAAAAACACACTTGACCTCGTCTTTACCAATCTGCTGTATTGGTACGAGTGACCACCGCACAGTACTTGTGGAGACGAAATCCCGCCTTCACATTAAGGATACCATCCATCGTGTTGTGTGGCACGATCACCGTGCTAAATGGCATAGATTTCGAACAGATCTAGCAATGCAAAACTGGGCATCCATGAGGCGCTGTGGGCCATCAGCAGCAGCAGAATTGTCCTCAACCACAATCTGTAACCTCATGGCCCGGCATATGCCCCACTCTACCATTACCATCAAGCCAGGAGACCAATCCTGGTTCAATAAAGAGTGCAGGAGGGCATGCCAGGAGCAGCACCAGGCATACCTCAAAATGAGGTATCAACCTGGTGAAGCTACAACCCAGGACTATCTGCGTGCCAAACTGCATAAGCAGCATGCGATAGACAGAGAGAGGCGATCCCATAACCAACGGATCAGATCTAAGCTCTGCAGTCCTGCCACATCCAGCCGTGAATGGTGGTGGACAATTAAACAACTAACTGGAGGAGGTGGCTCCACAAATATCTCCATCCTCAATGATGGGGGAGCCCAGCAAATCAGTGTGAAAGATAAGGCTGAAACATTTGCAGCAATCTTCAGCCAGAAGTGCTGAGTTGATGATCCATCTCAGCCTCCTCCTGAAGTCCCCAGCATTACAGATGCCAGACTTCAGCCAATTCGATTCACTCCGCGTTATATCAAGAAACGACTGAAGGCACTGGATACTGCAAAGGCTATGGGTCCTGACAATATTCCGGCAATAGTACTGAAGACCTGTGCTCCAAAACTTGCCGCGCCGCTAGCCAAGCTGTTCCAGTACAGCTACAACACTGGCATCTACCCTGCAATGTGGAAAATTGCCCAGGTATGTCCTGTACACAAAAAGCAGGACAAGTCCTACCTAGCCAATTACCGCCCCATCAGCCTACTCTCGATCACCAGTAAAGCGATGGAAGGTGTCATCAACAGTGCCATCAAGTGGCACTTGCTTAGCAACAACCTGCTCAGTGACGCTCAGTTTGGGTTCCACCAGGGCCACTCAGCTCCTGACATCATTACAGCCTTGGTTCAAACATGGACAAAAGAGCTGAACTCAAGAGGTGAGGTGAGAGTGACTGCCCTTGACATCAAGGTAGCATTTGACTGAGTATGGCATCACGGAGCCCTGGCAAAACTGAGGTCAATGGGAATCAGGGGGAAAACCCTCCGCTGGCTGGATTCATACCGAGCGCAAAGGAAGATGGTTCTGGCTGTTGGAGGTCAATCATCTGAGCTCCGGGACATCACTGCAGGAGTTCCTCAGGGTAGTGTCCTAGGCCCAACCATCTTCAGCTGCTTCATCAATGACCTTCCTTCAATCATAAGGTCAGAAGTGGGGATGTTCGCTGATGATTGCACAATGTTCAGCACCATTCGTGACTCCTCAGATACTTAAGCAGTCTGTGTAGAAATGCAGCAAGATCTGGACAATATCCAGGCTTGGTCTGATAAGTAGCAAGTAACATTCGTGACACACAAGTGCCAGGCAATGACCATCTCCAACAAGAGAGAATCTACTATCTCCCCTTGACATTCAACGGCATTACCATCGCTGAATCCCCCACTATCAACATCCTAGGGGCTACCATTTACCAGAAACTGAACTGGAATAGCCAAATAAATACCGTGGCTATAAGAGCAGCTCAGAGGCTAGGAATCCTGAGTTGAGTAACTCACCTCCTGACTCCCCAAAGCCTGTCCACCATCTACAAGGCACAAGTTAGGAGTGTGATGGAATACTCTCCACTTGCCTGGATGGGTGCAGCTCCAACAACATTCAAGAAGCTCGACACCATCCAGGACAAAGCAGCCCGCTTGATTGGCACCCCATCTACAAACATACAGTCCCTCCATCACTGACGCACAGTGGCAGCAGTGTGTACCATCTACAAGATGCACTGCAACAATGTACCAAGGCTCCTTAGACAGCACCTTCCAAACCCGCGACCTCTGCCAACTAGAAGGACAAGGGCAGCAAATACATGGGAACACCACCACCTGCAAGTTCCCCTCCAAGTCACACACCATCCCGAATTGGAACTATATCGCCGTTCCTTCACTGTCGCTGGGTCAAAATCCTGGAACTCCCTTCCTAACAGCACTGTGGGTGTACCTACCCCAAATGGACTGCAGCGGTTCAGGAAGACAGCTCACCACCACCTTCTCAAGGGGCAATTAGGGATGGGCAATAAATGCTGGCCTGGCCAGTGACCCCCAAATCCCATGAATGAATAAAAAAAAAATATTCGATCCAGAGCTAAAGGGGTTCCCAATGCCACGTGAACAGAGAGCTCACATCAATTATATTTTTGTTAGAGAAAATCCTTTAAGTGTTTGTTAAACAGCCTGTAACTAATCTCAGAGGTTATATCATCTAATTGTCTCTCTGGAGACTACCCCCTGATAAATGAGACTGCTGTCAAAGAGTTGGTCTCGCAGATCAGCAGCATTCCTCGCTTCCACACAGACCATTTTAAATAGGAAATGGATAAACCAGTAATTTTGTATGCGAGAGAGATCCTCTGTCCTATTATTGCAATATTGGGTGTTCCTGGTAAGTTAGCTTTTCTAAACATAACTTCAGCTAAAAGAGTGTTTCTTGTGCATGTTTTGTCTCTGTATCATTGTTACTTATTTATCCATTTTTTAAAAATTTGTTCCTGGGATGTAGGCATCATTGGCTTGGCCAGCATTTATTGCCCATCCCTAATTGCCCTTGAGAAGCTGGTGGTGAGCTGTCTTCTTCAGCCACCCCAGTCCATTTGGGGTAGGTACACCCACAGTGCTGTTAGGAAGGGAGTTCCAGGATTTTGACCCAGTGACAGTGAAGGAATGGTGATATAGTTCCAAATCAGGATGGTGTGTGACTTGGAGGGGAACTCGCAGGTGGTGGTGTTCTCATGTCCTTCTAGTTGGTAGAGGTCGCGGGTTTGGAAGGTGCTGTCTAAGGAGCCTTGGTACGTTGCTGCAGTGCATCTTGTAGATGGTACACACTGCTGCCACTGTGCGTCGGTGGTAGAGTGAATGTTTGTAAATGGGGTGCCAATCAAGCGGGCTGCTTTGTCCTGGATATTGTTCAGCTTCTTGAGTGTTGTTGGAGCTGTCCCCATCCAGGCAAGTGGAGAGTATTCCATCACACTCCTGACTTGTGTGGACAGGCTTTGGGGAGTCAGGAGATGAGTTACTCACCACTGGATTCCTGGCATCGGACCTGCTGTTGTAGCCACAGTATTTATATGGCTACTCCAGTTCAGTTTCTGGTCAATGGTAATCCCCAGGATGTTGATAGTGGTGGATTCAGCGTTCATAATGCCGTTGAATGTCAAGGGGAGATGGTGAGATTCTCTTTTGTTGGAGATGGTCATTGCCTGGCACGAATGTTACTTGCCACTTATCAGCCCAAGCCTGGCTATTGTCCAGGTCTTGCTGCATTTCTACACAGACTGCTTCAGTATCTGAATAGTCACAAATGGTGCTGAACATTGTGCAATCATCAGCGAACATCCCCACTTCTGACCTTATGATTGAAGGAGGGTCATTGATGAAGCAGCTGAAGATGGTTGGGCCTTGGACACTACCCTGAGGAACACCTGCAGTGATGTCCTGGAGCTCAGATGATTGTCCTCCAACAACCACAACCATCTTCCTTTGCGCTAGGTATGAATCCAACCAGCAGGGAGTTTTCTCTCTGATACCCATCGACTCCAGTTTTGCCAGGGCTCCTTGATGCCATACCCAATCAAATGCTGCCCTAATGTCAAGGGCAGTCACTTGAGTGCAGCTCTTTTGTCCATGTTTGAACTAAGGTTATAATGAGGTCAGGAGCTGGGTGGCCTTGGCAGAACCCAAACTGAGCGTCACTGAGCAGGTTATTGCGAAGCAAGGGCCACTTGATTGCACTGTTGCGACACCTTCCATCACTTTACTGATGATAGGCTGGGTTTAATGCCTGCCTGCATTAATTCCATATCCCTCTCTGCCTTACTCATTCAAGTACCTGTCCAGATGCCTCTTAAATTGTGCCACTGTTTCTGCCTCCACCACCTCCTCTGGCAGCTCATTCCAGATACCCACTATTCTTTGTGTGAAAAATTTACCCTTTTGATCCCCTTTAAATCTCCTCCCTCTCACCTTAAATCTATTCCCTCCAGTTTTAGTTACCCCTACCATGGGAAACAGACTCTGGCTATCTACCCTATCTATGCCTCTCATAATTTTATATACCTCTATCATGTCCCCTCTCAGCCTCCTTTGCTCCAGGGAAAACAGACCCAGCCTATCCAATCTCTCTTTGTAACTCAAGCCCTCTAAACCAGGCAACATCCTTGTGAATCTTTTCTGCACCCTCTCTAGATTAATCACATCTTTCCTGGAGTGCGGCGACCAGAACTGCACACAGTACTCCAAATGCGGCCTAACCAACGTTGTACAACTGTAACAACCAACTCTTGTACTCAATGTTTCGGCCGATGAAGGCAAGCATGCCACATGCCTTCTTCACCACCCTGTCTACCTGTGTTGCCACTTTCAGGGAACTATGTACTTACACCCCAAGGTCTCTCTGCTCAAGAACACTTCCCAGGGCCCTGCCATTCAGTGTATATGTCCTGCCCTGGTTTAACATCCCAAAATGCATCACTTCACAATTGCCTGCATTAAATTCCATTTGCCGATCCCTTGCCCACTTTCCCATTTGATCTATATCCTGTTGTAACCTTAGACAACCTTCTTCATTGTCCACTATACCACCAATTTTGGTGTCATCTGCAAACTTACTAATCATGCCCCTTACATTCACATCCGAGTCATTAATATTTATGACAAACAATGACTTGTCCTGCTTTATGTGTGCAGGACATACCTGGGCAATTTTCCACATTGCCGATGGATGCCAGTGTTGTATCTGTACTGAAACAGCTTGGCTCGGGGCATGGCAAGTTCTGGAGCACAGGACTTCAGTACTATTGCCGGACTATTGTCAGGGCCCATAGCTTTTGCAGTATCCAGTGCCTTCAGTCATTTCTTAATATCAGGTGGAGTGAATCGAATTAGCTGAAGTCTGGCATCTGTGATGCTGGGGACTTCAGCAGGAGGCATAGATGGATCATCCACTCGGCACTTCTGGCTGAAGATTGTTGCAAATGCTTCAGCCTTATCTTTTGCACGAATGTGCTGGGCTCCCCCATCATTGAGGATGGGGATATCTGGAGAGCCACCTCCTCCAGATAGTTGTTTAATTGTCCACCACCATGCACAGCTGGATGTGGCGGGACGAAGCTTTGAAAGAATATCGGGATTGCAGGCGCAATCTGAAACGAGGAATTAAGAGGGCTAAAAGGGATCATGAAATATCTTTAGCAAACAGGGTTAAGGAAAATCCCAAAGCCTTTTATTCATACATAAGGAGCAAGAGGATAACTAGAGAAAGGATTGGCCCACTCAAGGACAAAGGAGGAAAGTTATGCGTGGAGTCAGAGAAAATGGGTGAGATTCTAAACGAGTACTTTGCATCGGTATTCACCGAGGAGAGGGACATGACGGATGTTGAGGTTAGGGACAGATGTTTGATTACTCTAGGTCAAGTCGGCATAAGGAGGGAGGAAGTGTTGGGTATTCTAAAAGGCATTAAGGTGGACAAGTCCCCAGGTCCGGATGGGATCTATCCCAGGTTACTGAGGGAAGCGAGAGAGGAAATAGTTGGGGCCTTAACAGATATCTTTGCAACATCCTTAAACACGGGTGAGGTCCCGGAGGACTGGAAAATTGCTAATGTTGTCCCCTTGTTTAAGAAGGGTAGCAGCGAAAATCCAGGTACCGGTGAGCCTGACGTCAGTGGTAGGGAAGCTGCTGGAGAAGATACTGAGGGATAGGATCTATTCCCATCTGGAAGAAAATGGGCTTATCAGTGATAGGCAACATGGTTTTGTGCAGGGAAGGTCATGTCTTACCAACTTAATAGAATTCTTTGAGGAAGTGACAAAGTTGATTGATGAGGGAAGGGCTGTAGATGTCATATACATGGACTTCAGTAAGGCGTTTGATAAGGTTCCCCATGGTAGGCTGATGGAGAAAGTGAAGGCGCATGGGGTCCAAGGTGTACTAGCTAGATGGATAAAGAACTGGCTGGGCAACAGGAGACAGAGAGTAGCAGTGGAAGGGAGTTTCTCAAAATGGAGACGTATGACCAGTGGTGTTCCACAGGGATCCGTGCTGGGACCACTGTTGTTTGTGATATACATTAATGATTTGGAAGAAAGTATAGGTGGTCTGATTAGCAAGTTTGCAGACGACACAAAGATTGGTGGAGTAGCAGATACTGAAGGGGACTGTCAGAGAATACAGCAGAATATAGATAGATTGGAGAGTTGGGCAGAGAAATGGCAGATGGAGTTCAATCAGGGCAAATGCGAGGTGATGCATTTTGGAAGATCCAATTCAAGAGTGAACTATACAGTAAATGGAAAGGTCCTGGGGAAAATTGATGTACAGAGAGATTTGGGTGTTCAGGTCCATTGTTCCCTGAAGGTGGCAACGCAGGTCAATAGAGTGGTCAAGAAGGCATACGGCATGCTTTCCTTCATCGGACGGGGTATTGAGTACAAGAGTTGGCAGGTCATGTTACAGTTGTATAGGACTTTGGTTCGGCCACATTTGGAATACTGCGTGCAGTTCTGGTCGCCACATTACCAAAAGGATGTGGATGCTTTGGAGAGGGTGCAGAGGAGGTTCACCAGGATGTTGCCTGGTATGGAGGGCGCTAGCTATGAAGAGAGGTTGAGTAGATTAGGATTATTTTCATTAGAAAGACGGAGGTTGAGGGGGGACCTGATTGAGGTGTACAAAATCATGAGAGGTATAGACAGGGTGGATAGCAAGAAGCTTTTTCCCAGAGTGGGGGATTCAATTACAAGGGGACACGGGTTGAAAGTGAAAGGGGAAAAGTTTAGGGGGGATATGCGTGGAAAGTTCTTTATGCAGAGGGTGGTGGGTGCATGGAACGCATTACCAGCGGAGGTGGTAGACGCGGGCACGATAGTGTCTTTTAAGATGTATCTAGACAGATACATGAATGGGCAGGAAGTAAAGAGATACAGACCCTTAGAAAATAGGCGACAGGTTTAGATAGAGGATTTGGATCGGCGTAGGCTTGGAGGGCCGAAGGCCCTGTTCCTGTGCTGTAATTTTCTTTGTTCTTTGTTCTTTGGGACTGCAGCAGGTGGTGGGGGAACCAACACGAGGGAAAAACATACTTGGCCTCGTCCTCACCAAGTGCCTGCCGCAGATGCTTCTGTCCATGACTTGATTGGTCGGAGTGACCACCACACAGTCCTTGTGGAGACGAAATCCCGCCTTCATATTTGAGGATCCCATCCATTGTGTTGTGTGGAACTATCACCGTGCTAAATGGGATAGATTTCGAACAGATCTAGCAATGCAAAACTGGGCATCCATGAGGCGCTGTGGGCCATCAGCAGCAGCAGAATTGTACTCAACCACAATCAGTAACCTCATGGCCCGGCATATCCCCCACTCTACCATTACCATCAAGCCAGGAGACCAACCCTGGTTCAATGAAGAGTGCAGGAGGGCATGCCAGGAGCAGCACCAAGCATACCTCAAAATGAGGTGTCAACTTGGTGAAGATACAATACAGGACTACTTGCGTGCCAAACTGCATAAGCAGCATGCGATAGACAGAGCTAAGCGATCCCATAACATAACGGATCAGATCTAAGCTCTGCAGTCCTGCCACATCCAGCTATGAATGGTGGTGGACAATTAAACAACTAACTGGAGGAGGTGGCTCCACAAATATCCCCATCCTCAATGATGGGGAAGCCCAGCACATCAGTGCGAAAGATAAGGCTGAAGCATTTGCAACAATCTTCAGCCAGAAGTGCCAAGTTGATGATCCATCTCGGCCTCCTCCTGAAGTCCCCAGCATCACAGATGCCAGACTTCAGCCATTTTGATTCACTCCACGTGATATCAAGAAACGACTGAAGGCGCTGGATACTACAGAAGCTATGGGCTCTGACAATATTCCAGCAATAGTACTGAAGATCTGTGCTCCAAAACTTGCCGCGCCCCTCGCCAAGCTGTTCCAGTACAGCTACAACACTGGCATCTACCCTGCAATGTGGAAAATTGCCCAGGTATGTCCTGTACACAAAAAGCCAGACAAGTCCAACCCGGCCAATTACCGCCTCATCAGTAAAGTGATGGAAGGTGCCATCAACAGTGCCATCAAGCGGCACTTGCTTAGCAATAACCTGCTAAGTTTGGGTTCTGCCAGGGCCTGTCAGCTCCTAACCTCATTACAGCCTTGGTTCAAACATGGACAAAAGAGATGAACTCAAGAGGTGAGGTGAGAGTGACTGCCCTTGACATCAAGGTAGCATTTGACCGAGTATGGCATCACGGAGCCCTGGCGAAACTGAGGTCAATGGGAATCAGGGGGAAAACCCTCCGCTGGCTGGATTCATACCGAGCGCAAAGGAAGATGGTTCTGGCTGTTGGAGGTCAATCTTCTGAGCTCCAGGACATCACTGCAGGAGTTCCTCAGGGTAGTGTCCTCGGCCCAACCATCTTCAGCTGCTTCATCAATGACCTTCCTTCAGTCATAAGGTCAGAAGTGGGGTTGTTCGCTGATGATTGCACGATGTTCAGCACCATTTGTGACTCCTCAGATACTGAAGCAGTCCGTGTAGAAATGCAGCAAGACCTGGACAATATCCAGGCTTGGTCTGATAAGCACCACAAAAGTGCCAGACAATGACCATCTCCAACAAGAGAGAATCTAACCATCTCCCCTTGACATTCAACAGCATTACCATCGCTGAATCCCCCTCTATCAACCTCCTCGGGGCTACCATTGACCAGAAACTGAACTGGAGTAGCCATATAAATACCGTGGCTATAAGAGCAGGTCAGAGGCTAGGAATCCTGAGGTGAGTAACTCACCTCCTGACTCCCCAAAGCCTGTCCACAATCTACAAGGCACAAGTCAGGAGTGTGATGGAATACTCTCCACTTGCCTGGATGAGTGCAGCTCCAACAACACTCAAGAAGCTCGACATCATCCAGGGCAAAGCAGTCCACTTGATTGGCACCCCATCTACAAACATTCACCCCCTCCACTACCGATGCACAATGGCAGCAGTGTGTATCATCTACAAGATGTACTGCAGCAATGCACCAAGGCTCCTTAGACAGCACCTTCCAAACCTGCGACCTCTACCAACTAGAAGGACAACGGCAGCAAATACATGGGAACACCACCACCTGCAAGTTCCCCTCCAAGTCACACACCATCCTGACTTGGAACTATATCGCCGTTCCTTCACTGTCGCTGGGTCAAAATCCTGGTACTCGCTTCCTAACAGCACTGTGGGTGTACGTATCTCACATGGACTGCAGGGGTTCAAAAAGGCAGCTCACCACCACCTTCTCAAGGGGCAATTAGGGATGGGCAATAAATGCTGGCCTGGCCAGTGATGCCTACATCCCATGAATGAATTTTAAAAAAAGACTGCAGAGCTTAGAACTGATCCGTTGGTTATGGGATCGCTTAGCTCCGTCCATCACATGCTGCTTACACTGTTTGCCATGCAAGTAGTCCTGAGTTCACCAGGTTGACACCTCATTTTGAGGCAGGCCTGGTGCTGCTCCTGGCATGCTCTCCTGCACTATTCATTGAACCAGGGTTGGTCTCCTGGCTTGATGATAATGGGAGAGTGGAGAATATGTTGGGCTATGAGGTTACAGATTGTGGTTGAGTACAATTCTGCTGCTGCTGAAGGCCCACAGCGCCTCATGGATGCCCAGTTTTGCATTGCTAGATCTGTTCGAAATCTATCCCATTTGGCATGATGGTAGTGCCACACAACACAATGGACGGTATCCTCAGTGTGAGGACAGGACTTTGTCTCCACAAGGACGGTGCAGTGGACACTCCTACCAGTACTGTCATGGACAGCTGCATCTGCGGCAAGCAGATTGGGAGGACCAGGTCATGTATGTTTTTCCCTCGTGTTGGTTCCCCCACCACCTGCCGCAGACCCAGTCTAGCAGCTATGTCCTTTAGTACTCGGCCAGCTCGGTCAGTAGTGCTGCTACCGAGCCACTCTTGGTGATGGACATTGATGTCCCCACCCAGAGTACATTTTGTGCCCTTGCCACCCTGTTGGTGGTAATCAACAGGAGGTTTCCTTGCCCATGTTTGACCTGGTTCCATGAGACTTCATGGGGTCCATTAATGTTGAGGACTCCCAGGGCAACTCCCTCCCTACTGTATACCACTGTGCTGCCACCTCTGCTGGGTCTGTCCTGCCAGTGGGACAGGACATACCCGGGGATGGTGATGGCGGTGTCTGGGACATTGTCAGGTATGATTCCGTGAGTATGACAATGTCAGGTTATTGCTTGACTAGTCTGTGGGACAGCTCTCCCAACTTTAGCACAAGCCCCCAGATGTTAGTAAGGAGGACTTTGCAGGATCAACAAGGCTGGGTTTGCTGTTGTCGTTTCTGGTGCCTAGGTCGATGCCGGGTGGTCCGTCCGGTTTCATTCCTCATTGACCTCATAGCAGCTAGATACAACTGAGTGGCATGCTGGGCCATTTCAGAGGGCATGTAAGAGTTAACCACATTGCTGTGGGTCTGGAGTCACATGTAGGCCAGACCAGGTAAGGACAGTAGATTTCCTTCCCTAAAGGACATTAGTGAACCAGATGGGTTTTTACAACAATCGACAATGGTTTCATGGCCATCATTAGACTAGCTTTTTAATTCCAGATTTATTAATTGAATTCAAATTCCACCTTCTGCTGTGGTGGGATTCGAACCCATGTCCCCAGAGAAAACCCCTGGGTCTCTGGGTTACTAGTCCAGTGACAATAACACTACGCCACCACCTCTACGTTTGCTGGTGTCCGTTTGTTGCATTGAATTCTTACATTTTTCTTTATGTTTTATTCAAGTGATGATTTTTTTTTCCTTAAATACAAAAGAAAATTTTTCAAACTGCAATCCAAGTTATAACATGCCTTGTGATGTCCTGCTGAAGGGCTCCTACCTGAAGCTTTAATCTGTATTTTCTATTCCAGGTGCTGGTGGAGCTGGTGTGAATTTAAGGGATTTTGTGTTAGATATATCTGTGCTACTGGGATTCCATGGCATTTCTTGATTGAACATTGATAATTCCATTGATGTCGGGGCAGGGTCCAGAGCTGTAATGTGCCTCTCAATAACTGAGTATGTGGCATTGGAAAATCCAGACTGTGTAACAGTGAATGATGGGAAGCACCAAGAAGGCCAACAATCCAGCGATGCCACAATGGCTTCCCCCTGATCTGAGCTCAGTGAAATCAGCAGAAAGCAGGAATTCAGGGCTCTCTCTGCTCTGAATCTCACCTAGTGAGGTTACAAGCGGACTCTAGAACCCATCCATTCATGTGCCAAACATCCCAGTCTGGCTTTTCCCAACCCTCCAATTCCAGGAACTTTACAAATGAATTTTGCTTCAGTTTACATAGAATGGTTACAGAACAGAAGGAGGCCATTCGGCCCATCGTGTCTGTGCCGGTTCTGCAAGAATAACTCACCTCATCCCACTCCCTCATCTTTTCTCCGTAGTCCTGCAATTTTTTTTCTCTTCAGGTACTTATCCAATTCCCTTTTGAAAGCCACAATTGAATCTGCCTCCACCACACTCTCAGGCAGTGCATTCCAGATCCTAACCACTCACTGCATAAAAAAGATTTTCCTCATGTCACCATTGCTTCTTTTGTCAATCACCTTAAATCAGTGTCCTCTGGTTCTCGATTCTTCCACCAAGGGGAACTGTTTCTCTCTATGTACTCTGTCCTGACCTCCCCCCACCCATGATTTTAAATACTTGTATCAAATCTCCTCTCAATGGTCTTTTCTCCAAGGAGAACAGCCCCAGCTTCTCCAGTCTATCCTTGTGACTAAAGATCCTCATCCCTGGAACCATTCTCGTGAATCTTTTCTGCACCCTCTCCAATGCCTTCATCCTTCCTAAAGTGTGGTGCCCAGAACTGGACACAATACTCCAGTTGAGGCTGAACCAGTGTTTTATAAAGGCTCATCATAACCTCCTTGCTTTTGTACTTTTTTCCTCTATTTGTAAATCTCAGGATCCTGTATGCTTCACTAACTGCTTTCTGAACCTGCTCTGAAACCTTCAATGATTTGTGCACATATACCCCCAGGTCCCTCTGTTCCTGCATCCCCTTTAGAATTATGCCCTTTAATTTATTTTGCCTCTCTTTGTTCTTCCTACCAAAATGACTTATTTCACACTTCTCTGCATTAAATTTCATCTGCCACTTGTCCGCCCATTCCGCCCAGTCGATATATGGTGGCCTTAGCAGTCGGAGATCTAATGGTACTGTTTTTCAATGTGATTATTGATTCCATCTTTAGATATCATTTTCAAAATTCATTCTTCAATCTCACTCACACCTGCCGTTTCATTGCCTACATGCTTTATGTCAGTATCCGACTCTCGGGCTGGTTCACCGTATCATTCACCATTGACCGATTCATAGCAATTTGTTGCCAGAAACTAAAAGCAAAATATTGCACTGATGGAACTGCAACCATTGTTATAACAATAGTGTCTGTAACAAGCTTTCTCAAATTTACTCCAGTTTATTTTGCATATGAGCCCTACTACATTACTGGCAACGTTGAGTGGGGCTGTCGCACAGTTTCAGGGTTTGGAACGTTACCGGGTTGGAAAGTGTTCAGGTGGATTTGCATTCTTTCATCCTCAATAGTTTCTCTCCCTTTAATCCTGTTGTTCAATTGTCTCACTGTCAGAAACATCATACTGGCCAATAAAGTTCGCAGAACCTTGAAGGGATTCAACAGTGTTCAGAAGAACCGTGATCCTGAACTGGAAAACCGCAGAAACTCTATCATTTTACTCTTTGCTATCTCAGGGAGTTACCTGGTCCTAACAGCACCAATTTCCATATTAAACATCAGTGTGGGAGTCACAGAGATGGATGTTTTCAAAAATCAGCCCGCCCTTTATTTCGCCATTATAGTTGCAAATCTATTTCAATATCTGGGCTTGTGCACAAACACATACCTTTATGCCATGACCCAGAAGAGATTCCGAGCAGAAATGAAGATGATGATAAGTTATCCATTTACTTTAGTTGTTAAATTATTTGAATAGTGAAAACAGCTGAGTTCAGCCCAGAGTTTCTATCTCAGTACATAGTTCGATGCTGATACAAGATCAATTTGGATGAGCAGACAGACCCATCACCATCCCATTACATGAAATTCTTCCCCAATATCATCCCTACTGCCTTCCTATTAAAGTCTCTACTAAACTTACTGCAGAGGCTCTCCTATACGGGTCAAAGTGCTTTCTCTAAATATTTTACCATGAGACCCACCTCCTACTCCCTCGTCCCTACTCCCACTAAACTGCTGATCAACCAACTTCCCTTCCTGGCTCCCATGTTAGCCAATATTATTCATGGTTTTATTTTTTCACATACTGTTCCCTATCTTTCAAATATGCCATCATCACGTCTCCTCTCAAAAATGCTAACCCTTGACCCCACCATCCTTGCAAACCACTGCCCTGTATCCAAACTCCCTTTCTCCTCCAAAGTCCTTGAATGTGTTGTTGTCTCCAAAAGTTGAGCCCATCGTTCCTGGAACTCCATCTTTGAATCTCTCCCATCAGGTTTCCACCCCTGCCTCATTGCCTCTTATTAAAGTCACAAATGACATTCTATGTGACTGTGACAAAGGTAAACTATCCCTCCTCATCCTTCTCAACCTGTCTGCAGCCTGTGACAATGTAAGGAAAAGAAGCAAAGTTACATCATTTTTAGTCTGACATTCAACCAGCTTGCCTTGTGAAACTGGAAATAGTGCTGCTGGAAGAAATCCTTGTTTTGCTGTCTTTTTCAAACAAACTTGCTGAGCTGTGATAAGGTAGTGGAACTAAACAAATGGTTTCGGAAAGAAAGAGAGATAGTCCAGGCAAAGAAGAGACATTGGTAGACACTGGAGACTGGACAACATAGATATGATAACCAGTGTCCTGCTACAAATTCCACAATCCTCTTTATCTGGAAGGTTGACAACAAGGGGCTTCATGGAATGGAAAATTACTGAATGAAAGCGAAAGAAAGGTTCAAAGGGTACAAATCCTTTGGTTTAAACAAAGTGCTCAGAATATGATTGGGCATTGTATTTTTAAGAAACGCTTCACAGGATGATTTTAAAAAAATTGGTCGTGTAGTTGATCGTGAAGAGGATAGCTGTAGACTCCAGAATGGTTGAGTGGGTGGAAAAATGACAAATGGAATTCAATCAGAGAAGTGTGAGGTAATGCATTTGTGGAGGGAAAATAAAGTGAGGGAATACACAATAAACAGGGTGAAATTGAGAGGGGTAGAGGAGGTGAGAGACCTTGGAGTGTATGTCCACAGGTCAGGTGGCAGGACAGGTAGATAAAGTGGTGAAGAAGACAGATGGAATGCTTTCCTTTATTGGCCAAGGTATAGAATACAAAAACAGGGATGGAATGCTGGAACTGTATAAAATGCTGGTTAGGCCACAGCTGGAGAATTGTGTACAGTTCTGATCACCACATTACAGAAAGGACATAATTGCTCTGGAGAGAGTACAGAGGAGATTTACAAGAATGTTGCCAGGGCTTGAAAGTTGCAGCTACGAGGAAAGATTGGATAGGCTAGGGTGGTTTTCCTTAGAACAGAGGAGGCAGAGGGGTGACTTAATGGAGGTGTACAAGACTATTAGGGGCTGAGATAGAGTAGAGAGGAAGGACCTGTTTCCCCTAGCGGAGAGGTCAATTACCAGGGGGCATAAATTTAAGGTGATTGGTAGAAGATTAGAGGGGACATGAGGAAAAACCTTTTCACCCAGAGGGTTGGTGGGTGTCTGGAATTCACTGCCCGGATCGGTGGTGGAGGCAGAAACCCTCAACTCATTTAAAAAGGTACCTGGACATGCACCTGAAGTGCTGTAACCTGCAAGGCTACTGACCAGGTGCTGGAAGGTGGGATTAGAATGGGTGGCTAGTTTTTTCAGCAGGCGCTTACACGATGGGCTGAATGGCCTCTCTCTGTGCCATAACTTTTCTATGGTTTTTCTACAGCCCTGTCAATATAGTAACCCAGGTCCATCACCTGAAAAGAGTATTAAAGGTTGAACACATCGCAGACATTTACTGCAGTCAAGATGCAGGATCCTGACCAAATGTTGGAAAGCAAATATGCAATCAACAGTGATTGTATGACTAAACTTACTGGAAACATATCTGAGCATTCTGATACAGCCAGATATAGCTGAAGCATTTATTTGGGGGAAATACAGTTTTTTTATTATTTTCTTTTCTTTCTCAATCTGTTAAATTTGTAATTGTTTTCTGTAATCATTTTAAATCTGTGCCCATTTCAATTCTATAATCATGGGTACAAATAAATCATAACACCATGAAGTGTAACAACCTTTTGAGTGAGTCATCAATATGTTCTTGTGTAAATCGCAGGTCAAAACGAACGATAAGTCTGAGTATGTGTTATAAAACAAAAAGGCTTAGTCATAGAGTTATACAGCACTGCCGGCCATTAAGCACCTAACTATTCTAATCCCATTTTCCAGCACTTGGCCCGTAGCCTTGTATGCTATGGCGTTTCAAGTGCTCATCTAAATACTTCTTAAATGTTGTGATGGTTCCTGCCTCTATCACCTCTTCAGGCAGTGTGTTCCAGATTCCAACCACCCTCTGGGTGAAAAGTTTTTTCCTCAAATTCCCTCTAAACCTCCTGCCCCTTACTTTAAATCTATGTCCCCTGGTTCTTGACCCCTCCGCTAAGGGAAAAAGTTTCTTCCTATCTAACCTATCAATGCCCCTCATAATTTTGTATATCTCAATCATGTCCCCCCTCAAGCTCCTCCGCTCCAAGGAAAACAACCCTAGCCTATCCAGTCTCTCTTCTTAGCTGAAATACTCCAGCCCAGGCAACATCCTGGTGAATCTCCTCTGCACCCTCTGCAGTGCAATCACATCCTTCCTATAGTGTGGTGCCCAGAACTGTACACAGTATTGCAGCTGTGGCCTAACTAGCGTTTTATACAGCTCCGTCATAACCTCCCTGCTCTTATATTCTATGCATCGGCTAATAAAGGCAAGTATCCCATATGTCTTCCCAACCACCTTATCTACCTGTGCTGCTGCCTTCAGTGATCTACGGACAAGTACACCAAGGTTCCTCTAACCTTCTGTACATCCAAGGGTCCTACCATCCATTGTACATTGCCTTGCCTTGTCTGTCCTCCCAAAATGCATCACCTCACACTTCTCAGGATTAAATTCCATTTGCCACAGCTCCGCGCATCTTACCAGCCCATCTATATCGTCCTGTAATCTAAGGCTTTCCTCCTCACTATTTACGACACCACCAATTTTCGGGTCATCTGCGAACTTACTGATCATACCTCCTATATTCATGTCTAAATCATTAATGTACACTACAAACAGCAAGGGTCCCATCACCGATCCCTGTGGTACAGCACTGGTCACAGGCTTCCACTCGCAAAAACAACCCTCGACCATTACCCTCTGCTTTCTGCCACTAAGCCAATTTTGGATCCAATTTGCCAAATTGCCCTGGTTCCCATGGGCTCTTACCTTCTTAACCAATCTCCCATGCGGGACTTTATCAAAAGTCTTACTGAAGTCCATGTAGACTACATCAACTGCTTTGCCCTCATCTACACACCTAGTCAATGCCTCGAAAAATTCAATCAAGTTAGTTAGACACGATCTCCCCCTGATAAAGCTATGCTGACTATCCCTGATTAATACCTGCCTCTCAAGTGGAGATTAATCCTGTCCCTCAGAATTTTTTCCAATAGTTTCCCAACCATTGATGTTGGACTCGCCAGCCTGTAATTATCTGGTTTATCCCTACTACCCTTCTTAAATAATGATACCACATTCGCTGTCCTCCAGTCCTCTGGTACCTCTCCTGTGGCCAGACAGGATTTGAAAATTTGGATCAGAGCCCCTGCAATCTCTTCCCTTGACTCACATAACAGCCTGGGATACATCTCATCTGGGCCTGGGGATTTATCCACTTTTAAGCCCGCTAAAACAGCGAATACTTCCTCCCATTCAATGCTAATATGTTCAAGTATATCACAATCCCCCTCCATGATTTCTACACCTACATTATCCTTCTCCATAGTGAACACAGATGAAAAGTAATCATTTAAAACCTCACCCACGTCCTCCGGCTCCACACACAGATTGCCACTTTGGTCCCTAATGGGCCCTACTCTTTTCCTGGTTATCCTCTTGCCCTTAATATATTTATAAAAGGCCATAGGATTTTCCTTTATCTTGCCCACCAGTGTTTTTTCATGTCCCCTCTTCGCTTACAACATGGTTGACCACACCACCCTCCTCCAACACCTCTCCACCGTCATCCAGCTGGGTGGGACTGCCCTCATCTGGTTCCATTCTTATCTTTCTAATCATGGCCAGAGTACCACTTGCAATGGCTTCTATTCTTGCTCCTGCACCATTACAGCTGCTGTGCCCCAAGGATCCCTCCTTGCTCCCCCTCCTCCACTTCTCATCTACGTGATGCCCCTCAGAGACATCTTCCAGAAACACTTCAGTTTTCACATGTCAGCTAACGACACCCAGTTACATATGAACATACAAATTAGGAGAAGTAGGCCATTCGGCCCCTTGGGCCTGCTCTGTAATTCAATAAGATCATGGCTGATATGTTTGCATCTAGAATTCCGCACTTCCATCTACCCCTGATAACCTTTGATTCCTTTGTCTAACAAGAATCTATCTACCTCTGCCTTAAAAATATTCAATGACCCCGCCTCTACCACCTTCTGAGGCAGAGAGTTCCAAAGTTGCACGACCCTCTGAGAGAAAAAATTTCTCATCTCTATTCTAAAAGGACGACGCCTAATTTTAAATGGCAATGACCATCTCCAACAAGAGAGAATCTAACCATCTCCCCTCGACATTCAACAGCATTACCATCGCTGAATCCCCCTCTATCAACATCCTAGGGGCTACCATTGACCAGAAACTGAATTGGAGTAGCCATATAAATACCGTGGCTACAAGAGCAGGTCGGAGGCTAGGAATCCTAAGGCGAGTAACTCACCTCCTGACTCCCCAAAGCCTGTCCACCATCTACAAGGCACAAGTCAGGAGTGTGATGGAATACTCTCCACTTGCCTGGATGGGTGCAGCTCCACCAATACTCAAGAAGTTCGACACCATCCAGGACAAAGCAGCCCGCTTGATTGGCACCCCACTAACAAACATTCACTCCCTCCACCACCGACACACAGTGACAGCAGTGTGTACCATCTACAAGATGCACTGCAGCAATGCACCAAGGCTCCTTAGACAGCACCTTCCAAATCCGCGACCTCTACCAACTAGAAGGACAAGGGCAGCAAATGCATGGGAACACCACCACCTGCAAGTTCCCTTCCAAGTCACACACCATCCTGACTTGGAACTATATCGCTGTTCCTTCACTGTCGCTGGGTCAAAATCCTGGAACTCCCTTCCTAACAGTACTGTGTGTGTACCTACCCCAAATGGACTGCAGCGGTTCAAGAAGGCAGCTCACCACCACCATCTCAAGAGCAATTATGGATGGGCAATAAATGCTGGCCTGGCCAGCGTCACCCACATCCCATGAATGAATGAAAAAAAATGCCCCCTAGTTCTAGACTCACCCACAAGAGGAAACATCCTTTCCACATCCACCTTGTCGAGACCATTCAGGATCTTATATTCTTCAATTAAGTCTCCCCTCACTCTTCTAAACTCCAGTGTTAACAAGCGCAGTCTGTCCAACCTTTCTTCATAAGACAACCCGCTCATTCCAGGTATCAATCTAGTAAACCTCCTCTGAACCGCCTCCAACACATTTACACCCTTCCTTAAATAAGGAGACCAAAACTGCACACAGAATTCGAGATGTGGTCTCACCAATGCCCTCTATAACTGAAACACAACATCCTTACTTTTATTTTCAATTCCTCTCGTACTAAACGATAACATTCCATTCGCCTTCTTTATTACTTGCTGTACCTGTATACTAACTTTTTGTGACTCATGCACGAGAACACCTTGATCCCTCTGCAGCCTGGAATTCTGCAGTCATTCTCCACTTAAGTAATACTCTGCTTTTTTTTTATTCTTCCCGCCAAAGTAAACAACTTCACATTTTCCCACGTTATACTCCATTTGCCAGATTTTTGCCCATTTACTCAACCTATCTATATCCGTCTGCAAGCTCCTTATGTCCTCTTCACAACATACTTTCCTATCTATCTTTGTGTCCTCTGCAAATTTAGCTACCATGCCATCGCTCCCCTCATCTAAGTCATTGATGTAAATTGTAAAAAGTTGAGGCCCCAGTACAGACCCCTGTGGGACTCCACTTGTCACATCCTGCCACTCAGAAAAGGACCCATTTATGCATACTCTCTGTTTTCCGCCAGCCAGCCAATCTCCTATCCATGCTAATATGTTACCCCCTACTTTGCGCAATAAACGTTTATGTGGCATCTTGTCAAATGCTTTCTGGAAATCCAAGTACAGTACATCAACAGGTTCCCCTTTATCCACAGCAGATGTTACCCCTTTAAAGAACTCCAATAGATTGGTTAAATATGATTTCCTTTTCACAAAACCATACTGACTATTACCAATTACCTTAAGTTTTTCTAGGTGCCCAGCAATAACCTCCTTAACGATCAATTTTCACACATTCCTCATGTCAGACATCAAGCTAACTGGCCTATAGTTACCTATTTTATGCCTCCCCCCCACCCCCCTTTCTTGAATAGCATGATTATATTTGCTACTTTCCAGTCTGATGGAACCTTTCCAGAATCGGGCAAATTTTGAAAAATTAACCACAACGCCATTTACTACCTCATTAACCACCTTTTAAGACCCCTGGATGAAGCCCATCAGGACCCGAGCACTTGTCAGCCCACAGCTCCATCAGTTTGCTCAGTACCGCGTCCCTGGTATTTGTAATTTCACCAAGTTCCTCTCTTCCTTCCACTTTCTGTTTTACAGTTATTACTGGAATGTTTTTAGTATCCTCTATGGTAAAGACAGAAGCAAAATATTTGTTCATTTCATCTGCCATTTCCTTATTATTTACTATGAACTCCCTATTCTCACTCTCTAGAGGACCAACACTCACTTTACTTACTCTTTTCCTTTTTAAATACCTGTTGCTATCACTTGCTATCCATTTTTACATTTCTAGATAGCTTTCTCTCATACCATAACTCCTTTAGTGAACCACAGATAGTGGGCCCTTCCCTTAGAATTTTTCTTTATAGTAATAATATATTTATTCTGAGTATTCTGAAATATCCCCTGAAATGTCTGCCACTGCTTCTCTATTGATCTATCTCCTAGTAACTCAGTTCACTTCAGCTAGCTCAGCTTTCATGCCCACATAGTTGCCCTTATTTAAAATACTAACCTTAGACTCACTCTTCTCTCTTTCAAACGGGATTTCAAATTTAATCTGAGGTCATTAATTAATCCTGTCACATTATACAATACCAAATCTAATATAATTTGTTCTCTGGTTGGTTCCAAAACGTGCTGCTCTAAGAAACTATCTTGGAAACATTCCAGGCACTCCTTATCCAGGCTCCTATTGCCAATCTGATTTTTCCAGTTTATATGTAGATTAAAATCACACGTGATATTGCAGTCCCTTTATCACAAGGACCCAATATTTCTTCTTGTATACTTCGTCCTACATTGTGGTTACTGTTAGGGGGCCTGTAGACCACTCCCACTAGTGACTTCTTTCCCCTACTATTCCTCATCTCCATCCAAACTGATTCTACATCCTGATCTCCTGAACCAAGGTCATCTCTAACTATTGCATCAATGCCATCCTTGGTGAACAGTGCTACCCCTCCACCTTTACCTAGCTTCCTATTCATCTTGAATGTCATATTCCCTTAATATTCAGGACCCAATCCTTGTCATCCTGCAGCAACATCTCCATAATGGCTATCAGATCATATTTATTTACTTCAATGTGCGCTATCAGTTTATCTACTTTGTTATGAATGCTACATGCATTCAGAAACAAAACCTTTAGTTTTGTCTTTTTGTTATCTTTGTAACATCTAGTCTTGACTGTTGGTGTGTTCTTAGGTTTTTTCTCTCTGTCCCTTCCTGCCATTCTCTGACCTTCATTTCCTATATTACTATCCATTCTCCTGCCTTGACCCTACCTCTTGATTTGCTCCATCTACCCAGGCTTGATCCCTCACCCCACCTTGTTTAATTTAAAGCCCTCTCTACTTCCCTAGTTATATTGTTTGCTAGAACACAATCCCAGCATGGTTCAGTTGCAGACCGTCCCAATGGCAGAGCCCCCACTTTCCCCAGCGCTGGTGCCCCATGACCGAAATCCACTTCTCCCACACCAGTCTTTGAGCCATGTATTTATTTCACTAATCTTCTGTGCCCTCCGCCAATAAGCACGTGGCTCAGGTAATAATCCAGAGATTATTACCCTTGAGGTCCTGCTCTTCAATTTGGTGCCTCGCTCCTCATACTGTCCAAGCAGAACCTCTTTCCTAGTCCTACCTATGTCGTTGGTATCTACATGGACCACGACAACTGGATCCTTCCCCTCCCACTCCAAATTCCTGTCCAGCCCTGAGCAGATGTCCCGAACCCTGGCACCGGGCAGGTAACAGAGCTTTCTGGACTCTCGCTCTCGACTGCTTCGAGCAGTGTCAATTCCCCTCACTATACTATTCCCTACTACCACTACATTCCTTTTTGCACCCCCCACTTGAATGGCTTCCTGTACCACAGTGCCATGGCCAGTCTGCTCATCCACCTTGCAGACCTCTCTTTCGTCCACACAGCTTGAGTGCATCTCAAACCTGTTTGACAATTGCAAAGCCTGAGGCTCCTCCTTTACTGTCTCACTCACGGTCACATCCTCCTGTCCCTCAGTGCTGATCAAAACAGATGACCCTGTTCTAAGAGGCGTGAGCGTCTTCTGGAACAAAGTGTCCAGGTATTTCTCCCCCTTCTTTATGTTACACAGTGTTTGCAGTTCAGCTTCCAGATCAATAATTCTGATCCGGAATTCCTCTAGCTGCTTACACTTTCTGCAGATGTGTTTGTCCTGGATCGCCTTGGCATCCAAAAGCTCCCACATACCACAGCTGCAACATAACACCTGTCCTGCCATTGTTACTTATGCGATTAGTTAATTTACTTTAATTACTTTCTTAATTAACTTAGAATAATTCTTTCGAATAATTCCTATGTACTGAGTATTACCACCTACAGCTAAAGTTATACTTTTCTTATGTGTTTTAGGTATTTATTTTAATTATTTTATTTTGTATTTATTTAATTTTAAAGTATCAGTTCTTTTTATAGATCGAGCTTAACTCTGGTGTCCTCAGATAGCTACTAACAAAGAAGTCAACTCACCAGCTGTTCCCTTCTGCTTGTGTGCCTTAATTAATTATAAGGCAGGTACTTCAATTTTAATTTTAAGTTTTTTCTAATTTGTAGCTATTTACACATGCATCCTAACAATGTTGTACTAACCCAGCTATTTACAGATACTCCCTAACAGCAGTTCATCACCAGCCAATCACCTTACAGCTTTCCTGTGATGTCATTTATTTAACTGCGCCCCGCTCCGTGTTCCTCCCGCAGGTCCGCTCCTGTCCGCTGCTCTCCCGGAGGGTAAAGGCCACGATCCTCGGCCTTTATTAAACTGTTCCCCGCTCCGTGTTCCTCCCGCAGGTCCACTTCTGTCCACTGCTCTCCCGGAGGGTAAATGCTGCAGGCCGCGCTCCTCGGCCTTTATTTAACTGCTCCCCACTCCATGTTCCTCCCACAGGTCTGCTCCTGTCCGCTGCTCTCCTGGAAGGTAAGTTCTACCTCACCACCACCTCACTCGACCTCTCCACTGTCTCTAAATTGTCACAATGGTTATCTGACATCCAGCACTGCATGAGCAGGAATTTCCTCCAACTAAATATTGGAAAGACCTGAGCCAATGTCTTTGGCCCCCGCTCCAAACTCTGTTGCCTAGCCACCGTCTCTAGCCCTCTCCCAAGCAACCGTCTAAGAAAGAACCAGATGGTTCACTACCTTGGTGTCACATTTGACCCCAAGATGAGCTTCCGACCACAAATCCACAGGATAGCTAAGACCGACTATTTCCACCTTTGTAACAGAACCCACCTCCATCCTGCCTCAGCTTATCTGCTGCAGAATCCCTCATTCATGCCTTTATCCTCTATCTAGACTGGACTATTCCAATGTACTCATGGCCAGCCTCCCATTTTCTACTGTCTGTAAACTTGAGGTCATTCAAAACGCTGCTGCCTCCATCCTAATTTGCAACACATCCCATTTACCCATTGTTGACCTACACTGGGGATCCCATTTTTGGCAGTGTCTCAAGTTTAAAATTCCCATCCCTGTTTTCAAATCCCTCCATGGCCTCACCACTTCCTATCTCTGTAATATCCTTCAATTCCACAACCCTCCAAGGTATCCATGTTCCTCTAACTCTGGGCTCTGGAACATCCTCCATTTTAATCGCTCCACCATTGGCGGCCATGCCTTTAGTTGCCTCAGCCCTAAGCTCTGAAATTCTCTCCCTTAACTTTTCTATCTCTCTACCTCACTTTCCTCCTTTATTATACTCCTTAAAACCTGCCTCTTTGATCAAGCTTTTGGTCATCTATCCTTACACATCCTTACGTGGTTTGGTGTTACATTTTGTTTGATAATGCTCCTGTGAAGCACCTTGGACCTTTTACTACATTAAAGGTGCTATGTAAATACAAGTTGTTATTATTGTTGTTAATAGTGTGTGTTATAATAGGACAAACCTTACAACTTTTCACAAGAGTTCATTGATTGGGAAGTTGGCAAATCTGAGTGCTTTATGCAGTCTAACCAGATCTGGTGATGTTAAGCCAGTTGTCCACCATGGATGTTGAAATCTACCTACTGAAAGTCTATATGACAATATCATAGACACTCCTCTGTCCACCTTGTTAATGACATCTTCAGAAAATTCAATTCACAGAATTACAGAATAATACAGTGCAGAAGAGGCCCTTCGGCCCATCGAGTCTGCACTGATGCATTAAAACACTTGACCTGTCTACCTAATCCCATTTGCCAGTACTTGGCCCATAGCCTTGAATGTTATGACATGCCAAGTGCTCATCCAAGTACCTTTTAAAGGATGTGAAGCAACCACCATCTACCACCCTCCCAGGCAGGACATTCCAGACCGTCACCACCCTCTGTGTAAAAAAGTTCTTCTAAGTCCCCCTTAAACCTCCCACCCCTCACCTTAAACTTGTGACCCCTCGTAACTGACCCTTCAACTAAGGGGAACAGCTGCTCCCTATCCACCCTGTCCATGCCCCTCATAATCTTGTACACCTCGATCAGGTCACCCCTCAGTCTTCTCTGCTCCAGCGAAAACAACCCAAATCTATCCAACCTCTCTTCATAGCTTAAATGTTCCATCGCAGGCAACATCCTGGTGAATTGCCTCTGCACCCCCTCCAATGCAATCACATCCTTCTTATAATGTGGCGACCAGAATTGCACACAGTACTCCAGCTGTGGCCTTACCAAAGTTCTGTACAACTCCAACATGACCTCCCCGCTTTTGTAATCTATGCCTTGGCTGATAAAGGCAAGTGTCCCATATGCCTTTTTCACCACCCTATTAACCTGCCCTTCTACCTTCAGAGATCTATGGACAAACACGCCAAGGTCCCTTTGTTCCTCGGAAATTCCCAGTGTCAGGCCATTCATTGAATACTTCAGTCCGCAAGCAGGACCCTGAGCTTCCGGTTGCTTGCCATTTCAACACTCCCCCCTGCTCTCATGCTCACATCTCTGTCCTGGGATTGCTGTAGTGTTCCAGTGAACATCAACGCAAGCTCGAGGAACAGCATCTCATCTACCGATTAGGCACACTACAGCCTGCCGGACTGAACATTGAGTTCAATAATTTCAGAGCATGACAGCCCCCCATTTTACTTTCATTTTTAGTTATTTTTTCTTCCTTTTTTTTACATTCTTTTTTACATTTTTTACAATCTTTTTTTGCATTTATTTCATTTCATCTTAGTTTGTTCAGTTTGCTTACCCACTGTTTTTCTCAGGTTTTTTTTCAGGTTTGCACTTGCTGCTGTTCAATATTCAGTGTATTTACACCTAATCTGTACTAATGCTTTGTCTTTCAACACACCATTAACATATTGTTTGCCTTTGCTCCGTGACCTTTTGGTCAGCTATGTGGCCTGGTCCATTCTGCACCTTCTCCTTTGTTATCTCTTGCCCCACCCCCACCTCACTTGCTTATAATTTGTGACTTTTCTAATATTTGTCAGTTCCGAAGAAGGGTTATTGACCCGAAATGTTAACTCTGCTTCTCTTTCCACAGATGCTGCCAGACCTGCTGAGTGGTTCCAGCATTTCTTGTTTTTGTTTCAGATTTCCAGCATCCGCAGTATTTTGCTTTTATTGAATACTTCCGTCTCACATTACTCCTCCCAAAGTGTATCACCTCACACTTTTCAGCGTTAAATTCCATCTGCCACTTTTCTGCCCATTTGACCATCCTGTCTATATCTTCCTGTAACCCAAGACACTCCACCTCACTGTTCACTACTCGGCCAATCTTTGTGTCACCCGCGAACTTACTGATCCTACCCCCCACATATTCATCTATGTCGTTTATATAAATGACGAACAATAGGGGACCCAGCACAGATCCCTGTGGTACGCCACTGGACAATGTCTTCCAGTCACTAAAACAGCCGTCTGTCATCACTCTCTGTCTCCTACAGCTAAGCCAATTTTGAATCCACCTTATCAAGTTACCTTGTATCCCATGTGCATTTCAATCAGTCTGGCACGGTTTATCCTTCAGAAATCGATACTCTTGGAACAACATTGTATTGTTTCTAAGGATCAGATCAGATCACAATGGATTACTATTTACAGTTTTGTGTTTATTAGATGGACTGAACATTCTTGTAAAAAGGTGGATTGTTTCTGTATATGCAGCTGGTCAAATCCTCCTACAGTACTGTATAGTTTGGTCAATCCAATCAGAAGAGGCAATAATGTTATAAGAACAAAGGAAACAGGAGTAAGAGTAGGCCATTCGGCCCCTCGAACCTGCTTCACCATTCAGTAAGGTCATGGCTGATATGATTTTGGCCTCAGCTCCATTTTTCTGCCCATTCCCCATAACCCTTGATTCCCCTTTAGTTCAGGAATCTGTCTATCTTAACCTTGAATATATTCAAAGACTCCACCTCCAGAGCTCTCTGGAGTATAGAATTACAAAGATTACTGACCCGAGGAGAGAAGAAATATTTCCTCATCACCATCTTAAATGGGAAAGTCTTGAAGCTGTGTCACCTGTAGATTCCCCTTGCAACAAAGGCCAACAACCATTTGCCTTCCTATTTACTTACTTTACCTGCACGCTAATATTTTGAGTTTCATGTACAAGGACATCTAGATCCCTCTGTATTGGAACATTCTGCAGTCTCTCTCCAGTTAAATAATATTTTGCTTTTCTATTCTTCCTTCTCTATCTGCCAAATATGTCCCCACTTACTTAACCTGTTAATATCCCTTTGCAGACTCTTTAGGCCGCATTTGATTATGGCAACAGGGGTCCTGGCAGTGGGCTGGTAGGCAAGGGGGTGGGGGAGGCGACCCTCCCTCGACCCTCCGTCAGACCCTCCAAAGCCATTTGACAGCGGGCAGGCAATTAACTGAGAGCAGCAGCGACTGCCGATACCGAGGAGGCCCTGCAGTATCGAGGATGTCCAGGACCCCGGGAAAGGTGAGTGGGGCCAGGGTCACTGGGGCCATTCAGATGGCCACAGCGACTGGGGTGGGGGTGATGGGTTGGTGAGGGTGAGGTTGAATCCACTAGGAGGCCACCAGGTTTTACCTGACAGCGTCTCCCCGCAACCAGCCCTTCTGCCTCCAGGAACATTGAGGCGGAGGCAGGAAGAGGGCCTTAAGTGGCCATTAACTGACCACTTAAGGGCCTCAATTGCCCTGAGGGCAGGATGGCTGTCCTCAGCCTTCTCCCCACCCCCGGATAAAATAGTAGGGGGCCTGGGCAATGTTGGGAACAGAGCCCCCTGCCATTTTGTTTGCCCCTCTGCTTCTGTGCCCGCCTCCAAAAGCAGAATAAAATTCTGCCCTTTGTGTCCTCCTCCCAACTTGTTTTCCCACCTGTCTTTGTATCATCAGCAAGTTTGGCTGCAATACGCTTGGTCCCTTCATCTAAGTCATTAATATACATTGTAAACAGTTGAGGTTCTAGCACTGATCCTGTGGCACTCCATTAGTCACAGTTTGACAACCTGAAAATGACCCCTGTTTCCTATTAGTTAGCCAGTCCTCTATCCATGTTAATATATTACCCCCAACACCATGAGCTCTCATCTTGTACAGTAACCTTTTATGAGGCATCTTATCGAATGTCTTTTGATTTAATCCAAATTCACAACATCTACTAGTTGCCCTTTAACCATGTTGTTCATTACATCCTCAAAAAACTCCAATAAAGTTTTCAAACACAATTTCCCTTTCACAAAACCATGTTGACTCTGTCTGATTGTATTATGATTTTCTCAATGTCCTGTGACTACTTCCTTAATAACAGATTCCAATATTTTTCCAGTGACAAATGCTCGGCTAACTGGCCTATAGTTTCCTGCTTTCTGCCTCCCTCCTCTCTTGAATAGAGGTGTTACATCTACAGTTTTCAAATCTGCTGGGACTTTTCCAGAACCTAGGGAATTTTGGAAGATTTACAACCAATGCATCCACCATCTCAGCAGCCAATTCTTTTCAGACTCTAGGATGCAAGCCATCAGGTCCAGGGGACTTGTCAGCCTTTAATCCCATTAGTTTGCCTATTATATTTTCTCTAGTGATCATGTTTTGACCCCTTATTTTCTCCAAGTATTGGGTTGATTTTCTACCAGGAAGATAGATACAAAATCACTTTGGCATCAGCAATGTCAGCTCTGAGGAGGGGTGAGGGAAGTCAGGTTTTTGTTTTGTTTGGAAAAGTGGAGTTTTGGCCTTCCATTTTGGAGTTGTCTAGCTGGTGAAGAGAATTAAAATCATTGATCTAGAAAAATATTCCCTCTGGTGAAGATTTCAAAGTTCAGAAACAGAAAGTAAAACTTTTTTATTCATTCATGGGATGTGGGCGTCGCTGGCCAGGCCTGCATTTATTGCCCATCCCAGTTGCCCTTGAGAAGGTGGTGGTGAATC
Source organism: Heterodontus francisci (assembly GCF_036365525.1). Lineage (NCBI taxonomy): Eukaryota > Metazoa > Chordata > Chondrichthyes > Heterodontiformes > Heterodontidae > Heterodontus > Heterodontus francisci. Next base: position 53,663,038 of record NC_090406.1, on the reverse strand, counting down.
TTCAACCACTGCAGTCTGTCTGGTGTAGATACACCAAGTGCATTTTGTGATTGAACAGACTGCAACTATGCAGTGGTGAAGGGGCGAATGTTTAAGGTGGCGGATGAGGTGCCAGTCAAGTGGGCTGCTTTGTCCTGGATGCTGTCGAGCTTCTTGAGTGTTGTTGGAGCTGCACCCATCCAGGCAAGTGGAGAGTATTCCATCACACTCCTGACTTGTACCTTGGAAATAGTGTAAATCTTTCGGGAGTCAGGAGGTGAGTTACTCGCCACAGGATTCCTAGCCTCTGACCTGCTCTTGTCTGGCTGGTTTCTGGTCAATGGTAACTTCTAGGATGTTGATGGTGGGGGATTCAGTGATGGTAATGCCATTGAATATCTAGGGGAAAGGGTTAGATTCTCTCTTGTTGGAAATGGTCGTTGCCTGGCACTTGTTTAGCATGGATGTTTCTTGCCACTTATCAGCCCAAGCCTGAATGTTGTCGAGGTCTTGCTGCAACCAGGCAAGGAATGCTTCATTTTCTGAGGAGTTGCAAATGGAACAGAACACTGCAATCAGCAGCAAAAAATCTCTAACTTAGGATGGCCTAAATGTCATTGATGAATGCCTAGCACACTGCCCTGAGAAACACAGACCGAGGAATACAACTTGACTATGTTAAATATTTAACAACAGACAAGTCTAGGCCAAGTAATGTCTTCAAGGGACCATTAGATTTTGTGGCATTACTTTTCGGACATTGATAATAATAGCTGAGAAAAAGTCAAACAGCCAAAACAATCAAGAGGACAAACTGAAAGTCAGATACAGGGACCTGGATACAAGTACAGGCATAGCAAGAGATAGCAAGAGTGTGACTGACATAAAGAACATGCGACAGACAGTGAAGCAGAAAGAGAGGCAGATCAAGGTGTAACAGTGAGACATAAAGAGGGAGAAACCAATTAAGAGAGAAAGAGTGAAAAGAGGTGGAATAAGGCACAAGGGTGCGAGTCAGGCAAAGATAATAATTTAGATCACAAGCTGGAAGCTACATTTCCTTAGGATTTTACTTTTTTTGTTCTTTCACGGGATGTGGGCATCGCTGGCCAGGCCAGCATTTATTACCCATCCTTAATTGCCCTCGAGAAGGTGGTGGTGAGCTGCCTTCTTGAACTGCTGTAGCTGAATTAATCAATATTAATGAGGAAGATCCCAAAATTGAATTGTCGTTATGAAGACAACATGGATGTCATGATGTGTACGGCAAATAAACAGAAATGAGATGAATGATAACTTTATCAGTTTTTAGGAGTATTGATCGAGCTAGTCTCCTGTCCTGTGACTTGGGGACACATCCTGCTTTTACTCAAATAGTGCTGATATCCAAAAAACTGGCAGATGAAAGTTGATTGACAGCGTGTGTGTGTGTCAGTGTGTGTGTGAGTGAGTGTGTGTGTGAGTGAGTGTATGAGTGTGAGTGAGTGCGTGTGTGTGTCTGAGTGAGTGTGTGTGTGTGTGTGTGTGTCTGAATGTGTGTGTGTGTCTGAATGTGTGAGTGAGTGTGTATGTTTGTGAGTGAGTGTGTTTGACTGAGTGAGTGTTTATGTGTGTGTGCGTGAGTAAGTGTATGTGTGAGTGCGTTTGTGAGTGAGTGTGTTGTGTGAGTGCATGTGTTCATGTGTGTGTGAGTGTGAGATTACGTGTGTGAGTGTGAGTGTGTGTGTGAGTGTGAGTGTGTGTGAGTGTGAGATTACGTGTGTGAGTGTGTGGGGGTATGTCAGTGTGTGAGTCTGTGAGTCTTTGAGTGAGTGTATGTGTGTGTTTGAGTATGTGAGTGTGTATGTGTGTGAGTGAGTGAGTGTGTGTGAGTGTGTGTGTGTGTGTGTGTATGTGTGAGTGAGTGAGTGTGTGTATGTGTGAGTGAGTGTGTATGTGTGTGAGTTTGATGTGAGTGTGTATGTGTGTGAGTGTGTATGTGTGTGAGTATATGTGTGTGAGTGTGTGTGAGTGTGTATGTGTGTGAGTTTGTATGTGTGTGAGTGAGTGTGTATGTGTGTGTGTCTGAGTGTGAGTGTGTGTGAGTTTCTGTTTGTGAGTGAGTGTGTGCGTGTGTGAGTGTGTGTGTGTGACTGAGTGTGTGTGTGCGAGTGTGTGTGACTCAGTGAGTGTGTGCGTGAGTGTGTATGTGTGTGTGAGTGTGTATGCATGAGTGAGTGTGTGAGTGAGTGTGTATGTGTGTGAGTGAGTGAGTGAGTGTGTGTGAGTGTGTATGTGTGAGTAAGTGTGAGTAAGTGTGTATGTGTGAGTAGGTGTGTATGTGTGTGTGTCTATGTGTGTGTGAGAGTGTGAATGTGAGAGAGTGAGTGTGTGTGACTGAGTGTGTGTTTGTGATTGAGTGTGTGTTTGTGAGTGAGTGTGTGTGAGTCACTGCATGAGTGTGAGTGAGTGTGCGTGTGCGAGTGTGTGTGTGTGTGCGAGTGTCTGTGTGTGTATGAGGGAGTGTGTGTCAGTGAATGTGTGTGTGAGTGAGTGTGTATGTGTGTGTGTGTGTGTGTGTGTGCGTGAGTAAGTGTATGTGTGAGTACGTGTGTGTGTGAGTGTGTATGTGTGTGAGCGTATGTGTGCAAGTGAGTGTATGTGAGTGAATGTGTGCGTGCGTGTGTGTGCTTGTGAGTATGTGTGAATGTGTGTGAATGTGTGAGTGAGTGTGTATGTTTGTGAGTCAGTGTTTTTGACTGAGTGAGTGTTTATGTGTGTGTGCGTGAGTAAGTGTATGTGTGAGTGTGTTTGTGAGTGAGTGTGTTTGTGTATGTGTGAGTGCATATGTTCATGTGTGTGTGAGTGTGAGTTTATGTGTGTGAGTGTGAGTGTGTGTGTGAGTGTGTGAGTGAGTGTATGTGTGTGTGTGGCTATGTCAGTGTGTGGGTCTGTGATTCTGTGAGCGAGTGTATGTGTGTGTTTGAGTATGTGAGTGTGTATGTGTGTGAGTGAGTGTGTGTGTGAGTGTGTGTGAGTGTGTGTGTGAGTATGTGTGCATGTGTGTGAGTTTGTATGTGTGTGAGTGTGTATGTGTGTGAGTTTGTGTGTGAGTTTGTGTGTGTGAGTTTGTGTGTGTGAGTGTGTATGTGTGTGAGTTTGTATGTGTGTGAGTGTGTGTGACTGAGTGAGTTTGTGTGAGTGAGTGTTTATGTGTGTGTGAGTGTGTATGTGTGTGAGTGTGTAAGTGAATGTGTATCTGTGTTAGTGAGCGTGTGTGTGAGTGCATTTGTGTGTGTGTGAGAATGAGTGAGTGTGTATGGGTGTGTATGTGTGTGAGTCTGTATGTGTGTGTGAGTGTGTGAATGAGTGAGTGTGTACGTGTGTGAGCAAGTGAGTGTGTCTGCGTGTGTATGTGACTGCGTAAGTGTGTGTGTGAGTGTGTATGTGTGTGTGAGTGTGTATGCATGAGTGAGTGTGTGAGTGTGTGAGTGAGTGTGTATGTGTGTGAGTGAGTGTGAGTAAGTGTGTATGTGTAAGTAAGTGTGTATGTGTAAGTGTGTATGTGTGTGTGTCTATGTGTGTGTGAGAGTGTGAATGTGAGAGAGTGAGTGTGTGTGACTGAGTGTGTGGTTGTGATTGAGTGTGTGCTTGTGAGTGAGTGTGTGTGAGTGACTGTATGAGTGTGGGTGAGTGTGTGTGTGCGAGTGTGTGTGTGTGTGTGTGTGTGTGCGAGTGTGTGG